>NC_058386.1:80848784-81158208 GCF_018350175.1 Felis catus | reverse complement strand
ACCTTTAAATGACTGCAGTCAGTCCTGGCCATCTTAACTGCAACCTCATGAGTGACCCAGAGCCATAATCGCCCAACTTAGCCACTTCCAGCTGACCTTCAGAACACGTGAGATAATAAAGGTTTGTTGTTT
Source organism: Felis catus (assembly GCF_018350175.1). Lineage (NCBI taxonomy): Eukaryota > Metazoa > Chordata > Mammalia > Carnivora > Felidae > Felis > Felis catus. The sequence goes on along the minus strand of NC_058386.1, from coordinate 81,158,076 downwards.
TAAGCTGCTAAATTTGCAGGTAAGTATTTTTGCAACAATAGATAACTAATAAGACATTTTTCAAATAATTTACTCCCCTCAAAAAAGCAGACTTACATATATTACTAGCAGCAATGTATGAAGCTGCTATTCTATTACCCTGGTTTTGCTTAACAATTCTTTCCATAAGAGATATCACATATCTGCTCTTCTCAATCAGCTTTTGTGGAGGCTATACCGTTTGTTTCGGGGTAAAACTGAATGGGCAAAATTAGCACATTGGAAACTATAAGAGACCAACCAAGAGGGACTGAAAATCTGCTTAAAAATAACCAAGAGACAAGAAATCAAGGTGACTACAAAATTTAAAAATGGTTTCAAAGAGGAGGTAAATCATTTGCAGTATATTCTGCAGAGAATAAAATTATTTTTCCTAGCCAACAAAAAATAAACTGATATAATTGAAAACTACTGAATTGGAAAGAAATGGAAAAGCCAAGATCATATATAGCAAATTTTCCTATCCAGTTCATGTACTCTTCTATAAATTTGAAAACAGTGCTGTAACTGTGGGTGAACTATTTGTCTTTGATATGCTCAGAGATAAGAGCTTCTAGAATAGAACACAAGCATGTCATCTAAATCCCCAAACATTAAAGGCAACTGTCAATTGGAAATAAATGTATTGAGCACCTATTGTGCTCAGGCAAGGGACTCTGTGGGGGAAAGGTGGCTTACTTTAACAACCCTCTACTTGGTAGCTGGAGCCCAAATACAGACCCCTTCTCCTCAGGTCTACCCCTCATCTCCTTCTTCAACACTCTTCCTCCACAAAACAGGTAAGGGTAAGGGCAGGGGATCTAAAAATAGAGCTAGAAGGGGAGGGGAAATTCCTGCCGCTGCTGCTAATGGGACTTTATAATAATAAATATCATTTATGTAACTTCAATATATACTGAAGATTTGTATTCATCTTGTCATTGAACCCAAAATAACTTCATTTCCTCCACTCCTCTCTAATCTCAAGAAACCTGCTTCTTTACCAAAGATAAGGCTGGTTTTCTCCTTCCTTGAGATTTGATTTCTTCCCTAAAATGAGGATAACAATGCTTCTTATGGGGTTGATCTGAACATGTAATGACATCATGTGTGTGTGTGAGGGCCAAGCCCTATGAAAATTGAACCTTAGCATGTTAAAGGGTTATGGAAGATGCAGGAGAAGCATTTTCAGGGAGCAGAAAATGGTCCAGTTTGCCAAGAGCACAGAGGGCTTGGGAGAGAGGACTGGAAATGTACTCTGAATCCGTGGGGTGGGGTGCATTGAATGTCAACTGAGGACTTTATAAATAATGTCAGAAAATCCAACTTGGTAAATATACTGTTGCCTGGGGCAGGAGTAGGGGTAGTTTGGTATAAGAATGTGAAGAATATGATTTCAAGTGATAATGACATACAAATGTTATATTTTATTTCCTTCTACTTATTCAAGATCTTATTTATTGTGGTTAATATACATCATGTCTTATTTTCTAGAATTCTGACTCCTAAATTGAATCCCAAATAAAGCTGTGTACATATGTAACACTTGCATTTTACTCACAACTTTCTGGCAGCAATACTATTTCAAGACCTTAGGAGATGGGGATGGAAGGAGGTGACAGCCAGTGCAAGCAGTATGTCCTTCTGTTGATAGGCAGTAGTATGCCTCTGAAAGTGTCTAGGTAAGGAGATTATATCCAGCTTCGAGAAAACTGATCTAGGCAACTGTGAGCTATTAAAGAGAAATTATTCTGACATTTGCTAAAACAATAAGGAAGACTTCATTCAACACTATTGCAGTAAGGGAGAGAGATTGAACTCAACTCCAAATACAGCAAAGACAGCTAGGGACTTACAGCAGTGAGTAAAGTGAAAAGGGTCAGTGGATGGAAAATTATTAAGAGGACACATCAAGGTGAGGGAGATTCTTGCTAAAGGCAGGCCAAGGGCTTAGATATGAAAGGTGTAGGATAAGGAACTTGATCATATATCAAGGATGGGGGATTCCTAATAAACTGATCTTGGCAGGATTCTTGCTAAAGACAGGCCAAAGGTAGCAAGCCAAAGTCATGGCCTAGTTTAGAAAAGGTCTCTGAAGAGGTCTCAGAAGAGGAGTTTGACTAAAGTTTGGTCAAGAAGAATATCTTTGCCGGGGCATGGTTACCCAGAAAGAGTATGACAGAGGTAAGGAGAAATGTGGGTAGCCTCTATAGAGGTAGAATACTGGGAGTGTAGATGTGTTGCTTTCTCTGGTGGGCCCTCCCTACTGTGTGGAAAGGTCCCTTGATATTGGATGGGAAAGAAGCAGATCACCTGGGAGAGTGTCCTCTCAATGATCTCTAGGTATCTAGTCACAAGGCATTGGTCAGTAAGGTAGTCTAAAAATGGCTCCCAAAGATATGTTCACGTCCCAATCCCCAAAACCTGTAAAAACCTTATTTGGAAAATGAGAATTTGCACATGTAATTAAATTAAGGATTTTGACATGGGGACATTATCCTGAATTATCTGGGCAAGCCCTAAATGACAGTACAAATTAATTTATAAGAAGCAGGAAAGCAGAGGGAGGTTTGCATACAGAAGAAGAGGACACAATGTGACCATGGAAACAGAAATTAGAGTGATGTGGCCACAAGCCAAGAAATGCTGACAGCCACCAGAAGCTGAGAAGAGGCAAAGAATAGATTCTTCCCTAGAACCTCTGGAGTGGGTACAGTACTGCCAACACCTTAGTTTTGGCTCAGTGAAACTGATGTTGAATGTCTTGCCTCCAGAATTATGTAAGAATTAATAAGTTTCTGTTCTAAGCCAGCAGTTTGGTTACAATTTGTTACAGCTGTCTCAGGAAACTAATACAGTCAGGCAAAGCAACCACAGGGTTAACATCAGTATTGTCATCTGAGTGGCTGCCTGTTACACACCAGCCACTCAGTATGTGGTCATGAATGAATGGAGGTGACTACTGGGCTCAATCTCTGGTTAAGCACATGCATCCTCATGCAGGAGATTGCAAAAGCAGGGTCTGAGTATCTCTGACCCATGACCACTGTATGCTATGTCCTCCAGAGTCAAAATGCAGCATATTCAGGAGACCCTAACCTTTCTCCCATGTAAACCCTGAGCAAACCCCCCTACAGGAGTCTAATCACAACCCTGCCTCCAATCCTGAGCATTAAATTGGGTTTCTCTGTATTGAGGCCTTTTGGTAAATGGCTGTCAGGAATACGATGAAAAATGCCCATAATGTAGAGATCTCTCTAGTCTCTCATTGTAGTGTGAGAGACTTAATAGGCCCATCTTGAAGAAAGCCCCCTTTTGCTGATAATCACTGATTTGGGCTGGATGAAATAGAACCTGATCATAAATATGTACTTACATGTAAGGCATGATCAGCCTTTGCTGATAATGGCACAGATACTAAAATCTTGAGAAGGTGGAGTGATCTCCCAGAACATTGCTCCACTGCTGCTTACTGTGGGTATGATGGCTTAGGACCTCAGCAGAGGCTCTTTGCTGTAATAAAAATGAAAGCTGGACACTATGATGTATTGCAGCTGTGCATGGCCAGAGATGGGTGCAGCTGGACTGTGGTCACTGTCCTACTGGCCTCCAAACCATTTCTTCCTCCTTTCAGTAAGGGATACTGGGTCTTAATGGGCTCTGCAGCTGCCCCTGCCTTGCCCCTGCTCTGCGTTGATCCTATTCTTTCTTTCTGCAAAGTCATGCCTGCCTTTCCTTCCTGGTCCCTTTCTTATCTTTCTAAATTCAGGTATAAGTCTGAAAGTTTATAGGATGTAGGAAACTTTATCTGAACTGGCACCTGGCAATTCTGGGGGTGCCAGAACTGGCACAAGGTTTACAGCTGACTTGCAAATGGATCTACTGCAAGTTGATGAATGTTTTCAGGTGAGCTTGGAATTTATTTAATAAGTGACAAGTACTGTTCCAAATCACAAGCTGTAACAATATCATGCTGCCACATTATTAATATCTCCATGTCTCAGGTGAGGAAAATAACTCAAATAGGGCTTCATGTCCAAAGTCACAGATCAAATAAAAGATTGAAGCAGGATGCTAACCTACATCTGTCTGGCTGCTAAGCACTATTTATTTTATATTAAGAATGGATTCTGGTCTAACAGATTGCAGTAGCCATGGTTTCACTCCCCAGGGCATCCACTACCACCTGTGTAACCTTGACTTGCCCCAAAATCTAGATTTCAGAACCAAACAACCCCCAAGCATTAAGCCTGGGATACAGGCTGATTCATTGTAACTACAGCTTTGCCCCACTCCCAGCCTCACCCCCACCTCCTACAAACATGCATGCGAGCTTTCACAATGGTGTATCCCTTGTCTGTGCAGCATCCATGATCTCCTCTTGTCCTTCTCAGTCTTGTGGACACAAACCTGGTTTTGCCCATTTAGCTTAACTTGGCTCTCTTCTGTCCTTCATGTGCCTTAGGTAAACCTGCCTTTTGGTCATGTTCAAATCAGATCCTGTGTATTGTTAGAACATATGCCTTTTCCCATCCCTGAGTTGTTCAAACTTTACACAAGTCTCCCACAGTCAGGAACCAGCAGGTCAGGTGGTCAGGGATGAAAAAGTTACACAAGAGGGGGCATGGCCCAGGGAAGGCTAACAGTCTGACACCCAGGGAGTCATTCATTTGCTGAATTTACCAAGTTTTCAGCATGGCAGAGGTCAGAAACCTGCTTTGCAACATGAATCTATCTCATCTTCAGGGAATGACTTATATGCCCCTACTCAGGAACCTACTTGAACTGGGCATATTTGAAAGACTGCAGAAAATACTTGCACAAGGCCATCTGTATGTGGGCTGAGAAGACTACTTGGAAGGTACTCATGATTCGTATATTTGGAGGAAGCCTAAGAGGTTGTTGGTGGCTGTTGGTGATAAAATGGGCCCAATCAAAATCAACTTGTAGTAGAGGCTCAGGAGCCTCAAGGAAATGATTCAAGCTGTGTCTACTGCTTCAGGCAAGCCACAACTGAAGAACTGGTGGGGAGGCCTGACACAAAACTATTTCAGGTCACAGTGGGGGTAGAGAGGTCTGATGCAGGGGCATCTGGGTGGCTCAGTCAGTTAAGTGTCCAACTTTGGTTCAGGTCATGATCTTGTGGTTTCTGAGTTCCAGTCCTGCACTGGGCTCTCTGCTGTCATCACAGTGCCTGCTTTGGGTCCTCTGTCCCCCTCTCTCTGTCTGCCCCACCCCTGCTCACATGAGTGCTCTCTCCCTCTCTCTTTCAAAAATAAATAAATATTGAAAAAAAGAGAGGTCTGGTGCAAAAGGAAATTCATACTGAGGGAGAACAGAGCCAGATACAATCATGTCATCCTGGAAACAAAATCTTGTCATTAGGGAGGTAGAGCTATTCCAATGACAGCACTGGGACTGGGACTCCTGGTAATACCTGTTCCAACAACCCATAGTCTAGTGTAGGTAGATGATTCAAAAATAATTACTGAAGAAATCACAATGATTCTCAGATGTTGTCTCTCAGGCTTTTGTCAGAAGCCTAACAGTCTCTTTTCAGCAGCTGGCGGCTGACAGCTGGAGAGAGGTGCATTCTGTGCATCTGTCTGTGCAGATCACTGCTGGCGGCGGGGGAGGGGGGGGGAAGGGGGAAGGGGGCTCCCACAGACAGGCTCCCAACACTAGCTAACCTTCTGAATGGGGCCCTGCACCGCACTAACCTGGTGACCCCACACACATGCTTGCTTTGCATTCAGAAAAGCTGACTTTCAGTCACTGTGAGAGCAGGTTGTGAAATGGTCCCTGTGACCATTCCGTCCCAGCTTAGTGTCAGGTGCGGTGAGTGGAATCCCATTTCACCAGTTGCAATCTGGTTTTGCAATAGCCCTCGAGGCACATCTTGAAGAAATCTTCCTTTTTGCTGACATTTTAGGAATTCTCCCTAAGGAAAAAGGACCTTGATTTGTAAGTGAATTCGCAATGCTTTTCCATATCAGTTTGGGAGGGAGGATACAGAAGTTGTGTCATGCTGACAGATAAGATTGTCTCTGGAATAGAGACCTCCTTTATGGTTGGATAAATGCAGAAATATGAGTGCCTGGGTGGCTCATTTTGTTGAGCATCAGACTTCTGATTTCAGTTCAGGTCATGATCTCATGGTTCATGGGATCAAGCCCCACATGGGGCTCTGTGCTTACAGTGCGGAGCCTGCTTTGGATTCTCTCTCTGCCCCTCCCATGCGCTCTCTCTCTCTCTCTCTCTCTCTCAAAATAAATAAAATAAACACTTAAAAATTTAAAAAATAAATGCAGAAATAAATGAATGGGTGAAGGACGGGATGCCCACATAAGTTCCCTTCCTACCCTCTGCTCCACTCTTTTCGTTTTGATGTTTTCTAAGAAGACTCTAGGATAAAATGTTCTCTAAGGTGGTCTCAAGAGTTATTTTGCAATTTGTGAATGTATCAGATCAGTATGTTATACACTTTAAACTTACACAATGTTGCCTCAATAAAGGTGAGGGAAAGGAAGGAAGATTATATACAAGATTTGTTTTTTTAAAAACTGGAGGTGGGGTGCCCAGGTGGCTCAGTCAGTTAAGCGTCCGACTTCGGCTCAGGTCACTCTCTCATGTTTCGGGGATTCGAGCCTGCATTGGGCTCTGTGCTGACAGCTCAGAGCCTGGATCCTGCTTCAGATTCTGTGTGTGTGTCTGTCTCTGCTCCTCCCCCACTCGTGCGCTCATTCGCTCTCTCTCTTTCTCTCTCTCTCAAATAAATAAATAAATAAATAAATAAATAAATAAATAAACATTAATTTTTTTAAACTGGAGGAAAATATGCCAGAAAATCAACAGTAATTTCCTTTGGCATATATATTTCTATACTTTCATAAGTTCCTATAGAGAACATTGTTACTACCGTATGATCAGCAAATATAAACTATTCACAAAACGAGGAAAAAAGTAGTCACTATATCTGCCTTTAAGGATTTTCGTATATAAAGTGTTATGAGACTAAGTGTGGGGGAATTCCTTAACTTATCAGTGGTTTAATAAACATTGTGTACTTCTGGAAAGGAAGTACAGAGTACAACAGAGCCATAAAACTATGCTCAAGACTGCATACAGAAAATATGTATTGAGGGATACCTTTGTGCAAGGCAGTTAATATTTAATCCAAACCTTGATCATAGCTATAGATTTCTGTACTCATTTTGGTTTGCTTTACCCAGGGGAGGGAGACCCAACTCATTCATTCTCCCAGATACACTCTATATCCTGACAGCCCCTCTAAAGTGGGGAGGATTTTCAGTTTCAAGTCTGACCATCCCAAGTGAATAAGATATCCTTACAGCATGGGAGGAAATATACAGCTAGTAAAAAGTAAGGTTTGGATAAAAGACAAGCATGACCATCTGAGACCCAGGAATACAGGGAATGGGAGAGGAGGGAAGTGAAAAGGGTAAATATGAGCCTCAGACCCTTCAGAACCCCACCTCCAAGGAAGCCATCCAAAGTGCTGCTGCCTGAAGCTGAGAACCAGGAGTCCTCTTGGGGTTAATAAGTTTCCCAGAATCCCAGGGATCTGACACAGTCCATGCCCAGCAAGGAATTGCTTCTTTCTGAAACTCTATCCCCACTTTTTACCCTAACCCCAAAGCTGCCCACTGCTAACACAGGTTCCTGTAAGGGCCATGCTTCATTTGTGGAATAGAAATGATTCCACTCTGGGGTTAATAGTCACCCTCCTAGGAGGCCTAGTATATGTCACTGGTCAATAAATATTTGTTGAATGCATAAATAAAGGGATGGATATGTTGATGAATATTTGGCCAAAATCTTTGTCTGGAAATTATGGGCCATCAGTGTTTGATTTGTTTCTATGGTTAAGCTGAATGGTTTGGTTTCAGGCAGATACTTTGACTGATGGTGACTGCAATGGGGCTGAGAGAGAGAAAGAAAGGCTGGTCTATTTTTCACATGCTCTTTATTCAAATATAAAGCAAAAAGAAATAAAATCAACGGATGGAGATATGGAATACTGCCTCTGCCACATATAAGCTGAGTGACTGTCTAGAAAGTAATTTTCGTTTCCAAAATTAAGTTTCCTCATCTCCAAAATCTAATTGTGGTACTTATCTCACAGGGTTGTTTAGACCTCCTGTAAAACCTCCTGTAGCTCCATGCTTGACACAGAGCAGTCATTCAACAAACATCCTTTCTCTTTCCACTGAATCTTCCTTTAAAAGAGACAATCTTGAGATCAACTAAATAGCATAACTACCATAAAAAGCTCTCTAAAATGGGTCAGCACGGAGGGAAATAAATATGTGTGCGTGTTATGGTTGACTTTCATGGTCATGTGGTAGGAATCAGCTCGTGGAGTCTAGCAGGGTCTGGGGTAGGAAGAAAAATCCTAACTGTATTTTTAAATAATTCACTTTGGCATCTGCAATGTCTTATCATGCTCCCACAAGGCAAGATACACAACACTTGTCAGTGCTAGACCTATCTCTAACTATAGGATCTTATTGAGGTCAAGATGCCTCTCTTCACTTCTGTAACAGGATAGCAACAAGTAGCTTTCATGAATCAACCACCCAGGAATGTTGTGGAAGCCAATGAAAAAGCCATTTCCATTGTTTTTTTAAATATATAGTTTATTTATTTTGAAAGAGAGGGAGAGAGTGCATGCATAAACGCACCAGCAGGAGAGGGGCAGAGAGAGAGGGAGAGAGAAAAATCCCAAGAGGGTTCTTGGCTGTGAGTGCAGAGTTGACATGGGGCTCCGTGAGATCATAACCTGAGCCAGAACCAAGAGTCAGACGCTTAACCAACTAAATCACCCAGGTGCCCCCATTGTTATTTAGTAAGAAAGAGGCTATGTGAGGCCAAGGACAGGTTTAAGAATCATACTAAAATATAAATCTTCCTCCTAGTTGTTGTAGTAGTAACAAGAGGAAAGGTTATTTAATGTCCTAATGGAGCAGGGCCACATGTCACCAGAAATTCAAAGGGTACAAGTTCATAACCGTGTAAGGAAATCAGAGAGCCTTCCAAAATCAAGAAGTTTCTCTGTGGCAGACAATGTGCTTTACCTGAATTGTATCATCTCATTGATTTTTTTAAGTTGAAGCATTGTTGGCATGCAATGTTATATTAGTTTCACATGTACAACATAGTGATTTGACAATTCTATATGTCATACAATGCTGACCACGGTAAGTGTAGTTATCATCACTGAATTCTTAAGGTTAGGGAATAGGGATTATTATACCCATTTTATGAATGAAAAAACTAAGAATCACAGAACTTAAGTCATTTCCCCAGAGTCAAACAGCTAGTAGTTAGTGCAGCAGGGAATCAAAGGCAAGTATGTCTGACTCCAAAGATGTTAGCTCTTAGAGAAAGACCACAACAGAAGTGAGGGCCCAAAAATGCATATGTAGTCCAAGCATATGGGAAGAGTAAAAAATGTCCATTTCCAGGAATCATCCTTTAACCATGGACTTTTAAAATCCTACTCCCTGAATAAACTGTCTTCTATATTTCCCACTTAATGGAGATGTGAACATTTGATAGGCACGATTATGGGTAGAATTGGCATCAGTGCCTTGATGCTCCATCAACTCTCTCCCAAAAGGATACAAAAAATAAAGAAGAGAGAGGGATGGAGAGAAGGAGAAAGAGAAGAAAGGGTCAAAGAGAGAAGGAAAGAGACTGGCAAAAGCAGTTGTATCCTCTTTTAACGTTTTTATTGAGGTATAACAATTACGCAGTAAAGTGCACAAATCTTAAATGTACAGCCCAATGAACTTTACATACATATCCACCTGTGTAAGCAGACCAAGGTATAGAACAGTTCCATCACCTCATAAGGCTCTCTTGGGCCTCTTCTGAGTTAATCTCCACCTCCAGAAATAACCACAGATCTGACTACTTTAAATATACATTAATTTGCATGTCCTAGAATGTTATATAAATGGAAAAATACAGTACATACTATTTTTTTTTTGGTTTGGCTTCTTTCACTTAGCATTATTATTTTGGGATTTATTCATTTTATTGTTAAGCAGAATCTCATTGTATGGAAGTACTACATTTTGTTTATCTACTCATTTATTTATGCATATTAAGATTGTATCTGGGGGCACCTGGGTAGCTCAGTTGGTTGAGCATCTGACTTCAGCTCAGGTCATGATCTCACAGTTCATGATTTCAAGCCCCACATGGGGCTCTGTGCTGTCAGTGCAGAACCTGCTTCAGATCCTCTGTCCCCCTCTCTGTCTGCCCCTCCCCCACTTACGCTCTCTCTCAAAAAATAAATAAAACATTAAAAAAAAAAGATTGTATCTGGTTTAGGGCAATTACAGAAAGAGTTGCTATGAACATTCATGTACAAGTCTATATACACATATGCTTTTATTTTTCTTGGGTATATACCTAGGGATGGAATTGTTGGATCACAGAGTAAGCATATGTTTAGCTATAGTAGACTCAAAAGCACTGAATCTTAGATCTCTATTCTCTGCATAGCTTGGTTTTTTTATTTAGGGAAGTTAACTTCCTTTTTTCCCCACAAAATGAAAGCTACATGTACTCTCTATAGAAAATTGGAAAATATAGCAAAGCAGAAAGGGGGGAATTACTCATGTAACTCAGACTCAAATAAGCTATCTTGTTTCTGGAATTCAGTGTCAACTACTGGCTGGCTTGAGAATTAAGAAACATAGTTGGAGAGTTCCTGGAAAATTAACTAAGCAGACTGTCAAGCATAAAACCAGTTTACAAATCCATGGAGTCTCCCTCTATGAGAGTCAGGGCCCAGATTGTGATGATTAGTTTGGACAGAGCCTCTGGTCAGGCCCAGAAAGTAAAACAAAAAACAACAAACAACAAAGAACAACAACAAAAAACCATCCATATTCTCTGCCTGCCTTCCTGAACTTTCTTACTACATGGTGCTGGGGACAAAGGAACACACAACACAGTTCCTTCCTGTCCTGGTAACTGAACTTTTGCCTATTAAGAGAAAAATGTGTAGATCACATCCTAACATGCTATATCCATACAATGGAATATAGCATAGTCATTAAATATGATTGCATAGTTGTATATTTAGCAATAGTGAAGTGTGCTCAAGACCATTTAGAGGACATATCTTCCTGTAGTGGTTAAGACCACGACCTTTGGAGGGGGACCTGGGTGGCTCACCCAGTTAAGCATACAATTTTTTATTTTAGTTCAAGTTATGATCTCATGATTTGTGGAACCGAACCCCGCATGGGGCTCTGCACTGACAGCATGGAGCCTGGTTGGGATTATTTCTCTGTCTTTTCCCCTCCCCCACTTGCACACTTTCTCTCTCTCAAAATACATAAATAAGCCTTTTTTTGAGAGAGAGAGAGAGCAGGGGAGGGGCAAAGAAAAACAGGGGCAGAGGATCTGAAGCAGGGGCAGAGAGAGACAGGGACAGAGGATCTGAAGCAGGCTCTGTGCTGACAGCAGCAAGCATGATGTGGAACTTGAACCCATGAACTGTGAGGGCCCAAAAATGCATATGTAGTCCAAGCATATGGGAAGAGTAAAAAATGTTCATTTTCAGGAATCATCCTTTAACCATGGACTTTTAGGGCCCAGGATAGGGCCCTAGGATGAGGCCTACTTGAAATGCGGTGTTAGAAAAACGTGTCTAAAGTTTAAGGAGTCTGTCATTTCCTTAGGCTATTGTATTGTATTCTTATCATTTTGCCCTACCTTTCCCAGTAGTCTCCCCACAGAATATATCGTATCTCCACTATTTTGTACTTATTACTCCATAGGCATTTTAAGTTTCTTTGAAATATAATTTATATTCATAAAGTTCTCCCATTTTAAGTCTACAATTGCATGGTTTTTAGTAAATTTAGAGTTGTGCAAGCCATTAGCAAAATCTACACTGAGGACATTCTCATTATCTCCAAAAGACCTTAGTGCCCATTTGCAGTTAACCCCCGTGTTCCCAACCCAGAGGAACTTTTGAATACCCTCATATTTGCCTAAGGACAAAAGGTACAGACTAACCAGACAAGCAAAACTCAAAACTACCACACCTGAAATAATTTGAGAATCTCCAAGTAACAACTGTTCAGTGTGATTATTTTCTGAAAAAGATTTTGATGTTTATATTTGAGAGAGGGAGAGAGAGAGAGAGAGACAGACTGAACAGGGAAGGGGCAGAGAGAGACACACAGAATCCGAAGCGGGCTCCAGGCTCCAAGCTGAAAGCACAGAGCCTGATGCGGGGTTCAGCTCACAGACGGTGAGATCATGATCTGAACTGAAGTCCAACGCTTAACTAAGTGAGCCACCCAGGTGCCCCTGCTGACAAAGATTTAACAGGAGACAAATTGGTGTCAAGTGATGAGTGGGAGGAAGTTTGAAGGAAGGGGTAGAACATTTTAAGGCTTTGCTGCAGAGAAATCATCTCCCCGCCCCGAGCGCCGCAAATAGCAAAATTATATGAGTTGAGAAAAAAACCAAACAAGAGGACCAACATGTTTTCACAACTTTTTAAAGTTCTAATATGATGTTGTGATAGAGGGTAATTATCCATGATCCAGTCAGCACTGGGAGTTTAGAGAATGGAAAGAAAAGGATTCATCACAAGCCATAAAAGCTGAATCAACACTCAACTGAAATAAACATGTATTGAGCGCCTACTCTGTGCCAGGCATGGGGCTACACGCAGGGGAAACTGGCTTCCCTCGACCCACCAGAGGATCCCTGGCGCCTGTTCTCAAGGCTGCCCTGGAGCCAAGGTGCTGTGGGCACAGGAAGCATGACTTCCCGGAGGAACAGACCAGAGCTAATCGACGGAAGGGGCGCCCAGGAAGTTCCAGGGCTGTTCCTTTTCGACCCCGTGGTCCGGTTCGGCCTTGGCTTCCCGCTCCCAGCGCCCAACTGAACCCGAAGAAGTGAGAGGGGGCTGGGAGGGGGAGCGAGGTTCCTGGACCAGCCTTAACTTGTTGGACCCCGCTTATCGGGGTGGTGGTCTCCCCTCTCAGAGATCCACTGACACGCAACTGACTCCCCTCCCCAGGCTCCCTTCCGCCCACAGCCGCGCTAACCACGCCCCCTGCGTCAAGGCCCGCACCAGTCCCCGCCCAGCCGGCCGCCATTACGCGGGCATCCTCTTCCTGATCCCTACACAGGAAAAACACTGTAGGTGTGGTGGGGGGGAGGAGAATTGATGGTCTCTGATAAGCGAGAGGGGAAAGGAAGGAATTGATTCATGTCTAACTATCTCTCTCCGCCCCCCTGAGCTTCACGCCCTCCGCCCGACTTTACTCACCTCTGGGCGGGCTTGCAGGAGGAAAACGGGACTACCCGCTGAGGAGCCAGAGAGGAGGAACTAGACCTAGCGCGGGTCCCCGCTACCCTTACCACACGCGGCCCAGAGCGCCGCTACTCTTAATTCTATCCCATTCGGACCTGAGCCGTGTCCTCTTGCCCATGTTAGACATCATTTCCTTCTCCCCTCCAGCATTCTGGTTCTTTCCCAAACACAAGATTGGTTTTCACCCTGCCTGAGACTCAATTTCCGCATCTCTATAATGGTGGTGGCATTGACACGTAATAGCATCGCGTGTATGAGAAAAAAGCCCCGCGCAAACAAGGGGAGGCAGGAGGAGCAAGTGCTGGAATGAGAAAAAGAACCCTGGAAAACGGCCCTCGCAATATGCAGGTAGATGTCCTAATTAGTATGTTGGTCAGACAGAGCATTGGAATAGGTAAATAGTTTAGAAAATAATTACTGGATAAAGTGCAGTCATTCTCAGATGCTGGCGGAAGTGCATTCTGTGCATCTGCAGATCACTGCTGGCGGCGGGGCCGGGAGGAGGGCTGCTCCCACAGACAGGCTCCCAACACTAGCTAACCTTCTGAATGGGGCCCTGCACCGCACTAACCTGGTGACCCCACACACATGCTTGCTTTGCATTCAGAAAAGCTGACTTTCAGTCACTGTGAGAGCAGGTTGTGAAATGGTCCCTGTGACCATTCCGTCCCAGCTTAGTGTCAGGTGCGGTGAGTGGAATCCCATTTCACCAGTTGCAATCTGGTTTTGCAATAGCCCTCGAGGCACATCTTGAAGAAATCTTCCTTTTTGCTGACATTTTAGGAATTCTCCCTAAAGAAAAAGGACCTTGATTTGTAAGTGAATTCTCAATGCTTTTCCCTATCAGTTTGGGAAGGAGGATACAGAAGCTGTGTCATGCTGACAGGTAAGATTGTCTCTGGAATAGAGACCTTTATGGATGGATGAATAAATGCAGAAATAGGGGTGCCTGGATGGCTCAGTCATTTGAGCATCTGACTCTTGATTTCAGCTTAGGTCATGACCTCATGGTTCATGATTGAGCTTATTGTGCAGAGCCTGCCTGGGATTCTCTCCCTCTCTCTCTGCCACTCCCCTGCTCGTGCACCCTCTCTCAAAGTAAATAAAATATTTAGAAGCTTTTCAAAAAATAAATGCAGAAATAAATGGGTGGAAAACAGAATGCCTACATAAGCCAATGGTTCTGTGCATCAGAATCACCTGCAGGGCTTATTAAAACACAGATTTGTGGCCTCACCCCAGAGTTTCTCATTCAGTCATTCTGGGAGGGGTATGAGACTTTTCATTTCTAACAAGTTCCAGGTCACGCTGCTGGTCCTGGAAGCACACTCTGAAAACCACTGGCATAAGCCATCAGTGGAGACCCCCTTAGGGTATGATTTTTGTGATTGAAAACTTTCAGCCTGATCCTGCCAAGTAGCTTACAGGTACAGTCTAAAATGAATCCCCTGGCTTGGTGCTCAGGAGGTCTATCGGTGGGTTTCACACTTTACCTCCCAGCAAACTCTCCTTGGTAGTGTTACACAATTAGATTTGAGAGTTACAGGGGTGTGTATGTGTGCACATCTGTGCTGCTTCCCTGACAGGTACTACTGTCCGTTTCCACACCTCTGACTGCTGACCTTCTCCAGGGTCTCTTTTCACTGCTTCCTTTGGCCTTGGGAGTTTTCTTACCCAGCAAGAAGCAACAGACACCTTTGATCTCAGGTCTCAGCCAATTCTTTCCTGGCATTTGGTGACATCTAGTGGCTAACTGAAGAATCTTCGCTCACACTTATAGAACCTTCTGGAAAATTAACTGAGCAGTCTGGAAAGCAAAAACATGTACTCGTGAACCCCCTGAGAAAGGCTTCCTGAAGGAGCTCAGGAGGGCAAGGTAATGACTGGCTCAGTAGCACGAGTCAAAATGAATTTCTTGCTCTCTTAGCAACTGTTACAGAAATTAGAAGTATCAAAGAATTCCCCTCTCACTGTATCCTCAGTGTGAATGATTTTGTAGAAATGATACTCAATAAAAAGTGTTCTTGAATAAAATTGTCAGGTTATACCAATTTGGTATTTGCTTCCCATCTCAGAGCATTTCTCCGGACCCTAAGCTATAAGCAGAGCAAGGGTAACAATCCATTTCCAGGCTAGTCACAAGATCCACAAAAAGATTTGTAGTTCAGGTGCAGCTGATAGTGACCCGAGGGCATCCAGGCCTGAATGTCATTGAAAGGTGTAATTGTTAACAGCTACTACATATACAGAAATGTAAGAAAGCCTCTGGTGTCATGGGCCTTTGAAGTCCTCATAGGAGGTGCAAGATACTATAAACAATCATATGCAATCTGTATTTTAACATAAAGTTTAAATTACTTCTCATAGGAATGTAAGGGGAGACAATCAGGAATCATGAAGGAAGCTGCTTCTTAAAGCTATTTTAGGGCATTTAGTAATCAGAGAGCTGTGATGGGTCACAAAATGTGGCCACGAGACCAGCAGCATCAGGAGATTCTTAAGCACCACCCCAATATTACCAAATTTCGAAAACTGTAAGAGTGAGGCCCAGTAATCAATGTATTAACAAGCCCTGCAGAGGATTCTCTGGTACATGCTAAAGTTTGAGAACCAATGGTTAAGAACAAGTTTTAAATGCCCCAAAAAACCTTAAAGGTGTTTAGAGATGCTATTAATAAATTCATGGTGGAGACTGTATTATTTAATAACATATACTTAATTCTTTTTTAAAATATATAAATTGGCCTTAGATCTTCTATATGATTAAACAAAAGGAATGGGATTTATTTGCTTTCACTTCTTGGATTCTGGAGAATGCTGTCTTGATAGATTCCAGAGTAGCTCTAGTCCTGTGGACATGGAGGTGAGACATTTAAAAACAAACAGAAAAATACTCCACCCCAAAAGTAATTAAATAGAAATTAAAATAGCAATGAGAGGGACACCTGGTTAAGCATCCGACTTCAACTCAGGTCTTGATCTCAGCTCAGGTCATGATCTCAATTCATGAGTTGGAACCCTGCATCAGGCTCTCAGCTGTCAGTGCAGACCCTGCTTCACCTCAGTCTCCCTCTCTGTCCCTCCCCTGCTTGCACTCTCTCGAAAATAAAACTTAAAAAAATAAAATAGCAATGGGATATCATTTTTCAACTAACAAATTAGCCAAGATCAATAACAATATGTATCATTGAGAAGTCTATGGGGTGAGGGGGACATACAGTCCTGGTACAAACACAAAGTACCATAATCTTTCTGATAATGCAAATCAAAAGCCTTAAAAATGTTTGTACCTTTGACTCAGCAATTCCACTTTTAGGAATATATCCTAGAAATAAATAATTTGTGATATATACAACAATGTATGTATAAAATGCTAATGCAAGTTTATAAAAATTTAAAAATTAAAAACAATTTAAATTTCAAGTGCAGAAGACTTGAATAAAAGAAAATTTTCATATGATAAAGCATTAAAAAAATCAAGCTAGGAGCACCCTGCTGGCTCAGTCAGAGGCCATGTGACTCTTGATGTTGGGGCCGAGAGTTCAAGTCCCACTTTGGGTATAGAGACTACTTAAATAAATTTTCTTTAAAAAAATCAAGCTGTACAAGATTATTTTTCCAGTTTTTAAAAGGAAGATTTATTTAACAAGTTTCACTTAGTACAATACATCTAATGGAAATCACAATACAAGGAAAGATTTAAATCAAAGCCTCAGAATCTCATACAAACGACATGACCAAACTCCTAAAGTATTGGTATTACATCTCAAAATTGTCCCAGATCTTAAAAAAAAAAAAAGTAAAAGTGTACAGTCACGTGCCTTACAGCATATTAAACCAAAAAGCTAGAATTAACAAACATGCCAAATGTTTTCACTTTGAATCGTAGACACAGCTCCTATATTTGAGTTTTACAGAAAAGCATGTTTCTCAACATGCATCCAAAGTTTTCAGTGTATTGTGGTATAAGAGCAACATTTAACATAAGTGAAACTGCTTTAACCTAAATACGCTTACTGCTTAGGTACACTCCTACAACATAACTAACTTGAGGAAAGCTGAAAGTTGTTTTAACAGTTATGGTCAATACTGAACGCTGTTATTACATCCTAAGTGAATGCTTCAGTGTTCAAAATTACTGAGCTTGAAGTTTTAAAACCTTGACTTCCACTTTACAGTAAGCATGAATCACAAGCCTGTAATGCGAAACTGTTAAACTTAATTTTTGTTTTCTTTAAAAAAAGGAAAGAAAGAAAGAAAGAGAAAGAAAGAAAGAAAGAAAGAAAGAAAGAAAGAAAGAAAGAAAGAAAGAAAGAAAGAAAAAGAAGTTGTCCAAGAGTGATCAGAATCAATGATATTTCCCAATTACCAATCACACTGGATAGGCTAGACATCCCTCCCATTCTACAACTCCCATAAATGCACAGCTTTTATTTCTGTAACAGCTGTTTAGTGTTCCTTCTTTACTTAAGCAAGGTTTGACTGATAGTCACTGGAGTTTTCCTGCAGAACTTGGTCGTATCCACTCATACTGCTCTGACCACCATAACCACCTCCATAGCCACCACTTAGCTGCTGGCTAGTAGGACCCCCATAACTAGACTGGTTGGATAAGCCCATCCCTCCCATCATTTGACTACCATAAGCACCACCACTTGCCCCTGCTGTAGAATTCAAAAAGAGTTCTACATAGCTGTGATCATAAGCACCCCCACTCGTTCCTGCAGTAGAATTCAAGAAGAGCTCCACATATCTGTGTTGCATATTAGCTTTGTCTTTTGCCATAGCTGCCACAGCATCTTCATGAGTAGCAAATTCAACATCTGCCTCACCAGTAACTCGGCCATCAGGTCCAATTTCAATGTGCACTCTCATGGGGTTAAGAGGTGAGAAAAAATTGTAAATATCATTCTCAGTGGCTCTGTAAGGTAATCCCCTCATGTGTACACAGTGCCCTGTGGTACTCTGGAAACTGGACCCACCATCTCCATATCTATGATCAGACATTCCTGAAAAACAGTAATTGAGGTCTCTTCCAAACCTATCGGACCCAAAGCCATATCCATCATTATAGCCACCATAGTCATCATAGCCTCCATACCCTCCACCATAGGCACCACGTCTCATCCTTTCAAACCCAGCCCCTCTGCCAATGCTATTATACCCTCTGCCAGCCCCTGGCCTATCATAGGGACCTGGCCGCTGCATAGCCATGAGCTTTCGAGGGGGATCATAGTGGGTTCGGACTTCAGCTCTGCTACTCTTGAAGATTTCAATGTACCTGTGCCCTATTCTTTCCTTGTGTTTCTTTAAGGCCTTTTCAGCTATCTCCTGTGAAGCAAACTGCACAAAGGCCTCCCCTGTGCTCCTCCCCTGAAAGTCCACCGGCAGTGTCATCCCATTTGGCACAATTTCCAACCCTGAAAAGAACTGAACAATCTCTTCCTTGCTACAGCCAAATGGGAGTCCTCTAAGCCGGACGAAGCCATCGTTGGCAGTATCAGGACTATTTGGACCTGTATGCTTCAACACCCAATCCATTTCAACACTGTTGGACTTGAATACTTCAACATATCTGTGTCCCATGGTTTCTCTGTCCTTCTTCAAAGCCAATTTCACTTCATCTTCGGATTCAAGTTCGACAAATGCTTCACCACTTGGTCTGCCTTCTCTGGTGTAGATGAAACGAATACCTGATGTGCCATTTTGGATTTTACAATCAGAGAAGAAGCGCATCACTTCATCAGCTGAGCAGGACCAGGGTAGGCCCCTGACCTTCACCACGAACCCCTCCCTGCCTTCCGTGCTCAGCATCATGGTGACTGTTGGGCTCTTGGTGGCAAGCTTGGCTCACTATGATTTTGATGTAGCTGAAAAAAATTAGAAGACTATTGTCATGGAAAAATGTTCACAATACAAGTAGGAAAAAAGCAAACTAATATAAAACTCAATTACACTGATTTTTTTCCAAAACATTTGTATAAATAATAAGACCGCACCAAATTTTTAATTCATTCATCCAACCGTTACTCAATACCTATTTATTTGTTAGATACCATTAATAGTGGTTATTTCTGGGCAGTAGGATTATGGGAACTTTTTATTTAAAGGACTGTTTTCTTTGGACATTTCTGTATGTTCTAAGTTTTCTATATTCAGCATATATTAACATCATAGTCAGAAAATGAAAGGCGTAAAAAATTAACAGCAACAATATCAGTGGAAGATATGAACAAATACAAGATGGCTATACCCGATTACATAAAAATGAAAAACTTAATTACATCAAAGGTAAAATAAAACAGAATTAAAAGACAAACAATACACTTTGAGAAGATACTTACACCAATACATGAATATCCTTATTATATAAAGAATTCATGCCAATTAATAAAATCAGGGAAATATTAAGGCCTAAGAGATAAATGGAAAAAAAGACATTATGGGTAGTTCATACATTCATTTTCTATTTTTCAGTTGCCAACTCCAGTACTTGGCTTCAGGATACAAAAGTCAGTAAGCCCAGAAAGGATTTATGGTCCAGGAGCATTATACATCTTTACTAAAGACAAAAGTGCAAATAAACATTATCCTTGCTATGACAGAATCCTGTTCAGGGTAAAAAGATACACAAAGCAGGGACGCTTGGTCAATTCTAACAGCACAGAATTGTTAAATAAAACAGACTAACCAGTTCATGGATCCATAAATGAATTTTAAAAGTTACGATGGAGCATAAAATAGGATGAGGCCAGGCAAGACATTAAGGCTGGAAGGTAGAAATCATATCTTAAAGGCCTTATGTGATGGACAAATGAGAAAGGCCTTCAAAAGGTTTTAAACAGGGGAGTGACGGAAGGGGAGGGGAGTGACGTCATCAAAGCCCTTTCAAACAGATCACGCTAGCAACAGTGTGGAACTCAAACAGAGGGGGGTTGGGGTGACACTAGCAAGATCAGTTAGAATCCCAGTCTCTTCAAGGCATAAGGGATTCACCTAATGCAATAGCACTTTTAAAAAAGAAAGGAAAGAGGTGATCTACGCATTCAAAGCAGTGGACTCTGCAGGACTTGATAACAGATTAAATACAGGGAGAATACAGATGTGAGGATACAGAGGAGTTATTTGGGAAATGTTCAAATCTCACCAATCATCAGAAATGCAAGTTAAAACCAGAATTAATCAACATTGTTCACCCACTAAGACAGTGAAAAACAGGGTAAGTCAATGCTAATATTCAGGGTCTGCAAACACTCCTAAGGAGTGAAAAGTATACACAGTATTTCTGGAAAGCAACTTGTAAACATGTATCATGCCTTTTGATATAGTAAATCCACTTCAGAGTATGTGCCCTAAAGAGATGATCTGAAGTTTCAGACAAAGATTTATGGAGCTACGTATTCTTCAAAAGGTACTTTATTAAGAAAGACTATTACTTAATTTTAAAATGATACAAATATTTAATAACATGAGGAACTACATATTCTATAATCTTAAACCAAGATCACAGCTGCTTTATAATCTCAACTATGTAAAAAAACATGTATGTTCATATATCCTTTGACCCTGCTAAAATTCCTTCCAGGAACCTGGTCAACAGAAATACTCACAAATGTTCACTGCAGCACTGTTAGTAATGGCAGAAAATTAGAAACCTAACTATTCATCAATAGGGGAATGGCTGAATGAATTACAGTATATACTTTATCCTTAAAATGGAATCCTATGCAGCTATTAACAAAAAACAGCTTCTGACCTAGATTTCCAAAATGTATTAAATAAAAGAATATGCATAGTATGATCCTATTTTAAAATATAAGCATGCAGGTATATATGTATGTAAATGCATAGAAAATCTGAAAGCATAGGATACAAATCTGTTTTTTGAGAAAATAGGAACTGGAGGTTAGAGTGAAGTAGTTTTTCACTTTTTTACCCAATTTACTTCTATATAGTTTTAATTTTTAAAAATCACTGTAACTGGAACAAAAAGTGTTAGAAAAAAATATATGCATGGGGAATATGTCAAATGTTAATAGTGATTGCTCTCAGTGGCAGGCTTATGACTTTTTCAATGTTATTTTTTCAATCTCTTGTGCATTCTTAGTTTTCTGTGGACAGTAATTTTATTTTAGCAAAAAAAATAAATTTAAATGTTTGCTTTTCTGGGATTTGCTCTATAGCAATATTATAAAATTTTCTAATTTTGTATATGTGCATGGCTTATCTGACATGGTCTGGAAACACTGGGCCTCTTGGAAAGAAAGTACAAAGTGTAATAACTGCCATAAAACTACACTGAAGATTCAACAAACATTTACTAGTTGCCTGTCATAGGCCTGGCACACTGCATCTGCAAATAACACTCTCCCTATAAGCCATCTTCAGGTTTGAGTGACATATTTATGCACTGGTTTTTTGCATGCCTTATCTCTTGGTTGTACAATCCCATGTCATGTCCCTGCAGCACTCTAGACATTAATATCCCTCTGTAGTGGCAGGGAGATTCCGCTTCATTACTGTATTTCCTGGGAAGGCCACCAGGACTCTGCTGCTGAAGTAGGAACCAGGATTCCATTTGTGGGTTAAGAAATTGTGTATTTATATGCGTGTTATACACATACTTTTTATACACCCGAATGCTGAGTAGTTATTTCCTGGTGATGAATTACTTGTGTTTTTTTAAATTTATAGTATACTCTTATTTTCAGAACGTCCAAAACTGAACATGTAGATTGTTGTTATAAGTAGAAAAACAAACGTTATTTAAATATTCAATACAGTAAAAACATTTATTGGGCGCCTCTGTAAGGCATGCAGCATTTGCCTAGGTGTGACTCTACAGATATAATTCACTTGGTGCCTCCCCCTACAGACAATCAGTGGGGACTGAGTGCCTGAATGGATGGACCAGCACTCCGGCCACTGGTCTGAATATTTGTTTTTCTTAATCCAGGGACATGGTTTTCAAGCGTTTTCACCTTACGGTTTCTCGTAAGGGTCCCCTGAGACCCGCCCAGACAGATATACAAAAACACATACAGTCACGAACGTCCACCATTTCCCCACCAGGCGCAGCAAAGGCGGCTTCCCGGCACTGAGAAGGGGGGAGGGGGGAGCGGGGGAGGGGAAAGCACGGAACGAAAAAGGCGGAGGTGGCCCGCGGATCCTGCTTTGGTCTTCATCATCACCACCCTCGGGTCCCCAGTTCCCACCCACACACCAACCTCTAACGATACCGGATAATTTTCCTCCTTCTTCCCTCAAACGGCTATAGCGAGACGGTAGACGACGACCAGAACTACTTCTGCTCACGTAAGCGAGTGATCACGTGATCACCTACGTCATGTGAGATCTCGGTCACGTGAGCAACTCTCGGCTTAAACTCGGGATCTCTAAAGTGCCGCACTTCCTTCCGGTATGGAAATGGGGCGGGCCAATATCAAGAAACGAAGAGTGTGACTGGTTGTGGTGTGTCTTACGTGACTGATCATTGGTCCGCCTCTGGGGATAACCGTCCCAGTTGCCTGAGAAACAATAACGTCATTATTTAATAACTCACAGGTGATTGGTCCGCCCCTAAAGTTAAGCTTAAAAACCCAGGTTACCGATGGAAATTTGTACTGCATTACAGTGGCGATGAAGCTGGAGAACGGAATTCAGCAGCCGGGCTTCCTGCTGGCGCTTCGCTTCCTGGCCCTGGTTCTCTGGAGCTTCCCTGGGGCCAGGGCCCTGGACAATGGCTTGGCGATGACCCCCACCATGGGCTGGCTGCACTGGGAGCGCTTCATGTGCAATGTTGATTGCCAAGAAGAGCCAGATTCTTGTATCAGGTATCAGAGATATTGAGCACCCACTTGCGTTCGCCTTTCAATGTGTTTGTCTCTTTGGCGAGATAGAGGGAACATCTGAGCCCGAGTGAGAGTTCCCTTACTGCTGCTGCGTTGTTGTTGTTGTTGTCGTCGTCTCCAGCAAGCTTCCCTGGATGGAAACTAGCCCTAAACTTTTGCTGCGTGACCCCTCCTGTGGTGGGAGTCTGGTCAGCAGCCCCTGCTTCTCGTGTCTCTGTGCCTCATCACCCAACTGGGGACTTTATCCATTCACCATCCAGTTCTGTTCAGATCCTTCTTGTGAACTGCCGCTCTGCCTCTGCCAGGTACTAGTAGTGAGCACAGCTGGGGCGAGTAGGCGAGACAGAGGACTAACACGTGCAACTTCTCCTTTTTTGGGTCAGGAGTTCCTTGGCTGTAACTGGAGGGAATTTAGAGGAACCGTGGAGTCACGGATCTCCTCCCCCCCTCGCCCTAGAATGTGGGATCCAGCTGGGAGGTTGACCTGGAGGAACTTTATAAAGGTTTCCCCCACTATCCGAAAGTAACGTGTTCTGTAAGCCGAAATGGCTTAATGAAGCAATTACCATTAATTTATATGGAAAAAATTTTGAGCGTTCCCAAACCCAAAAAATAACCTCTATTGGCTTTGATGCACAAAATAAATGGAGATAAATCACAGATGCTCACACAGTTCAAAGCCATGGTGGCTTAATACTGAGATGCTGAATGCAGTTACCATCATATATTTCTTTTTGTCTTTTCCTTTTTTTCGAAGTAGTGATTGTCTTATTTTTACATGATAATAAAACTAATGCATAATCATTGCAAAAAATGTACATAGTAGAGTATAATGAAAATAAAGTTTTCCTGGCACAGAATAAGCGCTTCACAAATGCAAACTGTATGTATGTACGATGATTTATTTAAGCAATCTCCTGTTGATATCTATTCAGGCTCTTCAATTTTTTTTATTGTTGTGAAACTGTGTTAACCATTCCTGTACATCATATGATTCTTTTCTTAGAAGTGTAATTACTGGACCCAAATGTATGCCCATTTTGTTATGTACTAAACTGTCCTCCCCAGAAGTTAACAAATGCACATTCCCAAGAACAGTGTATGATGAATGCCTGTTTCCCCACACTGTGGCCAGCACTCCATTTTTCTGATTCTTTTAAAACATTGCCAATCGTTTTTATTTCCATTTATTATTTTTAATTGAAATATTTTGGGTTTGGCTTTGGGGTTTTGTGTGTGTGTGGTCTGTCAATACATTATGAATAATGTGGTGGTTCTGGCTTAGGTTGGTTTTGCTATGAATGTATCAAACATCAATTTTTTCTTTTATTATTTCTGGCTCTGGTATCATGCTGAGAAAGTCTTTACCTACCTGGAGATAATAGGAGTCACCTACATTTTCTAGTAGTATTTTTTATGGATTTTTAAAATATTTAAATCTTTAATCCATCTGGACTTTATTTTACTATAAGGAATGCCACATTTAATACGTACTAAATTCCATGGTACCAAATGGCCAGAAGGATCTTCTTCTGAACTTTGTCTTTAATTCCATTGGTTTGTGTATTCTAATGCTACTGGTATATTGCAGCTTCATTTATCTTTTGTAGAATGTTTATGTGTTTAATCTCTTAGGTGAACTTTTGGATCATGTTGCCAAGTTCCTTAAAAACTCCTTTTGGGGTTTGTTCAGAGTTTGTTCGATGTATAAAGGTGTGTTTTAAAGTTGAGTTTTCTTATCCCAGAGCAAAATAACATCTCTCCACTTAAGTCGTTTGGGAACATCATAGTTTTATTCATATGGATCCTGCACATGTGTTAATTTTATCTCTAGGTATTTTAGGTTTTTCTGTTTTTTGTTTTGTTTTTTTTTTTTTTTTGGTTGGTCTTGTGAACGGTATCTTTTTCTCCAAATAGGTTATTGTTAATAAAGCTGTTGATTATATTAACTTTGTAGTTTCTTACTTTACTGAACCTTCTTCTTAGTTCTAAATGTTTGGGTTTTTTTCCTTTTTTGAGAGAGAGAGAAAGATCCAGCAGGGAGGGGCAGAGAGAGAGGGAGAGAGAGAATCCCTAGCACACTCTGCTTCATGTTTGTCAGCAAAGAGCCCAGCATGGGGCTTGAACTCATGAACTGTGAGATCATGACCTGAGCCAGAGGCTTAACCTGAGCCATCCACACGCCCCTTTTCTTAATTCTAATAGCCTTTTCAATGTCATGTATTTCTCATTCCTAATTGTTTGAGGTTCTTGGGTGGAAGTACTTGGGCGGCGAGGAGGAAAGAAGCACAGTCCATTTTACCTTGCACTGAGTGTAATTACTACTGAACTATTACTGGGTTGAAAAAAATTGCAAAACCCTAAGATGACTAATCATTTGTTTAATGAATTTCAATGATTCTTGGCATTTCTTTTTCAGCGAGAAGCTCTTCATGCAGATGGCAGAACTCATGGACTCAGATGGGTGGAAGGATGTAGGTTATGAGTACCTCTGTATTGATGACTGTTGGATGGCTCCCAAAAGAGATTCAAAAGGCAGACTTCAGGCAGACCCTAAACGCTTTCCTGGTGGGATCCAAGGCCTTGCTAATTATGTGAGTTTATAGATAATTCTTTCATTAAAGAGACCCAAAGCACTTCTGTACTGAAACTTGTTCACAAAGACTTAGAAGGTAAAATAGCTGCCATCATGTGAATATCAAATTGTAAGACTTATCAGGTGGAATTTTCATTCCATCAGCAGATCCTTGTTTTGCAATAGCTCTTGAGGCCTATCTTGAAGAAGTTCTCCTTTTGCCAAAACCACTGAATTCTCTTAGAGGAAAAAAGGAACTTGGCTCTTGACATGTGTGCATATATTTCCATGTTAAGCTTTGCGGAGCTATTGCAATTGTACTATAAACTAGAATTTTACAAGATAGAAGGACTATATTCTGAAAATTAAGGTGTAATAGAGTTGGACAACAGTTAAAGGCAATGAAGATAGATTTATTCAGTACTATTGTAATAGTCGAACTCAATTCCTAATACAACAAAGATTGTAATAGTCAAGCTCAATTCCTAATACAACAAAGACAAGTGGGGTTTTATAGTCCGTGAGCAGACTTGAAAGTGTCAGTGGAAGGAAAATTACCAAGAGGAGACATCAAGGGCAAGAGGATTCATGCTAAAGGCAGGCCAAGAACTTAGATATCAGGGGTGGGGGATGAGGAACTTTATCAGATATCAAGGGTAGGGGAATGACTTAGCAGAATTCTTGCTGAAACAACATGAGGCCTACTTGAGAAGAGGGCACAGAAGAACCTAAGGTATGGTCATGGTGAGAAACTTTGTCCAGATAATTGTATCATTGCCCTGGAAAGGTAACTTTTAGGATCCCATCAGAGAGAGATTAAAGTGACTGACAGCTTTCCCTTTAGTTCTACGTTATAGCTTACATATATAGTTTGAACTCAGCAGAATTGGAGACTTTGTCTCCCAACTAACTCACCTGGATAATTTTGGGGGCTTGTAAAAAAAAAAAAAAAGTCCCTGATACATAGTGAAGTATACTTGTCTCTGCCCCCAGCCTGGAGTGATTCTCTCTGCTTCATAATTGCCCTTCTACTGTGGTGATCCTTTTCTCTCATTTCAGGTCCATAGCAAAGGACTGAAGCTCGGAATTTATGCAGATGTTGGAAATAAAACCTGTGCAGGCTTTCCTGGGAGTTTTGGATACTATGACATTGATGCCCAGACCTTTGCTGACTGGGGAGTAGATCTACTAAAATTTGATGGTTGTCACTGTGACAGCATGGAACATTTGGAAAATGGTATGTTTCATTAAAGAGATTTAGCCATGAGCAAAGGGAGGAACTTGGAGGCCAGGGTAACTGGAACATCCAAAGAGCTAATCTTCACATTTTAAATGCCCTATCACAATACTGGAAACAATTATTCTTAATGTGCCAGAGCTCCTACCTCTTCTCTTATTTCAGTTTGTCCATGCATTCATTCATGCATGTGTGTAAAATCCATGCATGCCTAATCATGGCTAATATTGTGCACATTTCATTCAAGAGGGCTCTGAGTTCGTTACAAATATAATTGTAACTCTGCATAACATCACTTGGGGGAAAGCATCCAGAATTGTCCGTCACAGAGAAGAACATCTTCATTCCCACCTTTCCTTAGTATATGCACCATCCCACACTACCTCCTCAACAATCCCAGCAGTCTGGGAGGTACTAAACACAATTTTAAGCACAGAGCAGCCACATGTCTCTGCTGCTAGTTTAAAATATAACCACAGACATTCCAGGCAGCCTCTTTTTATTTATTTTTTTTTCAGGCAGTCCCCTTTTAAAAAGTAACACCGTGCCAGCTGGAAATTCCCTTCATTCCCTTATTTTACCCGTTGTTTTCTCATATACAGGTTATAAGCACATGTCCTTGGCCCTGAACAGGACTGGCAGAAGCATTGTGTATTCCTGTGAGTGGCCCCTTTATATGTGGCCTTTTCGTAAGGTGAGCTAGTGAGCCCAGAATCCAATAGAGCCTTGCCGATAGATTTTCAGAACTTGAGAACAAAGGAGACAAAGGGTCTCCTTCAAAGTCCAACCTTAACAGTCTTATCTTACCATCTCTCTCAGGATCCACCACTTCTCACCATCTCTACTGCTGTAATTGGAGTCTAAGCTACCATTACCTAGGAAATCAGTCATCTTTGATTCTTCCCATTGCCTCACAGTTCACACCTGTCCACCAGTAATCCTATCAGTACTGTCTATAAAATTCATCCTGAATCAGCCCACTTCTTTCTATCTCTCTTGCATCCACCCTGGTCCTCCAAGCCACCATCATCTCTACCCAGACTGCATCATCAGCCTGATCTACTTCCACTGTCCTACTCCTATCGATTTTCCAAGCAGCACCACAGTGATCTTGTTAAAATGTAAATCATACCACTCCCCTGCTTAAAACCCTTAACTGGCTTCCCATTGCATTTGGAATAAAATCAGACTTTATTGATCTGGCCCTAGCCTGTCTCCAACCTCCCATCAGTCTTTCCATGACTGCACTGGGCTTTTGTCCTGTCCCTCAAACACCCAACCCTACTCCTGCCTCAGAGACTCTACACTTGAATTTTGCTTTCTGCTTGATACATTCTTTCTCCAAGATTTTTAAATTGCTGGCTCCTTCTTAACATTGAAGTCTCAAACCAAATGGCACATATTCAGACACCTCTTCTCTACTCTAAAATAGCCCTCTATCCATTTATTCTTTATCACACTGATCTGTGAATTTCCTTCTAAGAGCTTAGCACTGTATGGAATTATTTGTTGACTGGTTTATTGTCTGTCTTCCCCACTAGAATGTAAGCTCCAGGAGGGCAGGGACCTTGTCTGACTTTATCACTGTATCCCTAGTTCATGGTAAGTGTTGAATAATTACTTACAGAATGAATCCCTGTTATTTTCTTCTAATCCTGCAAAATACTCTCTCACCTCTTTTTAACACTGTAAACCTGATATTCTACCTCCCTATCTACAAACTTTTATTCATTCCTTTAACAAATTATATGCCTAGGATTCAGATTGCCTAATCCTGAGCTTGTATGTCCTACGTAATTTTTCAGCTTTTTACTTATAAAGATTTTAGTTACTTCTGATGACAAAAGGGATGCATTTCCATTTTAGGAAAGTGTGAAAATACAGTAAGTTGTGAAAAAAAATTAAAAGCTTTCCATAATCCCAATATTTAGTTACTATTTGGTATATTTCCAGTATAAAGTGTTAAAGCCATTTTAAGTAGGGATTTCAAGTTATATGTCCTGTTTCTGAAGCAAATTTCTTACAATAAAATTCCATTATAATAGGGATTTAGCTCTCCTCATAGAGACCTTTAATCTGTAAACTAAAGAACACTACAGGTGCCTCCTTTAAACTTGACTATTTTCATCTTGCAACAATGTTAGTAGAAGTAAACAGAAGAGTTGTTTGTTTCCATAGCCCAATTACACAGAAATCCGACAGTACTGCAATCACTGGAGAAATTTTGATGATGTTTATGATTCTTGGCAAAGTATAAAGAATATCTTAGACTGGACATCTTCTAACCAGAAGAGAATTATCGATGTCGCAGGACCAGGGGGTTGGAATGACCCAGATATGGTAAGAATCTGAGCCCTCCTTGTTCAAGCCCCTGCAGTGGGCCTGTTTGCCTACTTGACTTTCAAGGTAAATCAGAAGGGAAAATTCCTGGAAGCAGGCCTTACCTGAGAGTACTACTCAGAGCAGGGTGCCATAGAAAGTGGCATCTCTGTGTCTAGGCGACTAAGACTGTTTCATTTTCTTAAATTCTTGTTCTTCTTTGTCCCAGTTAGTGATCGGTAACTTTGGCCTTAGCTGGGATCAGCAGGTAACTCAGATGGCCCTGTGGGCTATCATGGCAGCTCCATTACTCATGTCCAATGACCTCCGACACATCAGCCCTCAGGCCAAAGCCCTCCTTCAGGATAAGGATGTAATTGCCATCAATCAAGACCCCTTAGGCAAGCAGGGGTACCGGCTTAGAAAGGTACAGTAAATAATGTTCTATGGGAGAAAACCCGAATTGGCCAGGATCATATTCTCTTGCCTTCTAGTTTACATTTCATCCAAATGTTTTTGTTTAAAGATGGAATGGCTTTATGCCTAAGTACCATGTCTGTCCTGGGCCTAAATATGTTATATAAGAGGATGTGCACTGATCTTTTAAGAATATTTGCTTTTAATCTTCATATTATAATCAGCAATGAGGCTCCTTTTTTTTTTTTTTTTTGCTAACCATTACTTTATTTCCAAAACATGCTGTAGGATTTTAAGTTTTTCTAGAAGTGCTCAATAGTTCTGACAATAATACTGAATGCCACTACTAACAAGGCAGCTTACTGCTAGGTACCAAGCTTATCACACCTAATTTCTTGGCTTACTTTTCAGGAAGACAACATTGAAGTGTGGGAACGCCCACTATCAGATTTAGCTTGGGCTGTGGCAATGGTAAACCTGCAGGAGATCGGTGGACCTCGTTTCTATACCATCTCTATTGCTTCCCTGGGACAAGGGATGGCCTGTATTCCTGACTGCATAATCACACAGCTCCTGCCTGTGAAGAGAAAACTTGGGTTTTATCAGTGGACTTCAGATTTAAAAATTCAGATAAATCCCACAGGCACGGTTTTACTTCGGCTGGCAGCAAATTAGACCACATTACAAAGCTTTCTTTTAAATGTGTATCTTGTTGCCAAAGGGACTACCCCATTGGTGTCTCCTTTTTCTTCCATTCCCACTTCAGCCATCATTTCCTTGAATAAAATTTTCCAGTGGAGTTTAAGAACTTCCAAATGTATCTTTAGAGAACATTTTGTGAAAAAGCTTTTGAACAAATGTTAACAGATGAGAAATAATAGCTGTAATTTATTGGGCACACTCTATTTGCCAGGCACTCTTCTAGATGCATAAAGTATATGGACTCATTTTAATCCTCACCAACAACCCTGAGGCAGGTACTTACCCACTATAAACTTCAGCCAGGATTTCGGCCCAGACTTTTAACTCTTGCACTACTACGTACTGAGTTGCTTGGAATAATCTTGTCAAGAAACACCCCACCACTTAGGTTTCCAAATCCCAAGGTGGTTTGCAGTCTAGATCCAACAAATGCATATGACTTACTTTCGCCAGCAATAGTTGATACATTGTGACCTAAAGTACCAGGCCTTTGGCCAGAACACCCTCCCCCCTTTAAGTCACCTCCTCTAAAGAATGTGATGAGGCAATGACCTTCAGACTTGGGTATGTGGGAGTGAATCATTTGAAAGGAATTTCCAGACATTACAATTCCCTCCCTTTCCTACAGTTCATTTGCCTGATTACCAAACCTTAAAGCTTCCAGCCAGCCTCACCACCTCCCCTTTTACAATCCCCCTTCTCCAACATGACCAAAGGCATGCAGCTCACCCATCCTAATGCACAACAGCACAAAACTAGCAGGGCACAAAAGGCCCACAAAGTACATGTTAATTCCTTTGCCTGTCAGGTGATTACCAATCATTTTCAATAAAACTGGAGGAATAATCATCAGTTGCTAAAACTGGCAAGCCCAGGCTTCCTCACTCATGGAAACAAGGTAATCTGTAAGAAAACTCCCATCTCATTGAGATGTACTTAGTTACCAAAATATATTGCTTATATACTTTGTCTCCAGTTTTGCTACACAAGTATGAAAAGCTTAACATCAGGAAGAATCAAGTATACAATAGTATACAAAAAGGAAAAGAATGTAAAACTTACAACTATTAGACATCTTTAATTGACAGATACCTGTTAAATTCCACTGAGCAGCTCAATTCACTAGAAACTTTATCTTCTGCAGTGGTTTGTACATGAGAATTTAGGTCTACTTCAAAATTTGACAGGGCACATCAAAATGTTGAGAGTAAGTCTGAAGACACAATATAGTATACTATGCCAAAAAAACTGGGCCTAATTTCCTCATTAAATTATTGCAGTAGCAAGGGTATATGAGAATTTCACTCTTAGTAAACTTACATTCACTGTGTAATCGTTACTGATCTCACCATGTTAGTGAATACAGATCTCTACTTATGTCCCATGGTAACCAATAACCTTTAACAGCAAACAGAATCCCATGAACCCCAAGTAATTGAGGTGAAAACTGAGAAATCATGTCTCATGTGAGTTCAACCAGTTTAGATTCAATCCAAAATGAGCACAGTACCCAAAAGAACCATCAACCATAAATTTCCCCACGAACGGAATTTTGTTGAGGGTGCTAGTTTATTTCATGCTCAAAAGACCAACTGCAACCAAATGAAGTGAACATAACTTCAAGATTTTATTGTCTTCATAACAAAATATGAAGCTTAGAACTGGATCACTTGGCCCTGTAATGGAACAGAAAATAAGTTTTTTTAATGTTGCAAAGAACCTTTACTCCAAGTAGACCCTCTGTCCCTAAAGTGATCACCATCTTTTAAGTCACTTTTCATTATCTTTCTACTACTCATGCCAAAACCAACACCAAAAACCTCATACCTTCAGCTAATGGATCTAGGTATTTTAAGAGGATTGCCCAATTCTTGATTCCACAATCAGTAAGTGGGGAGAAATGTTCACCTCTTCCAGTAGAAAAGATTGCACCCTCCACCCATAATTATATACCTTTCTCTTCTTATCTCCTCCCAGTTCAAAATGCTTGCATCTCTTAATAGCCAGCATTCTCTTAGATCTGCAGTTGGGCTCAACACATTCAAGCCTCAGAACAATCTTCTTTGTGGTTTTAGCCTGGAAAAAATTAAGTCAAACCCTTCATAAATCACTAGAGAAAATCTTTCTTCAAAAATAGCACTGTTGGGTTAAGTACTACTTAAAGGAAAGCTTTTTCAAATGACAGAAATGGATCAACCAAGTGCATGAAACTATGAAATAAACCCAACTTTCTCATTGAATAGGGCTAATAATTGTTACTTAATCTATTAATTCTCTGGAGACTACATAAAACTATGTATACAATTTATGTGCATTCAGCTGTATCATTTAACTCAAGGTCCACTAATAAACTTTTTAAGCCTACTCCTATAACAAGAATCCTACTGCTACCAGTTCACAGTTCACAAAAAAGCCAAAACCTAGGCAGAATCTCCCCATCTTAAACAAATTAGCTGAATGTGAAAAGGCTATCAGGTATTCCTTTTACCACCTCGAGATCAAACCATTTACAGCACCTAAATGAATGCTAGTTATTCCTTGATATTTTCTGAAACTAGGCTGAATGAGCAAAGCACCAAAAGAAATGCTGTGTTCGTAAGAATGCTGTTCCAGGCACTGTGTACTTTAAGGGGTAGCCAATCACCTGGGGCAGAAAAGAAACTCATTTGGCCTGGATGAGAATGACAGAGAATTCAGACCAGTGGAAGGCCTAAATGACAATTTTAAAGAGCTTTACAAGTTCATGAGATAGGTAGCTGACTGCAGGCTTCTGAGCTGAAAAACAAAGTAAGCAAGTAATTCTTACTGCAAGCAAAGACTGAGGATTCACTAACGCATGACAGGAAACAGGGCAAAGGAAAAGATTTAGTGATGTACTCAAACTTCAGTTCTTAGGAAGGCAGGACACATTCATTTAACTTGCTGTTTGCCTTTTCAGTAAGGGAAGGACAAAAAGAATAAAACACTGAGATGATACAGTATTGCAGACTAGGGTCAGCCCTGGGTTGCATTCCCAGCTCCACTGCCTACTGGACAGGTCACTGAAGGTTAACAGAGAACTTCACTGACACACACCTGTACTGGAGAAATGTGGGCCATAGAAAAATGCAATGTCTTTACCACAGTAGGTGGGCAGCATGTCAAACAGTAATTACTACTAACCTTTTTCCGGAAAATCGGCTTAGTTTGCCCACCATAGCCACTCTGCTTCCTGTCATAACGCCGCTTTCCTGGGAGAATAAAGTTATTTGTTATGGTATACCAAAGATAATCACAACTGCCACATGGTAAAGTCTTCTTTTCTTACCAGCATAATTATCAATACTCAAATTAGGGGAGAGGGCGCACGGGACCGCTCATTTCTTATACTAGTATACGAATGATGCATTAAAACCAAATTACGTACAGACTGTCTTACCCTGGGCATAAAGAGAATCTTTGCCTTTCTTGTACTGTGTCACTTTGTGGGGTTGGTGCTTGCCACACTTCTTGCAGAAAGTCCGGCGGGTTTTAGGAACGTTCACCTAGTAAGCACACAGTTTAGAATGAGCAGGGTTATCAGATAAAATTGCACAATGCCTTGACCTACCCAGCTGAAGCTAAGACATCCCATGAGAGCTCGACTCTCAAGATTCCTCGCTAGCACACAACACTCGACTAGAAGGTGGTACAGCCGCAAGTGCTTCCCATACAGCGGCCTCCTGTGAGCCCCAAAGTCAGCACATTCCTTCCACCCCCACCTAACTACCTCTTTGATCCCATCGCTTCATTTCCTGGCCCCAAAGCCCAGTGCCTCCGGGGTCGACCCCAGCAACACTGGGTTTCTTTGGTACATCGAGTCCACGCGCGGGCCCAGAGCCATCCTGGGACGGCACCGTCAAAGGGTATGAGAAGATTAAACTGGATGTTACAGGGACCCTCCCCAAGGTCCTACCATGGCTGCGAGAAGGCTATCGGCACGGAAAGAGAGAGGCCAGGCCGGAAACGGAAGTATATAGGAGGCTTCTGGTCGCTCTTGCTCATGGGAGTGGGCGAGAATGACCATAGAGTCTAAGGCTCTGTGAGCACCGCCCCCTGGCGACTGAGATGACCTGCTTGGTAGCCGTGGGCGGGAGTTTAAGAAAGGGTTCGGCCGGAGGCGGATCCTGTCTTTGACTTCCTCCGGTCTTCCCGCTTTGCAATGTTTCCTCACTTCATCACTTTCAGTGGACGCCGCTAGGTAGCAGCGTTAAATGAAGGAAGCAGTGCTCATTCTAGACCCTTGGGCTTCCCTGTCCCTATCTCCAAGGAAAAAAAGGACTAGGGCCAAATGGAACGGCCCTACTCACCTATGTAACATTACTGTCCCACTTCAAGGACACTGGGAATGTCTTTTGACAGTGAACTGCTGGTGGAGGGATTGGCTTGGAGGGAGCCAGTGCCCTATTTCATTTATCACATGGCTGTTTGGTCCATTCAACAAATGTTTATTGAATTCCTATTCTGTGTTGGGCACTCTTCTAGGAGAGTGACACAACAATAAAATAATCAAATACACTCTCATAAATATATAATTACAAAGTACTGTACTTTGCAAAAAAAAAAAAAAAAAAAGTACCCGTTTGTTGAAGGAGCAAGCTGGCTGCTGTTCCGAAGAGACAATGAAACTTTTCACTTACCGCAATAGCAATAAACAGGCAGAGATAGAAAGTATCCACCGCTCTTCCCTTCCTGTGTATCTGGCAGAAGGCATGTGATAGGTTTCAAGAGTCCAACAGAGGGGTGCCTGGGCCTGTTTCCGGCTGAGTGACTGAATCTGAGCCTGCTTCAGATTCTCTCTTTGCTCCTCCCCTGCTCGCTTGCTCTCTCTCTCAAAAATAAATATTAAATTAAAAAAAGAGTCTAGCAGAGAAAGACTTCAGTGCACTGAGTATTTAAAATTGGATGGCTTGGAGGGGCGCCTGGGTGGCGCAGTCGGTTGAGCGTCTGACTTCAGCCAGGTCACGATCTCGCGGTCCGTGAGTTCGAGCCCCGCGTCGGGCTCTGGGCTGATGACTCAGAGCCTGGAGCCTGTTTCCGATTCTGTGTCTCCCTCTCTCTCTGCCCCTCCCCCGTTCATGCTCTGTCTCTCTCTTTCCCAAAAATAAATAAAAAACGTTGAAAAAATAATTTAAAATTGGATGGCTTGGGGCGCCTGAGTGGCTCAGTCGGTTGAGCGGCCGACTTTGGCTCGGGTCATGATCTCGCGGTCCGTGAGTTTGAGCCCCGCGTCAGGCTCTGTGCTGACAGTTCAGAGCCTGGAGCCTGTTTCAGATTCTGTGTCTCCCTCTCTCTGACCCTCCCCTGTTCATGCTCTGTCTCTCCCTGTCTCAAAACTAAATAAATGTTAAAAAAAAAAAAATTAAGGGGCGCCTGGGTGGCGCAGTCGGTTAGGCGTCCGACTTCAGCCAGGTCACGATCTCGCGGTCCGTGAGTTCGAGCCCCGCGTCAGGCTCTGGGCTGATGGCTCGGAGCCTGGAGCCTGTTTCTGATTCTGTGTCTCCCTCTCTCTCTGCCCCTCCCCCGTTCATGCTCTGTCTCTCTCTGTCCCAAAAATAAATAAAAAAAAAAAAATTAAAAATAAATAAATAAATAAATAAAATTGGATGGCTCAGAGGCGCCTGTGTGGCTCAGTCGGTTGAGCGTCCGACTTCCGCTCAGGCCATGATCTCTCAGTCCGTGAGTTCAAGCCCCATGTCAGGCTTTGTGCTGACAGCTCGGAGCCTGGAGCCTGCTTCAAATTCTGTGTCTCCCTCTCTCTCTCTGCCCCTCTCCCACTCATGCTCTGTCTGTGTGTGTGTGTATCAAAAATAAATTAAAAATTTTTAAAAATTTAAATTGAATGGCTCAGTCCATTAAGTCTCCAACTTAGGCTCAGATCATGATCCCAGGTTGCGAGTTCAAGCCATGCATGGGGCTCTGTGCTGACAACATCGATCCTGCTTGGGGTTCTCTCTCTCTCTCTCTCTCTCTCTCTCTCTCTCTCTCTCCCCCTGCCCCTCCCCAGCTTGTGATTTCTCTTTCAAAAATAAATATTTAAAAAATTTAATAAAAAAGTTAAAGTTGATTGTTTCATAAAATTCTCACAGTAATTTTAAGAGGTAGGGAGTACTATTATTCCCATTTTACACATGAGAAAGTTGAGGCCATAAGCTAGTCAAATAGTATATTCAACATTTTGCCCAATGTTAATAGTATTTAGTGGAGCCAGGATATAAACACAGGTGATCTGACTCCAGATTCTGGGTTTCTTTAACATTATACAATATGGCTGTTGTGGCCTGGTAATTATAATAGCTAACAATTATTGAGGACTTCTTATATACCAGGCATTTTCCTAAACACCTTATATACTACCTCTTGTAATCCTAACAATCCATGTATTGTGTACTGTTATGAACATGTCACAGGTAAGGAAACTCAGGCACAATACAAGTGATTATTTTGTGGAGCTGAAATCTCAACCCAGGTAGTTCTAACACCACAGCCTTGCACCTAACCACAACATCACATGGGGGAAGCAGGGGCATCTGCAGGGTAGAGGATGATGAAGTGAGAGAATTGATCAGGGACTCTGGAAGGGGTACCAGTGACTAAGGGCTAAGGAACTATGAAAGCCTAGGATCTCATGCTTGCATAACTCTCCAGGAATACCCATGAGTACAGAGTTGATTCTCTGATCATCCTCTTTTTGTTGGATGGTCTCTGGGAAGGAGACAATAAAAACATTACCACTACCTGCTACATTTCCTAAAACTTTCTTTGCCAAACAGCCAGCCCATAGTCTTGACATTTTCTTCTTCTCTTTGGGCTCTTAGGCAGTCTTACTGACATTTGAAGAGTTTCTACAGGGTTTTGACATTAGTCAAATGGAAAAATGAAGACAATGAACATGGCCCCTGTTAGTCTAATCAACCTTAGTTCTTTCTATTACACCTTGTGTAACATGGCTTTGGTTTTGATTTCCTTCACTAATCCTGGTCTCTGTTTTGGACATACTCCTGCTTAATTTTTCTTAAGACAAGGCACTCAGAACTTAACACAAGAGTCTAGATATGGCCTCACCTTGCAGAGTAGGTGACCTATTCACTTTCCTCTGTCTAGATATTTTACTTATACAAGGAAGCCTAATATGACCTTGGATTTTCTGGCAGCCATGTTACTGACCTGACATTTCTCTTGATCATTATCAGCAAAAACCTATGAACCATTTTCACAAATGCTACTGCAATCCCACTTTCACCTGGAGTCCTTTGAAGTTTAATTTGGTGCCCAATTATGGGACACATCCCTTAGCTTTGGTAAAATACACTTGGTTGAAGTTGGCTTATCACACCAGGTGACCAAGACCTTTTTTGCAAACTGATTGCTCCAGTTCTGTCATCCAATCTAACTCATAATAGCCTTGCACCATTCCCAGACTAGCTAGGCTACTTCCTATATCTTCCTCAAAGTTCATTAAAAAATGTTCAACAGGATATCACCCAAAAAATCCTTACATTACATCGGGAATCTTCTGAGGCGACACTAGGCCATTTATTTGCACTATTTGGGTGCAGCCCTTCTGTCATCTAGAGAAGTGTGTTAGGGAAAGGCTCATGGGCAGATGGTAAACAAGTGCATAGGTTTATTTTACCCTATCCCCTTGTCTCACTCTCCCTTTTCCAGATCCCCCATTGTATGCCTATCAATTTCCGGTCTCCACCCCAAGATGGCCCTCGAGAAGGGATAGGCCATGTGACAACAGGTAGCATCTGACTGACGAAAAGGGGAGGGGAGGAGAATGTCTGTGACCAACTCTCAGGCAGAGGACCAGAGCAGCTGTTCAGAAGTGACTAGTGAAAGGATATATTTATCTTCTGCAGATGTGACTATTATCCACTCTACCATCCCTACAAAATGTGTTTTAAAAAGTTTTGTTGCCTTAAGACTTCTGACAGACTTCTAGTGAGATCTGTGATCTTAGGATACAGCATGTAGGGCAAGGAAACATGACAGTGCCTGATGTGTCAAGGTGGGAAAGCCAACCAGTCAGCAGGGGCTCTGCTGCCATCCTGGTCTGCAGCCAGTACTGTCTTCATTTCCTAGGAGAATCCTCCAAGAGATGATTGTGGCCAGAACACAGGCTAAGAAGTAGTTGAAACATTCAGGCTTCAATTAACACACTTAGTCTGGTTTATAGACTTACAGAATTAAAGAAAAAGGTGTAAATTAAGAGTTAATCCCTGAGGGGCACCTGGGTGGCTCAGTCGGTTGAGTGTACGATTTTGGCTCAGGTCATGATCTCGTGGTTTGTGAGTTCGAGCCCCAAGTCAGGCTCTATGCTGATAGCTCAGAGCCTTGAGCCTGCTTCGGATTCTGTGTCTCCTCCTATCTCTGCCCCTCCCATGCTCGTGCTCTGTTTCTGTCTCTCAATAATAAATAAATGTTGAAAAAAAATTTAAAAAAAAGAGTTAATCCCTGAGGCAGAATCTGAAATGGAGAAAATCAACATCCGCAGAAAATGGGGAAGGGCACAGGTCTTTGTGAGGGCTTACATTTGTACATTTTTATCTGTAGAAAAACATGCTTTCTTAGAAAATGACTCAGCAGGGGGAAGTCTTGTCTCTACCTCTCTCAGGCTCTGCACTTTGGGGGTCCCCTTGTGAGCAGTCTCCATCTTTCGTTATCAAGTTTAACTGTGTGACCTTGAACCTCTGCCTTCAAGGACATGAGACTGTAAAGACTCTTCCTCATTAGACCCTTTGATACATCTTTGAAGGTCTGCATTTCTCCTCTTTCCTGTAAGTCTCCACTCTCTCTGCTGAATATCCCCACAGTTTTTTAGGCATGTCGTCCCTTCACCTTGGGGAGGTCAGCCTGATGACCTGTCTGCTCAACCCAGACCCATCTAGAGTCTCACTGTCCCGAGTAATGTTGAGGTTTCTTTCAGAGCAGACTTAAGATAGTAGTGTCAGAGGTCCCAAGCAAATGAAGGGCGGGGACAGCTGGGGGCTCGGGGAGGGGGAGGTGGTATAGGAACAGAGGCAGGGAACCAGATACCATGCTGCTGAGAAGAAAAAAAAAGACATCGGTTTAAGTCAGGAAACAAAAAAAGGGAACTGGGTGGCTGTGAAAGGGTGGGGTTTGCTCAGACTGTCCTTCCTCTCTGGACTGTAAGAATATGTCTCCAGGGCCAGTGTCTTCTGAGATCGAGTCACACCTTCAAAGTCCTGGCATCTCAATGCATCTGGAAAGCTACCTGCATTAAGTCAGGACTGAGGTGGGTCTGGGGCATGGCAGAGGCTGGGCAGCAGCAACAATTATTTTTCATGGGATCCCTAAAGGCTGGCGAGAAAGCGTGGCTGGTGCCATATCCTCTGCTGACAGAGAAGGCTGACAGAGGGTGGGAGTGTCATCAGCACAAGGCCCTGGTGGTCCTTTCCAATGATCAGAATGGGATGTAAGGGTCCTTTCCGAGTAGGGTTGCGGGGGGAACAAGAAGAGAAAAAAGTGGCATGAAGTGATCATCTGAACAGGTAGCAAATGTTGGAAACGGGCACCTTGGCAAAACTTGGCAGGAAAGTAATATTGTCGATGGTAGTAGGATAAAAATAAACCATTTGGTAAAATATTGTTTGAAGGCCCAAAATGTATACTTGTGTCACTGAGGCCCTTAGAAGAAGAAAAAGTAGGAGGCAGATTGAGAAAACAGTAAAAGTTCACGTGCCACAATAGGTCATCAACCTGTGTAAACTGGGGAAAAGCACCGTCTAAACCAGGGTGTAAACTACCTGCCTTGGGCTGCATCGGGCCCATGTTGTCTGGAGTGGGCTGGATTATTGGAATGATTATGTGTGCACCAACCTCATGGTAATGAGGGTAAGAGCCTGGGCCAGAAGAAAACAGCCTCAGCCTCAGCCCAGAAAGTGTGGCCAACCCCTGAGGTCATGGGGAAGGTTTTTCCTATTACCATTGCCTGCCATGTGCACAGCTTTCCTTTCTCTTGTCATTATTTCTCCTCTCCTTTTCTCTTCTCTCCTCCTTTCCACCCCCCTTCTCCTTTCTCTCCTCCTCCTCTCTCTACCTGTACTCCCCTTTACACCCCCCTTTATCTTGTTCATTACCATATCCCCAGAACAGAGTTGTGCTTAATAAATAATTGTTGAATTGCATTGGATTCTTCTTGCCCTTTTCTTCCCCTGCTTTTTTCCATTTTTTCTCTCCCACTACTTTTTTACTACCTTCCCCATAGGATTGTTATGAGTAGGAACCATGTTAATATATATAAAACAGTTAAAACAAAGCCTGGCAATAGTAAGTACTAGCATCTCCAGGTTTGCTATTATTTTTATTCTGCCTGAGACCTGCTAGTGTCCCCAGAGGGCCTGCCTAGAGCAAATGGTGTGACATTTAGAATAAAATGGATTGCTGACCCTGATCAAGACATCCTTGGGTGGGCTATTAGACTCCAAAGGGAATCCTGGTCCCATATCCTGGTCACTCATTTCTCCAAGCTCAAAATCTCAATGCCATGCTGTGCATTTCCAGAGGCAGGCCAGCAGCAAAGCCTAGAGGCAGGGGTCTATAAAGCTGTGGGACTGTCCTCTGTGCTGTTAGTTGTGTGCTAGTTCTACTCTTTCCCTCATTTTGCATGCCAAGCCCTGGAACTAAGGGTGCTATAGCCTCTCTGGAGCCTCAGTTATTTGATAAAACAATGTCACCCTCCAAAAAAGCCACAAAATGCAAATACTCATGGAACGTAAAGCATTATACCGAAACAGTATCTCTTAAGGCTAGCCCTGTGTGCTCTATTCTGACCCCCTTTATATTCAGATATTTAAACTGCATTAAAGTACAAATTCCTGTTGTTCTTGACCAGTGATGTGTTTGGCTAGAATCCTTTGTAAACTCTTTATGGTGAGAACTGATGCAATTTCCCGTCTGCTTCTAGGGTCTCAGTGCAATTTGAAATTATCAGCACTATGATTTACTATTTCCATTTGAGCAAATTTCCTATAGAGATTTTCCTTTCAGTGGACTAGACCCATACCAGGAAGTGACTTAGTATAAGGGGAAGATATGCCTTTTGAAAACCAGTTTGGATGTTCTCCAAAGAGTCATCAGATACTTGCTGCTTTTTGACCAAAGATGCTGTATTGAGATCAGATCGATAATTCCTGGGAATAAGGGAGAGCTATAATTTTCAGTAAGTCAGTGCTCAACAAGAAGCTAGAGACAAGACCTTGACTTAATTCATCCCAAAGCCTCTTGGTTATGCAAATGAAGCCATCAGGGGATGGGGTGAGAGAACTCCTCTGAGGACCCTGAAACAAATGGGCCACGTGTGACTTTCAGTTTCTACAGAGGTTCATGTGCACTGAGGGAGGGTGTTGGAAATACAAAAGCCTTAATTGCAGGCTTTTCTTCTCACTCTCTGAGAGCCATCATCAGAGACCCTGAGAGTTATTGTTGGTTATCTGAACCTCAGAAAGATCACTGCCTTTCTTCCCTAAAAGAAAAATAAACGATTGTCAATATAGTTGATTCCTAGAAGAAGGAAATTCTGGAGAGTCAAGATAAGTTAAACTGTACACAAGTTGGAGGTTGGAATACACTGGAGTTCAAGATCACTGGCTCAATGAAAAACACAGATTAGTCTGCAACAAAAACAGAGTATAAAACTGACTAGAAATGGAGCAGAAAATAAATAAAGGATTGGGGAAGCAGGCTCTCAAAAACTAATATCTGGAGTGGAAATTGGTAAAATGTTTCTGGAAACTATTTTGTCAATGTATTTCAAAATGCAAAATGCATATACTTTTTAACTTGGTGAATGATGCTTATATAGAGATCCTAATATCATGGAAAGATAATCAGGAATACTGTTAAACAAAACCTTTGGATATTTTGGGGAAAACGTGTGTTGGTCGGATGGATAGCTAGATAATGTTAAGAAATATAAGTAAACTACAAATTGCATGTGCAGTATGATCTCAAATATAAGAAAAATGCACAGGAAAAATGGAAGTTAATATGCCCAAATATTAATACCTCTGGATAGTGAACTTATAATTGATGTTTTCTTTTTTATTTTTTTTTCCAACGTTTATTTTTATTTTTGGGACAGAGAGAGACAGAGCATGAACGGGGGAGGGGCAGAGAGAGAGGGAGACACAGAATCGGAAACAGGCTCCAGGCTCCGAGCCATCAGCCCAGAGCCTGACGCGGGGCTCGAACTCCCGGACCGCGAGATCGTGACCTGGCTGAAGTCGGACGCTTAACCGACTGCGCCACCCAGGCGCCCCAATGATGTTTTCTTTTTTAATATTCTTGTAAAATTAAAAAAATTTAATGTTTATTTTTGAGGCAGAGAGAGGGTGATCATGGGAGGGGCAGAGAGAGAGAGGGAGACACACACAGACTCTGAAGCAGGCTCCAGGCTCCAAGCTGTCAGCACAGAGCTCGACATGGGGCTCAAACTCACGAGCCACAAGATCATGACCTGAGCCGAAGTCAGAGGTTTAACCGACTGAGTCACCCAGCCACCCCTTGAAACATTTTTTATAATGAGCATGTGTTATTTTGATATTGAAGGATAAAATAAATAAAATATTTAAACCAGGGAAAACAAAAACTAAACCGAAAAAGAAGGCCAAAGGGCCACTCAAGTCTGGAGTGAAAGATGGAAAGACCCCAGTAGTCACCCTGAGAGCTGAGGGACAGTGCTGAAAGTATTACCACCAATCTGATGTTGAGTGCAGACTTACAGATTATCTACCTGGCTCTCATGTAAAATATTAACATGAAGAACCAGAAGAACCAGAAACCTGAGGCCTCTTGGAGAGGACTATAGCAGATGAGAATTTCCCTGGTTAACATGCAGCCAGAAAACTGATTTTGGCTAGAGGACTTCATCACAAAGTTCACCCCTTATAGTGCTGAGCATGAAGCTTATCAAATAATTACGTTTCTTTGGTGCTTGAATAGAGCTTCTTGGGAACTTAGCAAGAGCAATTAGGTTTCTTTGTTGCTACAGTTATATTGTAAAGAAGACTTCTCTTCTGGTTCCAGGAAATTCTCAGTGAAAATCTCAATCAGAACCTATGATATGCTTCTTGGAACTGAGAAGAG
This sequence comes from Felis catus, assembly GCF_018350175.1. Lineage (NCBI taxonomy): Eukaryota > Metazoa > Chordata > Mammalia > Carnivora > Felidae > Felis > Felis catus. Next base: position 81,114,448 of record NC_058386.1, on the reverse strand, counting down.
ATTTTTGGTGAGCTAAATTTAGCCCATGAAACTCTACTCTAATTTCAGACAGTTGATAATTCTACCAGATTTCATAGTAAAACATCAGGAAGATAGGGCTGAAATGGAAAGAAGGGATAACGCAAAGCACATAGGCCAACAGATAAGCCAGACCTGGGTTTGCCACTTTGAGTAACTGGGAATTCATTCTTAGAGTGGAAAACTATGATCACATGTACAAGGATGTCCATGGCAGCATTGTTTATAATTGAAAACAATCAACCTAAATATCCATCAGTAGGAGAACGGATAAATAAAGTGTGATGTACTCATGATATAGAATACTTTATGCATATAAAAATAGATAAAAATGTGTGAGCTAGAACTACCAAGGAAAATAAATCATAAAACATTAAGCTGAGAAAAATGCAAGTTGCTGAAGAATGTGTAACACTTATATAGAAATGTAAAACATGCAAACCAATACTAAATATCTTTTATGGATATTTACATATGCAGTAATAATATAGACCCATGCCTAGGAATGATGAACACAAAATTCAAGATATTGGTAACCTCTGAGGAAGGAGGGGATTGATTGTAGAGGAGTATACAAGGAGGTTTTGACTCTATGGATGGTATTTTATTTGTGAAAAACATCAGAAGCAATTATGGCACAATGTTGGGATTTTATAGAGCTAAGTGGTGCATTTCTAAGTATAGTGTTATTCTCTGTACTGTCTATTTGCAACATTTCATAATATAAAAGAAAGTACATTCAATCAAAATTTTGTATTCACAGTGTGCAGTAACAACCCTAGGGACAAAGAGTGGATGGGGGTTCAACTTAAATCTTGTGTTTTTATCTCAACAATGAAAAATCTTGAACTAGTTAGGATCTCCTTGTGAAAGATTTAAAATGTAAGAAAATCTGGTAGGACTAAGAAGAGTCCACATGTGGGAAAAAGTACAGTTGAAAGTTAATAGGGATAAATCATCCTTTCTAGCTTGGAGGATTATTGCAGAGGAAAATTTCCCCAGGGTCCTGTACTCTCTCTTATCCCCTGAAATTACCACCATTTCCTCTTTTGCCAAATGTTCCTATAAGATGCAGAGGGGTCTGTCCCAACTACTCTTTGATGATAGCCAGGGGGGATGACAAGGTGCTGAGGTGGATAGCACCACAATTCATTGAAGGCCAAAAAAAAAAAAAAAAAATGCCTCTGGGAGGAGTGAGGTCGGTGTCACAGAAACAATAAGGGCTGTGGATTCACAGATGGATGAGGTTGGGCAAGTCACACAACCTCCATGAGTCTCACTTTCCTCATCAGTTTGTTGTGAGAAATAAATGAAATAATGAGTATAAAATGCCTGATAGGTAGACTGCATTGAGAGAAACAGGAGTTCCCTTCCATTCCCCTGGGAGGAAAAGGGAATAGACAGACTCTTGGGGCAATTAATGCTTTAAAGGAGAAATAAAGACAGAATGATATTTCTTGGATACTCTGGCTAAGTAGCTATTTGAACTATGACTGACTGGGTATTTCTAACTAGCATATCTTGGACTCTTCCCAATCATAGGCAGGCTGTGTAGTCTTCTGAACATTGCTCTGGTGTTGTTTATAATAGTGTTTACCTCAGCCTGAGCGATAATAGGACCAAAGGTGGTTTAGTGTACCCATCCTGTAGGAGCTTTTCATATTAGTTCTTTAGGATAGTGCAGTTTGTAAGATGGCTGAACTCTTACTAACAAGCACCCACTTTTTGAATTCTGCTGCTCCATAGGGAGCTGGGAGGCTGCAAAAGGTGTCCACGTGAAAATCCTTGCATTTGTAGTTTAATAAAGAGAACAGGGGCGCCTGGGTGGCGCAGTCGGTTAAGCGTCCGACTTCAGCCAGGTCACGATCTCGCGGTCCGGGAGTTCGAGCCCCGCGTCAGGCTCTGGGCTGATGGCTCAGAGCCTGGAGCCTGTTTCCGATTCTGTGTCTCCCTCTCTCTCTGCCCCTCCCCCGTTCATGCTCTGTCTCTTTCTGTCCCAAAAATAAATAAACGTTGAAAAAAAAATAAAAAAAAAAAAGAGAACATAATACTGGAATTCCAAATTTTAAATGAAGAGCTCTGTGTCTTTCTTTTACTTTTCCTCCTCTTTCTTTATATGAACAGCAGTATGTATGTGTGTTTGCGTGTGTGTAATATTCATGTCACTTCCGGTTTCCACCCCCACCCCCACTCCCTGAGTGAACTGGAGGGTCAGCCCTCACTGTGCATCTTTTGTGGTCAAATTGTCAGCTTCAGAAATAGTTAGAAAAAAAAAGTTAGAACCTTCCACAATAAGTACCTAAAGAAGCAACATTCAGGAAGACATAAAGGACAGATGCACCTTCTTTCACATTATTGGTGGATGGATCAGTGATGACTAAGGAAGAACTACCACATTTTCAGGCTGTGTGTGCAGGGACTGGATCACAAGGAATAGGAGGAAATCTGCCAAAGAGGGTGCAGCTAGCCCTTGGAAATCCTGGTAATCCTTTAGGTCAATGATCTAGAGGTAGAGGCCATTTCACCCCTTGCTTGAAGGGGTGATGGCTAGTGAGAAGCTTGCTTACTTCCTCATACTTAGACCAGCACTAAACCCTAACCAAACACAGACATTTGAAAGAGAAGAAGGCTTCCTCTTGTACAAATTGGATTTGTTCTGAAAAGAAAAAGAGCAGAGGCAGCTTCCAGAAGGACCTATCTTATAGGAAGTAAGAGCAGACGCCAAGACTGAAGTGGATGGATGCCAGGTCAGAGCAGGGAATGTGTCCATCAAGAGCTTGCAACAAAGCTAAAGGTAAAATGATGGGTGTGCTTTACTCAGCTAAAAGAAGCAAAATTGGCTGCAGTTTGTTGGGGTGCTTCTGATCCAATTTACTGGTCATGCTGCTCACTTTCTTTTATTTTATCTTCTGTAATTTGAATCTTTTTGATTGTGAAAAGGTACTTAATTGGAATTCACCATGGAAAAAAAAGTAATATTGTTACAAGGATCTTGATGAGTGACAATTCTTGAGAATATAGAATTATTACTGGGCTACCGCTACTTCTGGGAAAGTGAATAGTTTTAATGTTGAAGGAAATTTCTGTGGGCTTTGAGCTGAATCTGTGTTAAAGAGGACTCTGGTTGTAAACTTTGTCACTCCTGTGAGAGACCATGTAAACCAGGGAGTCAGGGAGCTGTGTGACATGATATGGGAAAAAGTTTGCTCCTTTGCCTAATTTTTCTCAAAAGATCATTTATAAACCATTGAATTGTGAACCATTCACAATTTATAAACAATTGAGTTATGAACCATTGAATTAGTCTACCACGAAAAGACAGTAGCATTGACATGGTGGATAAGTGATCATTCTGAACATCTGTGGTGTTCCTTTAACCTATTTTTGTGTCCCCAGTATGATAATAGAACCTTCTCCACCACAGGAAAGAGCAGAACAATGGTGTGGATAGCCTCAGACTTTGATAAAAACCACTCCCTTGCTCTCCTGATGTGAGCAATAATCTGTGCTTCACAGGTATAAAAAAATGCTGACTTTATTTTGCATCCATGGTGCCACCAAAATCATTAAGGACTTTAATTTTTTAAAATGCCACCCCCCCTTAAGGAAAAAACCCACCTGCAACAAATTTGAGAGGGGTTGGTGATTTTTTCAGCACTTATTTGTGCTCTGTTTTGTGGCAGTATTTATAGTTTCACTTTGTCTAAGGAAGGTATGGAATTAGTAGTATACAGTTGTGCATAAACCAAGCAAATAACTTATATAAAAACGTGTTTTGTGCAAATAAAAAAATGGTGACTTTTTGTAACTGTCTTTGCATTTCCATACTTCAGTTACCTAAACTGAATCTTTCTGGAGTATTATAAGTTTGGAGAGGGTGAAATAAGTTACTTTTTATAAACAGAGATGGCATCCATAAGACTAAGTTGCATCACTTTTGTATGACACTGTCTAAAAGAACCAATCTAAGAAAAAAAAAAAAGGAGGGAGGAAAAACCAAAAAACAAAAACAACTTCCTCCCCAGAAATTGGTTTTCAATTTTAGAACAAAGATTCTATCCTTTGTAGCTCAGCCAGTGGCCGATGGGCAAAATCAGTTGGGCGGCAGTTAGTACATGTCCATACCTGCAGGTGCAGCCTCCATATCCTTATTAGACCCCTCGGTTACAGACCCCAGTGGGACAGTGTTTGAAAAAATTACATTCGCTGTCTAGGAAACTGGGAACTGAAAGTCCAATATCTGCCTCAGTGGAGTTCTGGCACCTGCATTATCCCTTCTGGGAATATCAGAGTCAACAGCTGCACAGAGGCTTTTGCTGTTAACAGATATCATAAAAGGGTGGTTAGTATAAAGCTGCCTCTAGACATTACCAAGCACACAAGTACATGTCATTTGACATCCAGAGCATTCCATTGCCTTATACAAAAAGCCAGTGTATGTGAACTCACAACGTCGAACCAGTCCTCCAGTTCAATGTGCATTCATTAAACCTGAAAACTGACAGAGGTGGGGGCTGTGGAAGGAAGATGTCAAGGTAGGAAGAAGGATCTTTGTTAGCTTTGCACATTTCTGTTCCATTTGAAACTAGATGGCCAGGCTGAGGGGAAACCAGGAAGGATGAGGATTAAAGATCTGGGTCCTCAAGAACTTTCATTATCAACAGCACCCAAGTGAGTTTCAGAAAGAAGAAGCGATGGCTACAGTGATACTGGAGAGCATCTTTCTCAAGCGATCCCAACAGAAAAAGAAAACATCACCTTTAAACTTCAAGAAGCGCCTCTTTCTCTTGACTGTGAATAAACTTTCCTATTATGAGTATGACTTTGAACGTGGGGTAAGTTTCTCTGCTGTGAAACTTGAGTTTCAAGGACCTGGCCTTAGATCTTCCTTGAGAAGGAAGTAGATCCTTTCTGTTTGGAGGAGGGAGGTGGTAGGGACCTGGGTACATTTCAAAGTAAGGAAAATGTTTCCTATCCTTGAACTAACTACAGCCATGCTGGCGCAAAAATTCAAAGGTGCTAAGAAGCTGGCAGGGGTGGGAGGGATGAAATCTTACCATGGAATCTTGTAATTGGTGATCATTCATTAAATGTTGAGAATGAAATCCAAGTCTAGAAAATTACTTTCTTACTTTTTATGGTAAAGCCACACACAGTCATCCACACTTCTGTAGTATGTTCCTTTATCTGATAGTCAAAAAATATTAGATTAATAGATCTGGAAGTTTTTTTTTTTTTTTTTTTTTCAAAATGACAGGTCCTACTGATGTAGACTGTGGGTGTCACCTCACTATGTTGAATGATTAGATAACAAAATCTAATCATCTAGTTGCTTAATCAGTCTTAACCTTTCTCCATTTTCTTCCTCATTCTCTTTCTCAGAGAAGAGGCAGTAAGAAGGGTTCAATAGATGTTGAGAAGATCACCTGCGTTGAAACAGTGGTTCCTGAAAAAAATCCTCCCCCTGAAAGACAGATTCCGGTAAGTAGAGGCCATTGTCAGAGCAGGAGTGTAGTGGTTAAGAAACTTGGAACACTTCAGTTCTCTGCAAATAAAATGGTGATGCTGTGCAATATGGTAAATCTCCCTTATAAAATTCTTCACTCTGCCACATATTGGTTATATTGAGTCTCAGCATTTTCCACCCAGATGCAGAACAGCTCACTTAACCTTGAAAGCTCCTAACACCAATTTTAAGACGACATATCAAATTTTCTTTTTGTTGTAAAGATTTTATTTTTTAAAAATAATCTCTACACCCAAGGTGGGGTTTGAACTCACAACCCTGAGACCAAGAGTCACATGCTCCACCAACTGAGCCAGCCAGAGAGAGGCCCCAATATTTAAAATTTTCAAACTGATCAGAGATTATTAGTTTTACTGTCTCAGATACCAGGATCGGATTTATAGGTTTGAGTTAGTCTGAAGGCCAGAATCTAGGGCTCTGAGTCATGAGATTCTTTAATAACTCAAGGTTTAGTCTCCTCTCATTTCCCAGAGGCTCTCTAAGGCATAACACTTACAGATTTCAGATTGAATTTTTTTAAAAAAATATCATTTATTATTTTTCCTTATTATAGAAACTCTATAAAATAAAAAGCACAATAAAGAAGATAAAACCATGCATAATCCCATTATCCAGGTAAAACAGTTATTGTATGTTGGTATACAGAGTTTCAGATGTTTTTCTCCACTAGCAACACACATATTCATACTAATATGTATGTTATACATTTATTTTTTAAGCCTATTTATTTAAGTAATCTCTACAACAAACATGGACCTCAAACTCACACCCCCAACATCAAGACCCACATGCTTTTCTGCCTAAGTGTGCCAGGCACCCATATGTTAGGTATTGAAAACATAGAATCATACTAAACATCTTGCTTTGTAACGTTTTCAATTTAACAATATATGGAATATTTTCCCATGACAATAGATACTTTTTAATAACGTGATTTTAATGACTATGTGGTTTTCTCTATTATGAATATATTGCAATTTGTTTAACTGAACTATTACTACACATTTGTTTCCAACTTTATATTATAACCATGTTAAGAATATCCTTGCATACATCTTTATGTACATTTGCTATTTATTTCCTTAAAATAACTTCCTAGAAGTAAAATATTGTTCTTCCCTTTATTAAATTTGTACAATTTGGTTATGTTTATCTTTATATTCTATTTTCTAGAAGTGGAATTTAAATTTCATGCACTCCTACAAGCTATGTATGAGAGTATCTCTATTTCTCTACATTCTTTCCAGTATCAGACATTTTAAATATTTGTTAATTTGGCAGCCAAGAAAAGTGATATTTCATTTCTGACTTATTTTGCAATTTTTTGTTACTCATAAGGTTGAATGTTTATGTCTTACAGCTTATTTATATTTTTCCATCTGTGAATTGCCTGCTCATTTTTTTTGCCCAATTTTCTGCCCAAATGTTTACCTTATTCTTAGTACTTTTTAAGAGATCTTGATATATTAAGAGTATTAATGCTTAGAGTGCCTGGGTGCTTCAGTCAGTTGTGTCTGACTCTTGATTTGATCAGTTCGTGAGTTCAAGCCCCATGTCAGGCTCTGTGCTGACAGTGCAGAGCCTGCTTGGGATTCTCTGTCTCCTTCTCTCTCTACTCCTCCTCTGCTCATTTTCTCTCTGTCAAAATAAACATTTTTTTTAAAAAAGAGTATTAATCCTTTAACTGTAATATGTGTTGAAAATATTTTTCCCAGTTTTTCATTTATATTTTAATTTTATGGTGTTTTTTACTTGTTCATTTTTACCATACTGGGTTTTAAAGTCTATGCCATCAAATTACTTCATCTTTTTCCTAATGTTTCTAACCTTTAGCATTATATTGGAAAGGCCTTGTCTCCCACAAGATTATACATACAGTCAATATGTTTTTTTTCTCAGTCATTCATAATTCCATTTTTATATTAACCTCTTGAATCCATCCAGAATTTACTTTGGTGTATGGTGTGAAATAGCCACCTAACTCTCCCTCAACACACATACCAATATTAGTGGTAAAATGTTTGTCCCAGCACCACTGATTGAGTGACCTCCTTTTCCTTGATGGTTTGAAATGTGTTTTTTTTTTTGTTTTGAACACGTATGTGCTGGTTCTTATGGATATGTGTCCCTATTGGGTTAAAGGAAGCAATCTCTAATAAGAATTGTCTGTGCAGGAATGTCTTCTGGAGCCACTGCAAAGGACTCCCAGTACCCAAGGAAATCCAAAAGACAGCAATGTATCAATTAACAACCATGCTCTCTTCTTTTTTAAGTTGTTTTTTTTTTAATGTTTATTTTTGAGAGACAGAGAATGAGCAGGGGAGAGGCAGAGAGAGAGAATCCAAAGCAGGCTCCAGGCTCTGAGCTGTCATCACAGAGCCCGACGTGGGGCTCAAACTCACAAGGCATGAGATCACGACCTGAGCCGAAGTCGGATGCCCAACCGACTGAGCCACCCAGGCACCCTTAAGTTGTTATTTTAATACTAGTTAGCTAACAGACAGTGTTATATTAGTTTCAGGTGTACAGTATAGTAATTCAATAGTTCCATACTTTCCCTGAGCTCATCACAAGTGCACTCCTTAATTTCCATCACCGGTTTAACCCAACACCCACCCACCTCCCCTCTGGTAACCACCAAATTGTTCTCTATACTTATCTGTTTCTTGCTTTGAATCTCTCTCTCTCTCTCCCTCTCTCTCTCTCTCTCTCTCTCTCTCTCTCTCTCTCATTTTTTCCTTTGCTTGTTTATTTTGTTTCTTAAATTCCATATTGAGTGAAATCATATGTTTTTTGTCCTTCTCTGTCCAACTTACTTTACTTGGCATTATACTCTCTAGTTCCATCCATGCTTCAAATGGCAAGATTTCACTCTTTTTAATGGATGAATAATATTCCATTGTATGTGTGTGTATACACACACACACATCTATATGTCTATATCTATATCTATATATCTATATATCACATCTTCTTTAACCATTTATTAATGGATGGACACTTCAGCTGCTTCCATATCTCAGCTATTTAAGTAATACTGCTATAAACATAGGGGTGCATGTGTCCCTTTGAATTAGCGTTTTTGTATTCTTTGGGTAAATGACAAGTAGTGCAATTGCTGGATCATAAGGTAGTTCTATTTTTAACTTTTTAAGGAACTTCCATACTGTTTTCCACAGTGGCATGTGCTTTCTTCTTTCATTGCAGAGAAGGGGTGAAGAATCCAGTGAAATGGAGCAGATTTCTATCATTGAAAGGTTCCCTTATCCCTTCCAGGTAAGGTATTTTCTCTCACCAGCTCTCAAAGGTACCTGTAATGTAATAATTAGGGATGGGGTGCAGGGCACAGTGAAAAATACTAGGTCCCAGTGAACAGAAGTTGAGGTGGATAAGGACACTCAAGTGAGAAATGACACTGACATGGGCTAAGAGTGTTTTTTTTTTTCTATTTTCCCAATTTAACACAGTACCTTTTAGTTCCTACACCTCAAAGAGAATCCATAATGGCAGTAATTGTATTATGGCGTGTCTTGTCTATGGTAACTACATTAAGAAAGATGCTCTGTTGAGTGAGCATTTCACTTCCTTCTGGTTCTGCCTATCTGTCTAATGGTGGTCATGTGGGTTGAAAAGACAAAAAAGGGGAGGGAAGGAGTAGTATTAGGAAGTTCAGTATGGGGAAGGCTTAATAGACTTATGCATAAACCTAAATTCTATTCAAGTCTGAAATAACTGAAAAGCCACATAGATATCTGTTTCATAGGTGCATTTTAATCCATGAGGGAGAGCAAGAGCTTCAGATTCAACCTTCAGTTTGGCTTGCTTACATCCTGAAAACTCCGTAGGTCATATGTTGTGAATATAGCAGCCTCTGCAAACAGTGAAAGCCAGAAAAGGAAGTGGAAAGTCTCAGGGGAGGGGGCTTTCTGTCATGGATTTATGAGCACAGCAAGACTAACAAGCAAAAAGAAAAATTTGCAAGGATCTTGTTCACATCCTTGACTGTATCAAAATTTACAAAACCTATGAAGGAGGAGTGTTTTAGACATCATTTTTACTACTGTTGTTTTTCAACAAGATGATGTTGTTTGGCTGGGCTAGTGGATAATACCATTAATTAATTCAAATTAATTTACATTTGATTTCAGAATCCAATATGTAATGTCTGTGAGGATTGGAACCACATGTTTCATGCACCTCTACAATACCAAACACAATGCCTTGTACATGTGAAGTTTTTAAAAAATACTGTTTGATTTGATGACAATGCTTAATATATACTTTACTCTTTTTGAAGTAAATATATACTTTACTCTTTTGTGGTTCCAAACTTGGTTTATTTTGGCAATGGGAGGCCACTAGGGCATGGGAGGAAAATTAGCTCTGAGTTAAAATTTTGTTACATATTATAATCCATATGTACCGATGAAGACTTAAGTTATGCAAATCATTACTTCAATTCTCTCCTATACAAACACAAAGTTTAATAAGATCATAACATATTTTTTGTTGGATAAACACAAATCCTGTCTCCATCATGAGTAGAGGGAAATATTATGAACTATGTTTACACACAAATTGAAACACAGGTCAAGAGGATCTAGGACCATTTAAAAAGCTAAGAGCCCCTAAGTCCTACTACCCTGGATATTAATTTGTTCAGGAATTTATCAGACAGCTCACATGACCCCAGCTCCACTGCTGACTGAAGACCCTAACTTTCTTTGTTTTCCACTATGAATATACAAAGTTGTAGCTTAAGATTATTTCTTTCAAAAATTTTCTTCTTTTTTCTGAATCCTAACTGCTGAAGTCTGTGTGTCCATTGCCTCAGGTTGTATATGATGAAGGGCCTCTTTATGTCTTCTCCCCAACTGAAGAACTGAGGAAGCGTTGGATTCATCAGCTCAAAAATGGTGAGAATTATTTTGAAAATAAACTAGTTTTTAAAGAAAGAAGGGAAAAAAGGAGAGGGAAAGGGAGAGAAAGAAGAGAGAAAGGAGCAGGGGGACAGGGAAAGAGAGATGGAGGGAGGGAGAAAAGGAGAGACTAAAGAAGAATGGATGGAAGGAGGGAGGTGACAGAGAAAAAAGAGAAGAGGTGGAAGAGACAAAAGGAAAGAGAGGAGGGAGGCGGGAAGGAGGAAGACAGGGAGGGAGGAAGGAAAGAAGACGATAAATTGTATTTTATCCAATATTAGTGATACAATTGAGTTATTAAACTCGTTTCCTTCCATTATATGAATAAAAGATAACGTACAAGACAAAGAGTTTCAATGCAGTTCCACCATTATCTCTCTAGTGCAATTCTGTAGTTGTAGGCACCTCTATTTCCCTATCTATAAAATAGTCCCACTCTTTCCACCAACTATAAGGGTGGTATGGCATTCAATGGTTATTGCAATATTTCAAATCCTAACTATAAAATATCTAGTTCCCAAAACTTAGATGATTATGAGAATGCTTGAAGTCAGAGCAGAGAAGCTTCTTCCAAGCCCTCTTCTGCCATTAATAAACTGGGTGACCTCTAGCAAGTAGGCCAACAAGCTCCTTTTGAAGCTTAGTTTCTTCTTCTGGAATAGAAATAATAATGGTACCTGCCATACCTACCTCCAGGGTTGTCTTAATGATCAAATGATATAATGTTTATGAAAACACATGGAAAACTATAAAACACTGTATAGGAAAGCATGGTACATCTCTTTCATGGGTAAATATTTTCTAAGGAACTATTTCATGTTCCTTGTTTTGTGAGGACTTAAACTTGCATAGTTTCAGCATTTCACAAAGACCATACAACATGCTCAGATAAACTTGACTCTAAAGTCTTGCAGCACAGGATGCATGCACACATATTTGTGTGTATATATAGCCACATGTCAAGTGACTGAGAGATTAACTGGTTGAGTTGACATCAGGAAAGGCTGCCTAGAGAAACAGGAAGGATGGCAGACTGATAACAGCATGGTTGGGTTATTGCACGACAGCCCTTTTTGTTAACATGTAGATTCTGATATTCGGTGGCTCACCATACCACCCTTATTCACTCCCTTGAGTGCAAGTCTGATTGGCCAAAATAAAAATCACCAAATCTTTCAAGCTGAAAGAGGAGAGGAGAAAGGAAGAAAGGGGTCATTTATTGTATTCTTGCTATGTGCCATACACCAAGCTAGGTACCTTATATTTATTGTCTCATTTAATTCTCACAGCAACCGTGGGTTAAAACAACAATAATAGGGGTGCCTGGGTGGCTCAGTCGGTTAAGTGTCCAACTCTTGGTTTCGGCTCAGGTCATGATTTTGCAGTTCATAAGTTTGAGCCCTGAATTGGGCTCTGTGCTGGCAGCTCAGAGCCTGCTTAGGAATCTTTCTCTCCCTCCCTTTCTCTGCCCCTCCCTGGCATGTGCTGTCTCTCTCTCTCTCTCAAAACAAATAACTAAATAAATAAACTTTAAAAATAAAAAAAATAATAACGCTTAATAAGCACTTATTATGTACCAGGCTCTGTGCCAAGTGCTTCAAATGTACTAGCTTTTAATTCTCATGATAAGTTTATGAAGTATGTATTATTCCCCTATTTATAGATGAGGGAACTGAGGTTCAAAGAGGTTCAGTAACCTGCTCATGGTCACATTCATGGGCACACTTGATGGTAAAGCCTGGATTTTTACCATATCCCTAGGTCTGAATGATTCCAGAGCCTAAGTTTAGTACATAGTTTCATGCTGGTTTGTTCTCAAGCCCAGAAGTTATACCTGTAGTTAGCTGCAAGATATTCTAGAGTAAGGCCATGTTGAGACGGCAAATTGGTGATATCTTATACCACAAAGTCCAGTTCTTGGGATTTTTTGGGGGGGCATGTTTTGAGGTAAGAGGCCTGCTTTAGCCCTAGGGGTACAAAATGAGCACACAGAAGGCATATATGTTTGTATTTCTTTGGTTTCTCTCCACAGTGCCTAATACAGTGACTTGAATGCAGAAAGGGACCAATGGTTATGCTCACTGATTTTTCTGTAAGAGTATACAGCCACCACTAACTAGGGCTCCATGTTGATGGACAGCTAGGAGTTAGTTTGGAAATAGGGGAAAGTGGGACATACTGAGCAAGAACCAGAAGAGAAAAAAAAGTGACACATGCAAGTTAGTAACTCCCTTACACTTAAACTACTAATTTCAAAACCAGTCATAAGTTAGCCTAACAAATATTTACTGAGTGTCCACTATATTCAAGGTATTAGCAACGACTGAATATCCAGTGTGTGGAGCGCCTGAGTAGCTCAGTCCGTTAAGGGTCTGACTCTTGATTTTGGCTCAGGTCATGATCTCACAGTTTGCGAGATTGAGCCTGGTGTTGGGCTCTACACTGGCACTGCAGAGTCTGTTTGGGATTGTTTCTCTCTCCCTCTCTCTCTGCCCATCTCCTGTTTGAGCTCTCTCTCTCTCTTTCTCTCTCCTCTCTGTCTCTCTCTCAAAATAAATAAATAATCATTAAGAAAATAAAAAAAAGAATATCCAGCTTGTAAACTTGGCTTATTAACTCAAATGGCAAACTTATAATGCTGATTATGCACTACTATTAAAGTTCATTAGGTAAGTAAAACTACAACAACAGTAAAAATAAAGCCAAAACAAATAGAAAACACTACCATTTGAGTTGGGTTATTAGTGTGGATAGGTAGTGTGGGAAGGTACAATTTTGCCTTTTCTTCTCTTGTGTTTCTGAAGGCATTTCATTTCCAGTTGTTCTACACCTGGGTGTATGTCTTCTTGAACCTGCTTGGGCTGACAATATGACCCAAAAAAGTAGGCAACTTGCAACAAAATACCATAGTTGCTGGGGGATTTAGGTGCAAGTCGTAACAATACCAAGACAGCCCCAGGTTCTTCAATGCCAATTGTGAGATAATCTAGGAGGCATAAAGTCCTACTCTAGGGATAAGTTATCCCACTGTAGGATAAAATGCAGCAGTTGAAAATCACAGGCATGAGAAGGAGACTTCATTTGAGTACTGGCTACCTCTGCAGGGTTATTGGCTATTAAAGTGCCTGAGGGAGCCTTCTGAGGTCCTGGATCAGAGTGGTGGTTAAATGGTTGTAGACAAATGTGGCTAGTTGTATATCTTAGATTGCACACTTCATTATGTGTAAGTTATACCTCCATTTAAAAGTAGGGCTTCAGGTACCCCATATCCAGCTGCCTTCTTTTTTCAGTGGCACTTTCCATGCAGAGGTTGTATCCCTGAGGACTTGGGCTCTCTCCTTCCATTTCCTTGAACACAACAGTGGGCACTTTAATGTTATAGTACCACAGATATGTGTCTACATTCACTCTAGAATATTGGTTTGGACAAGCTTAATAGATCCTCTCCTAATTGCAACTTCAAAAATAAGCAAAATTCCTGACCTCACCAAAAATGAAAGAAAGAGTGGCATTGACAAAACTGCGACAACTAATATAGGGAGGAAGAACTCATTCATAATGAAACAGAATTTTAGACATTATCCTGATAAATATGAACACGAGAGACCAGCCCATCAAGTACTTGGAAAAAGTGCACCAACCATTAGTGCTTCCCAGACAGAGTTGGCCCTATGCATTGGTGAAGTAGTCTTTCCTGGCCCTCTCACTTGGACACTGCCTTAGTTCATCTGTAATAAAAAATACCATAGACCAGGTGGCTTAAACAAAAAACGTTGATTTATCACCATTCAGGAATCTGGGGAGTCCAAGATCAATATGCCAGTGGATTTGGTTTCTGGTGAGAACCCTCTGCCTGGCTTGCAGAATGGCCACTTTCTCCCTCTGTTTTCCTATGGCAGAGAGAGACAGAATCTCTCTCTCGTCTCTTCTCATAAGGGCACTAATCCCATCATGAGGACTCCATTCTTATGACCTAATTACCTCCCTAAGCCTCCATCTCCTAATACTATCGCATTGAGTGGCTTCATCATATGAATTTCAAGGCAGGGGGGACATAAACATTTAGTCCATAACAGATGAATGTTTTTGAAATTCCCTCCTAGGTAGCTGGAAATACCAGTTCTGGATTAGCCAGCAAGAGAAAGGGTGTCATCTTCAAGGGACCCTGTAAGAGGCAGGCATTATTTAGCAATGTAGGGTGAGTTCTTATTGAGTCTTCTGTAGGGAGAGAGGGCAGAAAGCATTATGTGCCTTCATCCGCATATTAGCATAGCTTCGTTTTGTAGAGCAGCCAGTTATTGGTTAAGAATTCTGGTCTGCCAGTGTGCAGGCCTGCACCAGAGGGCCTTCAAATCCCTGGGTGAAGACTAATGGTGGGAGGAGAGAGGGGCAGAGAATGGAGGTAGTGAGAGTGATCAGTCCTGGCTGACATCTGGAATGTTGTTCAGAATTGCCAATGCCTGGTAATAATAAAAGACAGACTTTTGGTTGGTTTTACTAGTGTTTTAAAATTCTCTAGAGACAATGCAGCCCCTTAGCTTTCACCTCCATATGACTAGGTCCCACCACCCTGTACCTTGTACGATGGTGAAGGGGAGTGCTGAGAAAGTAAAGGATGAGGTTAAGCAGGGAACAGTGGTTAGAAGTCCTCCAATCCATGTTTAGAAAAGCATCACAATAGTACTTTAAAAAAACCAGCACTTTTGTTAATTTGCCTGTGAAATGCACCTGGCCACCAGAAGCTTCTAGGCTTCCCTCAAAGTCTTAAGTGAATGAATGGAGTGAGACTAGCAAGCTCTTAAGGACTTGAGTTGGTCTCTACAGAGGAAAAATTTCCCTTGTTTTTTAAAAATTTTTTAATATTTATATATTTTTGAGACAGAGAGAGACAGAGCATGAGCAGGTGAGGGGCAGAGAGAGAGGGAGACACAGAATCTGAAGCAGGCTCCAGGCTCTGAGCTGTCAGCACAGAGCCTGACGCGGGGCTCGAACTCGTCAACTGCAAGATCATGACCTGAGCCGAAGTTGGACATTCAACCAGCTGAGCCACCCAGGCACCCCTGCCTTGTTTTTATCTTAAAAAAAAAAAGTTACATGGGCTTTTCCTTAGCAGTAAAGGCTGAAATGTGCAAGTCCTCAAATGTGCATATTTTTAGACCAGCCAAAGTCTTTTTGTCCCAATGATAGCTATTGTCAATTATTTCAGTTGTCTTGGCTCTATCTGTTATCTGACAACTTGATCCCATGGATGACTTATCTAATTGACTTCATGCTCAGGTTCTTGAGATGCCACAGTATTAAAAACAGTAATACCAATTCCTCCTATCTGCAAACCACTCTATTCTTTGCAAAGTACTTTGGCTTCTGGGAGACATTTTGAACCTCATGACTCTGTGAAGGAAATGGAGGTGCTGTGTTTATCTCCCACAATGAGCTGAACCCACCTTGGTGGCCCTAGGAAGACTGGAACCATGTTTATTCTTAGAGGCAGAATCACTTCATTTGCTCCTGAGCTCCATTCTATTGTCTATTCTATGAACATGGAAAGCCTGATGCAGATAATCTCACTAAAGTAGGTATCTCTAAAAGACCACTCAGGTAGCTGGGACATTGGCATATTGAGAACTGGAGTGAGTTTGGCATGGGCTTATTGTTTCCTGTATCTGGAAAAGAACACCATAATCAACACGTTGCCTTACAGGAATATTGTAATGGTTACTGGGAAAACAGAGAACATATATATTTTGTTGTTGTTGTTCTTGGGCTCTGGACACATAGATATTCTTACCACAGTAGTCAGGAGATAGTCATCATGAGAGACCACTGAAGAGGACTGCACAAGAACTCTCCAGGGACAGGGATATGAGCCAACTGGTCCTGAGGAAGGGGCAGTTGTTTGGAGCTCACCACTGACCTTAGTCAAAGAGGAAAACATGCAAATGGTGGATTCTTTGGAATTTCAGATGTGATCTCTTTCTCTCTCTCTCCCATTACAGTAATCCGGTACAACAGTGATCTGGCACAGAAATACCATCCTTGCTTCTGGATCGATGGGCAGTATCTCTGCTGCTCTCAGACAGCCAAAAATGCTATGGGCTGCCAAATTTTGGAGAATAGGAATGGAAGTAAGAGATCTGATCAATATAACTTCTCCCTCTTTTGACCCTATCCACCACCCTTTCAAGGGTCTGTCAAACCCAGGTTTGTACATTTTGCCCACTGCACAAAGGGGCCTGGGAGAGGGGTTTAGCTGGGGCCGAAATCCTGCTGGCACTCTGCTGTCCAAGCTGTGCAACCTGGTACAGGGCTGTACGCACTTAGACTTTTTATAACTTTCCTAAAGGTAATGTATACAAAAGCTAAGTTCCTAATCAAATCTGTCCCTGGGCCCTTTCCTAAGATGCATTCTATATCAAAACTGGTTTCTTACTTTGTAGGTTTAAAACCTGGGAGTTCTCACCGAAAGACGAAAAAGCCCCTTCCTCCCACACCTGAGGAGGACCAGGTATACAGGGAAATTGGTGCTGCTACTGTTTAAATAGAAACTTACAGGGGCACCTGGGTAGCTCAGTTGGTAGAGCATGTGACTCTTGATCTTGGGGTCATGAGTTCAAGCCCCATGTTGGGTGTAGAGATTAATTTAAAAATAAAATTAAAAATTAAAAAAAGAGAAACTTACAGTCACACCCTAAAAGCACACTAGTCTTAGAACTCCCAGGGGACTTAGCAATGTTAATTGGTGTTCTTGAGGAAACATGGGATTTGTCCTAATTAGGACTTCCTATTCAGTGGTAAGATAGAGGGCTATTGCAAAGCTCTTGGCAATGATTTAATCCAATCACCTCTTTAAAACAAAACAAAGCCTGATATTTTTAAGTGAAAAATATTTTCAAACATAGAGTTGTAAGAATTTAACAGTGAAAACCCATATACCCAATACTTGATCCTACCACTAGTATATTATTATTGATTTTTTGGTTACTTTTTGAAATCTAAAAACCTCTTTCTCATATTTTATGAGTAAGCAGGGCTGGAGTTATTACGCTCATTTTACAAACAAGGAAACTAAGATTTGGAGCCACTTAGTAGATCCATGTACTTGTTTAATGCCAAGGTTTCTAGATCATGACTGTTCATGGTTTTTGTCTGGGAAGTTTTAAAAATACTGGTGCCTGGGTCCCATCCCCAGATATGTTGACACTATTGATATAGGAAACAGCCTATGATTATTAGCCACTCTCTAGATGATTCTGATGTGCACTCCAGGCTGAGAAGCCAGCATAGATACTTGAAAACTGGTTGAATAAATGCTGAATAAACATTTTTTTTATTCCTGATTTAGGTTAGACTGGTGTCTCTAGTAAGCCTGAGAGTTGGGGGAGAAGAGGAGAGGGCTTGATATCTAGCCAAAATCCCCTACTTTTTCCTCCTCAACTACACAGATCTTGAAAAAGCCTCTGCCCCCTGAGCCAACAGCAGCACCTGCCTCTACAAGTGAGCTGAAAAAGGTTGTAGCCCTTTATGATTATATGCCAATGAATGCAAATGATCTACAGCTACGAAAGGGTGATGAGTATTTTATCCTGGAGGAGAGCAACTTACCCTGGTGGAGAGCGCGGGATAAAAATGGGTGAGTCCACTCCAGCCCTTCTGGAGCCTTGTGCCCACCTTCTCCACACACATGCAAAATCTTGCAGCATGATTCCCCCGTTCAGTATCCCAATCAGAAGTTGTTCTTCCCACACCAAAGTGACTATGCTGTCCTGCCAAGTACTTCCCAGAGTGCAGCTCTACTTGTGGCCACCTCTTGGAGCCTACAAGGTATGGCCCATATGTTGTCATGCGCATATAATCAGCGCTGCACGTGCAGAAGCTACACACTTCACTGGCTTAGCCATGCATCAGTGACATGATCCTCTTTGAGGGAGGAATGTGGTTTATATACCTCCATTTGAGATCTGTTCTGAGCCAGGGGATACAGGCATATGAATCTGTATCCCCTGCCCCTGCCAGGATGGGAAGTACTGGATGATATACCACACTGTCTCCTCTACAGGCAAGAAGGCTACATCCCTAGTAACTATGTCACCGAAGCAGAAGACTCCATAGAAATGTATGAGTGAGTATGCTTATGTTCCCAGCACACAGTCTTCCCAGACGAATGGAATATAATGTATACATTCTTATACTTTCAGTAAAATTTTTATTTTAAGATACTTACTAAAGCCACTGCCAACTGGGTCAAATGATGCCACCACCCTAAGTCAGTGGGTATGTCTTACCCTCACCCCAAACACTCTTTTCTTATGAGAGCTGGAGAGGTCATCACACAACCTCACCTACCCAAATTCAGAAGAACCATTCAAAGAAAAGTATTTGACAATTTGATAAGAAAGGGTGAAAACGTCAAACTTCTGTTGTTTTCCTTTCTCCCTAATCATGTAAATGGATTATCCTTGAATGTCCTGTCCCTAATCCCTTCCTTGAACCCCTTTGCCTTTTGTCCTGTGCTCTTCATTTCCAACCAGTCTTTGGGAAAGGGATGCTGTGTGCTATGCACATGATAGGTACTCAATAAATAGGAGTTGATTGAACTGACTGAACCACTGGCATAGACGAGCCGTGAAAAGTGCTCTAACCTCTAAGCTGCTAACCCTGTGGCCTAAGAGCCACTGAAGCATTCTCCCTTTACAGGTGGTATTCTAAACACATGACTCGGAGTCAAGCTGAGCAACTGCTAAAGCAAGAGGTAAGTGTGTGACCACAGGCAAATGGCATTCTCCTTGCACAACAAGTGAGGGCTTGCTTCTATCTGTCACCTCAAGGCAAGGCAGTGTCAAGGCTGTCATTTTATTTGGGGGGGGGTCTCAATTACACTTTTCAGTATCAAAAGCAATGAGGCTGCAGCTCAAACATGGAACTTGGCAGTAAAATCAAGGCTTCAGTTTTCTCTCAGGTTTGGGCAGGTGGGATGCAGGTGTGAGCACCACTTCCTCCTTAAAGTCAGCTTCTTTTTCATTGTTTCAGGGGAAAGAAGGAGGCTTCATTGTCAGAGACTCCAGCAAAGCAGGAAAATATACTGTGTCTGTGTTTGCTAAATCTACAGGGTGAGCATTACTGTTCCAAGGCCCTGGGGACAAAGGGGAGAGGTTCTTTAATAGTGTGCCTCTCCTACTACCTGTGTGCCTTAAACTCAAAATTCACTTTACTTTGGGTCCTGCTGACCTTTGTTCTCAAGTTGCTGACTCAGCACCCACTTCCTTAGGGACTCTCAAGGGGTGATACGCCATTATGTTGTGTGTTCCACACCTCAGAGCCAGTATTACCTGGCTGAGAAGCACCTTTTCAGCACCATCCCTGAACTCATTAACTACCATCAGCATAACTCTGCAGGTGAGTATCAGGGGTACCAGAGAAGAAGGGTGTGACAAGAACCAGTAGAAGCAATTCAGGACAAAGTGGTGAGGGGACAAAAAGCCTCACAAAGCAGTGCAAATTAGCTGTGAAAGAAAACCCTTATGATGCTGGGTAGAGGTCAAGTAAAGAGGCAGAGGCAGACTTTACACCCAGTACAGACTGACTTCTTATTTGGTGACTGAATCTCAGTGGTAAGGAAAGACATAGAAGATACTGGTAACTAATAAATCAGCAAGTATTCATTGAGTTCCTATTGTGTCCTCAGCAGTTTTCTTGATACTGGAGGAGAACACAGTAATTAGTCAAGGTCCTTGCCCTCAAAGAACATACAGATTAGAAAATATCAGAAGATAGTTTCTAAGTCTGGTAGGCATTTGAAAAACTGGGAGATTGATGAGGGCATGAATACATTGAGAAGACTTGTTGCTGTCTGCTATCCCCATGCAAGGCAGTGTCAAGGCTATAATTTTATGGGGTCCCAATTACACTTTTCAGTATCAAAAGCAGAAGTAGAATGTGAGCTAAGCCTGGGCTTGGAGGTGGGGATATATTTAGTTGGGGAGTGTATTTCAATTAGTATTTATCTCTTTTTTTCTGAAAATCCTTTTGTGAAAGGAGAAACTTCCAGAAAAATTTGGGCTCGTGAAGATATTCTGGGATTCAAAATGTACCAGAAAGATAAATATCAGAAGTGTAAGGCTTTAAGCGAGGGTGTGTATGACATCCCACCTCCTACACTGCACCAGCAGCATGACCCTCTTTGTATGTTCCAGGACTCATATCTAGGCTCAAATATCCAGTGTCTCAACAAAACAAGAATGCACCTTCCACTGCAGGCCTGGGCTACGGTAACTTCTTATTTCTCTAGGGTAGGGTGGACTGATCAGTTGCAAGGACCACCTTTGGCAGACCCAATTAGACCTTGCAGCACATTGTTCTGCACCAGCTGCCTCAAGGAAGATTAAAACAAAGCCAAACAAGTTATTTAATAATTCTTCTTGCCCTGGTGGCTCCTACTGGGACTGCAAAAACAGATTCATAAAGGGATTATTTTTAAAATTTTTTTTTCAACGTTTATTTATTTTTGGGACAGAGAGAAACAGAGCATGAACGGGGGAGGGGCAGAGAGAAAGGGAGACACAGAATCGGAAACAGGCTCCAGGCTCCGAGCCATCAGCCCAGAGCCTGACGCGGGGCTCGAACTCACGGACCACGAGATCGTGACCTGGCTGAAGTCGGACGCTTAACCGACTGCGCCACCCAGGCGCCCCATAAAGGGATTATTTTTTAATTGTGGTTAAAAAAATAACCATAAAGGAATTTTAACAGATTGTCTAGTTTCTCCTTCCTTTATGGCTAATTGGCACCTAAAATTCCAATTCCTTCAACCAGTAACCACCCTGTCCCTGAGATTTTCCCAGGCAAAGAGACATTAGTACTCCTGAACATTTCCTTTTTACCACTTGCCTATTACTACCCCTAGTAGAGATTCTTATCTATTGTAGGAATTATACATACATGACTCCCAAAGAATCGTATCAAGGCTTTGTTGTTATAGGATCATGGGAAATCGATCCAAAGGACCTGACCTTCTTAAAGGAGCTGGGGACTGGACAATTTGGGGTAGTGAAATATGGGAAATGGAGAGGCCAGTATGATGTGGCCATCAAGATGATCAAAGAAGGCTCCATGTCCGAGGATGAGTTCATTGAAGAAGCCAAAGTCATGATGTGAGTTACAGCCCAAACTCAACTCTCAATCCAGTTGCTGGAGTCTAGGAATTACCAGGACTGTTTCCACTGTGGCTTAAGGTGACTTAGAGTAGGAGAGATTTGGGACCTGGGCCTGAGGTCAATCTTTGATTGGTGGGAATACTAACTGCTGAGGTAATCATTTATTTATCTTAGATATTGGTTGATAATAGTGTTGATCACAGGGTTGTACCATCTCAGTAGCATTTAAGGATAAATGTGAAAAATGAAAATTTCAAAAGGAAGACTGATTCTGATTACCCTTATTATTCAGTTAGCCCTGGGCTTATTTTCTGTTCTATTGACAGGCTTCAAATCCCTCTCTACTCTCACATATTAGGCATATTTGTGGTTTAGGGTGGGAAGGAGGAAAGTCAACTTGTTATCATGGTCCCTTACCTGATACTCTACTTCCAGGCCAACTCTTTTCCTCTCCAGCCCCTTTCTGATTAGTATGCAGAGCCAGAAAGGGAGGACTGGTTTGTTGCCTCTCCTGTAGGAATCTTTCCCATGAGAAGCTGGTACAGTTGTATGGCGTCTGTACCAAGCAGCGCCCCATCTTCATCATCACTGAGTACATGGCCAATGGCTGCCTCCTGAACTACCTGAGGGAAATGCGCCACCGCCTCCAGACTCAGCAGCTGCTGGAGATGTGCAAGGATGTCTGTGAAGCCATGGAATACCTGGAGTCAAAGCAATTTCTTCACCGAGACCTGGTAGGACCTCAGAAGGATTGGCCTGGGACCAAGGACCGAGGGGGTGAAAGTAGCAGAGGAATATATATAGTACATGGATGAGGAGGGTTGCTGGAATCATCATTTCAGTTTTATCTAGAAGGCATTAAGAGTTAGGTGAACCTATGCTCCAGTGGTCAACCAGTCAAGGATCTCTAGCCCCAACACAAGTTCTGCCATGGTGGTAGCTAGAGCTGTCACTCACTCGCATCCCCTACCGCAGCAAGTAAAAATGGTGGGGTCCTTCAGGACAGAAGGGCAACCCTGCTTCCCATTGGGGCTGTTCCTGGCACAGAACCTCATTTGGTTACATCAGAGTACATTTGTACATTTGGGTGCATTTGTTCTTTTATAAAAAAAATGTTGTATGTTACTTAGCAAACACTTAAAAACACATTTAAAAAAAAACTGAGGACACCTGGGTGGCTCAATGGATTAAGCATCTGACTCTTGATTGCATCTCAGGTCATGATTTCACGGCTTGGGCGTTCAAACCCCACATCAGGCTCTGTGCTGAGAGCGCGGAGCCTTTTTGGGATTCTCTCCCCGCCCCCTGCCCCTACCCTGCTTGTGCTCGCGCTCTCTCGCTCTCTCTCTCTCAAAATAAATAAATAAACATAAAAAGTGTTTTCATTAAAAATAAAAACTGAATTTCCAGCTTGTCTTGAAAATCTTGACCATCTTGAAACACCAGGCCCATTCTCACAGACCATGCTAACAGTCAACTGGTGCTGAGGAACAGCTGCCTCCTTCAGACCAACTGCATGCCTTGCATTTTCCTGCAATCTACCCTCCCCACTTCACTCTCTCATTTTGCCTGTGCCTGCCTGGCCTCTAGAGGCATCAGAGTTTGTGCCACTGCTTATTTCAGGGAGGCCAAGGCTCAAATTGTCTTAGCCCACTGGCAGAAAAGCAAACCAAACAAAACAAACTTGCCTTCTGTTTTCCCTAATTCTCTCAACATTTTGGTAGAGGAAGGGATGTCATGGAATCATCACTGTGAATGGAATCATTCTGCATGCCCTCAATGTTTTACTTATGTCTACATAGCAGGTTGCTTTAGATATATGGGAAATGTATCCAAGTTTCTCAGTGGCAACAGCTGACTCCTGCTGGGTGGGAAAGTGTCTCTGGAGTGAAAGAGATGAAGCTTCCCTGGCTTCATTCCCCTGGTGGGCAGAAGCTTTGTACCTTTGTGACCTGTATGTCAGGGCCAGAGTCTCACTGGTAATTGTTGTACTACAGGCAGCCCGAAACTGTTTGGTAAATGATCAAGGAGTTGTTAAAGTATCTGACTTCGGCCTGTCCAGGTAAGTGTATCTTTTTCATCTTTCCCTCTACAAGTAAAATAAGGGTGCTTGGGTGACTCAATCATTCAAAGTGTCTGACACTGGCTCAGGTCATGATCTTGAAGTTCGTGAGTTCAAGCCCCGCGTTGGGCTCTGTGCTGACACCTCGGAGCCTGGAACCTGCTTCAGATTCTGTCTCCCTGTCTCTGCCCCCTCCCCTGTTCGTCTCTCTCTCTCTCTCTCTCTCTCTCTCTCTCTCTCAAAAAATGAATTAACATTAAAAAAAGTAAAAGTAAAAATAGCACAGCACAAACATGAGGCAGCATTATTGTTTTTCACCCTCTCCCTTTCTTTTATCCCCCTCATTCTAGTCTTCCTGTTCCTTTTCTTTCTCTGAATTATTTAAGTCACTTCTTTTGTCCTTTGTATCCCTCTCCTCTATTTTGTCATTCCCTCTTTCTTTAGCCAATTTCTCCAAATATGTTTTTTTTGATTTGTTAATCCTGTTGTCTCTACTCCTGAGCCTCCTTCTTTACTAATTAGTCTAATTCCCACGGGCAACTACAGACTAGAAGGAAGGAGAAAAGACAAAGAAGGACAGAGAAGAAGAAGGGAGTATTATTTCACTTCATACTTTCTGTAACCATATTATTAATTAAGAAAGCTAATTCAGATAAGAAAACAGGATTACATTAAAAATAACTTTTTAAAAACATACTGATTGGCCCATAGGCATGCATTTGTGCAGTTCATATGACTGTGCCAAGAAAGTTTAAGCACATGTCAAGCTCTCCAAATCCTAACAGTAACAAGTCTTGAACCATCCACAGGTATGTCCTGGATGATGAATACACAAGCTCAGTAGGCTCCAAATTTCCAGTCCGGTGGTCTCCACCAGAAGTCCTTATGTATAGCAAGTTCAGCAGCAAATCTGACATTTGGGCTTTTGGTGAGTGGATAAAATTGTACAGATTATATAGCTCAAAGGAAGGGAAAGCAGTGGGGAAATTGCCACTTTGTAACCTGCACACAGAGGTTACTATTTGTTGTTTTCATTCTTCTAATCCTTCGGGCGTGCTTACTATTGTCAGGCACCACAGGGGTTCCTGGGGCTAAAAACAGTAAAATAGACATGATTCCTGCCTTCTTAGAACTCACAATATATTGAGAGGAACAATTTATTCAGTATTCCACAGCTTCTGAATACTGATTATGTACCAAGGGACTCTACCAGACCCTATAATTACAAATAAGAATCTGTCTCTTTCCTAGAGGAGCTAATAGTCCAGTAAGACCCTGTTTACCCTCTAGTGTGGTCAGTACTACAGGAGAAGTATGGACCAAATGCAAAATTCAAAGTGTGGGGAATCAGCTCCATCTAATATTTGACATTGATCTAGGAAGACTAGTGTCCCAACTACCTGAAAAGACTGCAAATCGACTTAATACATTTTTTCATTTTCTAGGGGTTTTGATGTGGGAAATTTACTCTCTGGGGAAGATGCCATATGAAAGATTTACTAACAGTGAAACAGCTGAACACATTGCCCAAGGTCTACGTCTCTATAGGCCTCATCTAGCTTCAGAGAGGGTATATAGCATCATGTACAGCTGCTGGCATGAGGTAAGTGTTTTGTTGGGACCTCTTAAGTGATTTCCTCAAGCTGTACTTTCCCATTTAGCCAGCCAGGCACCCAGCCCCCATGCTCCCTGGCCACATGGCGGCTGGGCACACACCGATAGCTATACACATTCTTGGACCCAGCCTGTACCCCAGTCCTTTGATGGCTAGAGGCTTTCCCAGGCTCATCCAGTTTTCCCTAGGGTATCATTAACAGACTCCATTACCAACTCAGCTTTAGGGAGAGGGGATATTGTGGGCCCATGTCACCTAGCATAAGCAGGCAGTTAACGGTACTCAGGCAAATGTATGGACTCTTACAATGAAGAGAAAAGTCATTAAAATTTGTGTTGATTCCTTTGGAAGTCATTGGCTTTTTCTTCTACTTTACTAACTGCCAACCTTTTCTGGCTGTGGTCCTAAATGGCATTAAAAAAAAATCCTGAAAGGAACTAAAATAGGCAGTGGTCATTTTTAATTTTTTAAATGTTTATTTAGTGTTTTGAGAGAGCGAGAGAGAGAGAGAGAGAGAGCACGAGAGAGAGAGAGCGAGCAAAGCAGGGGAGGGGGGGAGGGGGCAGAGAATCTGAAGCAGCCTCCATGCTGACAGCAGAGAGCCCAATGTGGGGCTCGAACTCAAGAACCACTGACCTAAGATGAAGTCGGATGCTGAACCAACTGAGCCACCCAGGTGCCCCAGTAGTGGTCATTTTTTTTTTTTTTTAAATATAATGCATCATGGGGTATGTGGATAGTAGTGGTATTTTGAAAATAAGGAGCCTGTCCCACTATTACTAAAATGTTTTGGGGGCACCTGGGTGGCTCAGTTGGTTAAGCGTCCAATTTCAGCTCAGGTCATGATCTCGTGGTATGTGAGTTCCAGCCCCGCATCGGGCTCTGTGCTGACAGCTGAGAGCCTGGAGCCTGCTTCAGATTCTGTGTCTCCCTCTCTCTCTGCCCCTTCCCTGCTCATGCTCTGTCTCTCTCTGTCTCAAAAATAAAAATAAAATAAAATAAAATGTGTTGCTGCTCTCACCTGGAGTTTTTTCAGAGGTGCTTTCTCCACTTTTCAGTAGATCCTTGGCAACTTTAATTTGGCACCCTAAATCTCTAGTAGGAAATGAATGCTCGGCTTAGTTCTGTGCCACTAGAAACAGGAAAGGACAGTGTCCAACAAGCATATATGTGAATCTGGAGTCCTCTTGGTGGGGTGAAAAGTGGGTATCTGGATAAAAGCATGGTTCCTTTCCCTTCAACAAATGACTGAAGTCACAAAGGATGTATGGAGAAAGGGACACCATTTCCCTTCTCTCTCCTGCGCCATGCAGGTTTAAGGGAGATTGACAATGCTCCTTCCCAACTAGGACATCCTCATTCTGCTAGTTAACTGTTTCATACAGGTGCTTTCTGCAGAGCCTGTTTAAAGTAGTACTCATGAGGGGCACCTGGGTGGCTCAGTCAGTTAAGCGTCTGACTCCTGATTTTGGCTCAGGTCATGATCTCATGGTTCCTTGGAGCAAGCCCCACATTGGGCTCTGTGCTGACATCGTGGAGCCTATTTGGGATTCTTTCTCTCCCTCTCTCTGCTCCCCACCCCCCACCCCTGCTCATGCCCTGTCGCTGTCTTTCTCTGTCTCTCTTTCTGTCTTTTTACCAAAATAAATAAACATTTAAAGAAAAGTAATACTCATGAAATTGGCATATCAGAATCCCTGGAGAACTCTTAAAACTGCAGATAACTGGGCCTTACTTTCAGAGATTCCAATTAGGTATGTCTGAAGCAGAACTCAGAAAGTCTTCCAAAAAAACTTTTTTTAATGTTTATTTTATTTTTGAGAGAGAGAGACAGATCACGAGTGGGGGAGGAGCAGAGAGGGAGACACAGAATCTGAAGCAGGCTCCAGGCTCTGAGCTATTAGCACAGTGCCCTATGAGGGGCTCAAACTCATGAGCCATGAGATCATGACCTGAGCCGAAGTTGGACACTGAACCGACTGAGCCACCCAGGTACCCCCCCACCCAGAAAAGTCTTTTTAAACATCCCTGGAAATTCTGATACTCAGCTAGGTTTAAGAACCACTGATTCAAAGGGACAAGAAATTGATGACTTTTTGGTTCTGATGGATTGAGACCTTTCTGGCATGAATATGCCCTGAATCACGAAATACCTCAGGGGTTTATGGACCATGGTGGTCACAAAGGGTCTTAGTCTAGAGGCCAGACAGTGGTAATAAAAATGTCCTAGGTGCTGAGGATCTCTGCCCACTGATGCAGCCCATGATCTTGAAATGTTAATTTCTTTGTAGAACTTTGTGGGATGATAGAAACTGTATTTGAAAGCTTACAATTTCAGTTCTGTCAAACATTTAAACTTGTTCAGTAGCCATTTTTCACTTGAGGATCCACAATAAGGATGCATTGATGTACAATTTTGTAATGAATTTACCCTCAGTTTAATCAGTGTTTGTGAGTTTAATTTGTGAATTGTCCCATCACATTAATAACCTGAGTTACTAAAGATGAAAAGTGCACAAAGACATTATGGAGCACTTCCATTTCTTTTCTTCTTTCTTTCTTTCTTTCTTTCTTTCTTTCATGTGTAATTGACAGGTTATGCTATAGGGAATATAGTATACACTTGATAAACATTTGCTGCTTACTCAGTGCATTTCCCTTGAATTTTGGATTTTAGCCTGCTGTTATACTCTACTTTCTGTTTGGTTTTAGAAAGCAGAGGAACGTCCTACTTTCAAAATTCTTCTGAGCAACATCCTAGATGTCATGGATGAAGAATCCTGAGCTCACCAATAAGCTTCTTGGTTCTACCCCTCTCCTCCACAAGCCCCAATTTCATTTCTGAGGAAATCCCAGGTTTACAGGCACTGGGTCCTTTGTGCTCTTGCTGAATACACAAAGGCCCCTCTCTACATCTAGGAATGACTCTTCTATGATTCTCTGGGATAGTACCTTCTGAGCAAAAGCCAAGGAATTCTTGTGCCTGGTATTGTTCTCAGAGAAAATAATTTCCAGGAGTATTAAGACAGGACTGAATTTGGGATGGAAAGTTTGGAGGAGGGAGGGATGTAAATAGCCTGACAAGGGATCCAACAGCTCTTTGGGTAGGCATTAGAGCTTGGGGGGCGGGAGGCACAATTTGGCAAGAATAAAATGGTGTCATAAAAATGGGAGGGCAGGGTGTTTTGATAAAATAAAATTACTGGAAAGCACGAAGGTTTCTTGCTACGTCGATTAATCACACAACCTCCCTGAAGCGCCCTATCTCAGTGTTGCAGAGAACTGTTGTGTGGCATTGGTTTGCCATATTCCTACTTTGAGAACTCGGCAAGATCCACGGCAATTAACTCCTCTGGCTCTTGGAAAATTCTGGCTCTAAATCAGAGATAAACTCACAAGCAAAGCAGCAGTGCATGCAGCATTACCGGAATGATTCTGAAAGTTGGGGACAAATTCTGCAGGAGCCTCTTTCAAAACACCATCAAAGAACTGGGGCTCCAGGATCGCTAAGAGACGGGCCTAGCAGTCACAGCGGCAGGAAAAGCGCGGGCCAATTTGGAAGTGGGCAGGGCCAGGGATTGTTGGGCAGACTGAACCGGCCACCTGGTGTGAAGTAACTTCCTTTTTCACTTTTGGCCGTTTCTCTTTGGAATAGCATTTCGACCGCATCGCAACACCCGGCTACAAGGCCGGAGGCCTCCCAGCTGACGTAGGGAGCGGCCGCTGGGTCGCGAGCTAGAGCGGGGAGCGCAAGCGGCTGGGAGGAGCGGCGGGCGGGGGTAGGGGGCCACACGCCGGCGCATTGCAGTCACGGGGCGGGTCTGGAGGCGGTGGATTGTGGTTCCGGTTCCGTCGCGGAGACATGTGAAGGTCGGTGAGTTGCTGCGGAGTTCCTCTCGGCACGCGTGGCGGCGCTGGGATGGATGCCTCCTCGTCTTCGTCCGCGGCGGGTTTGGGCTCGGTGGACCCACAGCTGCAACATTTCATCGAGGTGGAGACTCAGAAGCAGCGCTTCCAGCAGCTGGTGCACCAGATGACGGAACTTTGTTGGGTGAGGAGCTGGGGCTGGGACCTAGCCACTGTCCCTGCTTTCCCCCTGCCCCTTCCGGGCGGGACTTGTCAGGACGTCCAGGATTCGGGGACGGGGAGGACCCGGTAGCATCTTGCCTTGGTTTCCTTCGGTTTCTCACACCAAGCGGGAGGGGTGAGAGGGTGACCCCGCTTCTCGGGGAATTCTCACGCCAGACCTCGGCTTTGTTGGTGCAGAGGACTGGGGATCACACTTGTCCCGAGCAGCACTTTTAGGCACCTGAGGTTGACGCTGCCTGGTGCTGGTCACCAATACTGAGCTCTTATTTTTGGAGCCCCGATTCCCAGGAAGCGAGTCTCCCATTCCTGGACTCCTCGGGGTTAACCTGGATTTCCCAGTTGCTTTAACCGTTGTCTGTGACAAATGAGTCGCTGTAGCCCACTAACTGTAAAAGTAGCGTCTCCCCCCACCCCCCCACACACTTAAATTTGCTTTTTTGTTGGGTTGTTGTGTAATACCAAGCTGTTTCGGGTCTCAATGTTGAGGAATTGAATATGCCTTGTGAGGGGACTTGGCAAAAGGGTGAAAGGCATTTGCAGCTTAGGATCAAAGTGTTCTCTACCTGCCAAGGACAGCATAACTGCCCTGCCTTGAGAAAAAAAATCTCATAGAATTCAGAGGTCAAGGATAATTTTCCTTGGAAGTGGAGAGTCTGACGCTTGTGTACACAGCAGAGAATAACTAATAAAATTCATTTGAAATAACTTGAACTATATACAGTTATTGGTTCCATAGTCCCTTTCACATAAACTTATGTTATTGTGGGACTCTGACCCCTAACAAATGCTTACTTAAGTCCTGTACTACTTGGTATTTTCATTCTTTAAAAACAACAACAACAACAACTGTAATTCATTACATTTGGGCCAGGAGGAGGTGTGGTTGAGGATTCCTCTAAGAATCTGTAATTTGTGGGCCCTTTAGGAAAATTCATACAACTTTCCATTCATCTTGAGAGGATTCAAGAACTTCTGGCTTAAGTATACAAGGTTACAGCATCTTGGGTAATAGATGTCTTTTTTTTGTTTGATAGGTTTCAGGGTGTCACTGCTGTGATTTATGCTTTCACCCCCCTTTTTTCCCCCTGGCAGTTAGTCTAAAGGCATTTAATGGTGGCAGCATTGTGGAGTTACAGCCAAATTCAGCCAAGGGTTACTTCACTTGTATTTTGCCCCTCCCCCCCCCCTTTTTGCTCTGTAATAGCTCCACCATTTTCTGGCCCAATAATTTTGGGCAAAGTATCTCTCCCACTGCTTCCCTGTTTGTAAAATGAGGATTAATAATAGTATCTATTAGGTAGGATTGTTGTGAGAATTTAATGTAAGGCTGTAGATAACTGCTTGCCATACACCAAATGAGAAATATTAACATAACAGATACTGGGTTTAGGTGAAATTTTTCCTATAAATAACAAGAAGTTACCCCCCCCCCCTTTTTTTACCCCAAGTTCTCTTTGTGATTCTGTATCTTGTCCTGTTTGTGATTCTGTATCTTGTCCCGAGCAGGAAAAGTGCATGGACAAGCCTGGGCCAAAGTTGGATAGTCGGGCTGAGGCCTGTTTTGTGAACTGCGTTGAGCGCTTCATTGATACAAGCCAGTTCATCTTGAATCGACTGGAACAGACCCAGAAAACCAAGCCAGTTTTCTCAGAAAGCCTTTCTGACTGATCTCAGCATTACCTCTTTGGAAAAGGAAGGTAGTCCAAGAAATGAAGAGCTGTTGATGGGATAGTTGAAGAAAAGGCTATGGGGGGATTGGCTCCCACCTTTGTCACTCTTGGGACATCCTGTCATCTGAGAATGAACAAAGACCAGTTTTGTGTGTGTGTGTATGTGTGTGTGTGTGTGTGCGCGCGCGCGTGCGCGCTTTGAGGGACATGTGTATTTGTGTTTTTTAATGCTAATCTTGTGAAAACAATTGACAGATGAATGGAAAACTCTACTAGATGCATATTACTGTATGTGGGACTGTGCTTTCTCAAAGTCCCATTAATTGCTCTCTATAATTTTGACAGTGGAACTGCTTTCTCTAATTTGATAGTGGGACCACATAGGTACAACCTGTCATTTGCATGGATTCATTTAGGATTTCTGGGGAGATTGTTATACATCTTTGTGTCTCTCAGAAAGGGCAGCAATGAGTAAAGGGTAATTTGCTACTTAACTGTAGGCCTCCTTATCTAGTGTTTTGACTATCAGTGTTGGAAAAAAATCGATGGGATATTCATACAATACACTTCAGCTTTCTAGATAATCTCCCCTATGCTGTGATTTACTTAAATATATAAAGGTATGGTCTCAAGGTAGTACAGGTAGCTTGAGTGTCTAGAGGCCTTTGGTTATAAAGGAATGTAGCCAGTGAGCATAATACTCATTACTAAACTGCCACAAGGAAGAAGCTTATTGACGCTGTATATCAGGGTTGAAAAAATTCAAAGATGTGCCTAAGTATGTTGTAAAGATTTAGGCCAGTCAAGAACTAACAGCAGTTTCAGGTAGAGGTGCATGTCTAATGTTAATCAGTATAGGTTCCATTGGTTGCATCTTTTTAATCACTGAAATAAAAGCTTCTACAAAATTAAACTCTGATTGAGAAGGCTTTCTATTCTGGTTATCACCTGCACCCTGGAGAGATTTGGTGTAGTCTGGTTCCAAGACTGAAGGTTAATCAGTCCAGGTACCTCCTCTGTGCAAGGAACAGCATGGTATTCCAGGAATCTCTGACCTTTATGTGACAAAAAGAGAACCTTCAGATGAGATGAGATGAGATGGGGGAAATTTCACTGTTGACAGTCCATTCCTTGAGTGTAGTAGAAGAGGTTATATTGAATGGATTCCACACCCCCCCCCCCAACTTCAAATCCTAGTAGTATACTGGAGTGTAGACCTAAAGTGGAACTGCCTGTTGGGAGTCTTTGGTTCAAGTCCACGAAGGTTGGGGAAATACACATTTCTAGAAGCCTCAAGTCCTTTTAGCTTTCCACCATATATGTACTATAAGGAAATTTTTAAAAATCCTGATGAAAAAATTCAACAAAAGTTTTTCTTTTAAGTTTTATTTATTTATTTTGAGAGCATGAGCAGGAGAGGAGCAGGGAGAGAGAGAGAAAGAGAATCCCAAGCAGGCTCCGCAGAGCCTGACATGGGGCTCAATCTCACAAACTGAGATCATGATCTGAGCCGAAATCAACAGTTGGATGCTTCACAGACTGAGCCACCCAGGCACCCCCAACAAAAGTTTTAAGTGATTACTCTGTGCCAGATACTTTCTTGCCAGAGACTCAGGAGTACATAAAAAATAAAGGAGTGCCATGTAGAAAAAGCAGGGAATGTTTGTGGGGGTATTGTGATTTGACATAAGATGGTTAGAGAAGGCCTCTTTGGGAACATGGCATTTTAGCAGAGACCTGAAAGAATTAAGTGACCAAGTCATGTTGGTATCTGGGAAGAATATTTCAAGCAGAGGTTACAGAAAGTCCAAAGGCCCCAAGGTCAGAGCAGCATGCTGTGATGCTAAAGTAGACTAGTCAAAAGGTCAGTATGACTGGGGTGAAATGAATAAGGAGAATGCTAAGAAATAAAGTCAGAGACCTATGCATGAGAGGGACTGGGGCTGGGAGGCAGGGATGTGCACTGATCATACAGGGCTTTGTAGGCCATTGCAAGTACTTGGTTTTTACCAAGCAAGATGGGGAGCCATTTGAGGGTTTTTAGCAGATGAGTGATGTGATATCGCTTAAGTTTTATGGGGATCTGGCTGCTGTTTGGAGAACATGTACATGTAGAGAAGTAATAATAATGTCATTTTGAAGTCCAGGAGAACTCAGGCTCTTAGGGTAGGTATCTAGCATATACTTTGTATCTATATATCCCTATTGTTTTCCACCCCCCCCCCCCGAGTTTAGTGTGTTCTCATAAAACCTCAAGTCATAAAGGGAGGGTCTTTTAGTCTTTGCCTTCTTATTAATTCTTCCTTACTCTTTTTCTTATATATTATTATGTCATTATTTATTAGCTATTTCATTCATTGTTACTCTTGCTTCACTTAGTATTAAAATATTCTCACATTTAGACACAAAGTTAACCATTTTGTTTTACAGTGTTACTGCTTGCTCAGCTAGTGTACATAATGAGAAAGAGTCTGTCAGATTGATACAACATGCTTGAGCACCAAGTATATGTGTGACACTGCTAGGTACAAGATAATAGGAAAGAAAAGGTCGAACATTTGTCCCCATCTGCGAGGAAGTTAAGTATACCAGAGCAACAATTTAAGCTTTTGTTTGCTTTGTCAGTCTCCAGAATTTATTTTCAGGATCTTGATAGAAAGGTGGTAGTGTCAGCCCTAATAACATTCAAAGTTCTCATTTCAATATTCAGGGTACAATGCTTAAGACATAAAGAAATACAAGGAATGAATTAGCAGGCTGTTCCCGAAATGCAATCTTACTTGGAAGCCTAATGTATAAAACAGAGAAGCAAAGCTGCTCCAACAGTGATGGGGATATCTGGAGGCCTGCTGTTGTCACCCCCACCCCCACTTCACCCACCCCTGTGGTGCCTAAGGCACTGTCTTAGGATCTCTAGGGTTTTACTAAGCATACTGTGAAAACTGGACCAAGACTATCCCTAAGGCCCCTGTCCATGAACCCATGAATGAACATTAGGGATGACACATGCAAGGAAATCAAGCAAGAACTTCATATTTATTTATGGTAACAAATCTCTATTAGGAGTTTAGATTTAAAAATATAACAAGTCAATAAACCCCATGTAGAATAACATTTACATGGAAAGCAATCGGGGCTTTTTTTAAACCAATTTTCATTCGTATGAGTACCTTAAAAAATCTTGGCCTCTTTTGAATCCAGAAGATGAGACAGGAGTGCATCTTTTGAGACTCTTCATACTCCCATCCTGTCTCATCTTCTGGATTCAAAAGAGGCTGATGCAGAAGAGTCTGGTAACGTGCATTTTTATTCCATGTAAGAGAAATGGTATTGTTTAGATTTTTTATGAAGTATTTTTTTTACATTTATTTATTTTTGATAGAGCACAAGTGAGGGAGGGGCAGAGAGAGGAGACACAGAATCTGAAGCAGGCTCCAGTCTCCGAGCTGTCAGCACAGAGCCCCATGCGGGGCTCGAACTCACAAACTGTGAGATCATGACCTGAGCTGAAGTCGGAAACTTAACCGACTGAGCCACCCAGGCGCCCTTTGGGTATTGTTTAGATTAATTGATCCCCAGTCAATGGGCAGCAGATACCACAAGGGACCTCTCAAAAGGCATGGAAGAAAAAAGCCCAAGAACTAGGGTGAGAAACCACAGGTGGTACCACCAAAGTTGCTGAGAGACTTTGCTGCCATTCCTTGAAAAGAATGGCAGAGAGGTGATGACAGCAGTAGGGAAAAGCAAATACTATACGAAAAGGACTGCATAGGTACTGGCAATAGCCAAAGCCTTGGTCAGATAGTTCATTTGAATGCCACACCCATCACAGACAAGTCAAGAGTATCCAGTTGAGGGCTGGTTATGTGATTGGTTTCCTGAAAACAGCTGCTTCAAGGCAATGCCCAAACTTGATACCCGACACAGAAAGTGAGCCAACAGAAGATCATATCTGAATATACATAAGGAGGCCATCATGAGGTCCCACTATGAAGACAAGCAAGTGGAACTGATCACTACACACAAATCCTGCGATAAAAGAAAATAATTACTACTTTTAGTACTTATATAAGAAATGCTAAATCAATTTGATGATTAAATCATTACATCCATTAACATTTTAATAAGAGGAACATTTCAGCCATTAACCATTAATGTATGAACTAATAAAATTTGTGTTGTGTATCTAAGGCTATATCTTAAAAAATCACTCAAAAAGGCAAAGCCTATACAATATGATTAGGGTACTTTCTGCTACACAGAAATACATAAAAGGGATGGTTAGGATATAGCAAGCCAGGATTCAAATGTACTGATCAGGAACTCTAGATGAACAAAAGGGTCAACAGAATTTTGAGCTGTATCTATAATATAATAATAGCTATACTTTGCTGAGGAAATATATACTATTTGCCACATGTTGTACTAAGTATTTTACATGGGTCATCTAAAAATTACAACTCAGAGGAACTATTATTACATCGATTTACAGATGGAGGAGCTGAGGCCCAGAGAAGTGATCTTATTCAAGGTTACACAGCTAATAAATTACAGGGATTGTTTTTGAATCCAAGCAGTTTGACCCCAGAACTAATGGTCTGAACTACTACACTAAACTACCTCCTAATGCATTTAAAGATAGGAAGATATGTTTCTTTAAAAGGCAAGGCCAGAGGCGCCTGGGTGGCGCAGTCGGTTAAGCGTCTGACTTCAGCCAGGTCACGATCTCGCGGTCTGGGAGTTTGAGCCCCGCGTCGGGCTCTGTGCTGATGATGGCTCAGAGCCTGGAGCCTGTTTCCGATTCTGTGTCTCCCTCTCTCTCTGTCCCTCCCCCGTTCATGCTCTGTCTCTCTCTGTCCCAAAAATAAATAAACGTTGAAAAAAAAAATTAAAAAAAATAAAATAAAATAAAAGGCAAGGCCAGAGTGGAACATTTCATTCTGGAGATACCATGGTATAATAGAAAGAGAATAGGTTTCAGAGTTAGGCAGAACGAGTTCAAATCCTGACTTTGCCAACACCTGTGTAACCTTAGGGAAGTCATTTAACCTTTGATCTTCAGTTCCTTTTTAAAAAATTTTTTAAAGTTTATTTATTTATTTTGAGAGAGGGAGAGAGAGAATCCCAAGCAGGCTCCGCACCATCAGCTCAGACCCCGATGCAGAGCTTGAACTCACAACTGCAAGACCATGACCTGAGCTGAAACCAAAAATCGGATGATTAACCGACTGAGCCACCCAGGCTCCCCTGATTTTCAGTTTCTTTATAAAACTGAGATGGTAATGCCCACCTTAAAGGGTTGAAAGATGAGATCACATGTAAAGTACTTGGTACACTATAGATGCTTTAGCAGTAGCAATTGATTACCATTATTCAGAACTGAGCATCTTTGATAACCCTGGCAGAGTCATTATATGGGAGAACAAGAGAAAAGCAAAAAGTCACTTAATGAAGCTGACTCATTGATGAAGTGGCAGGGCTAATGGAGCATATAATATTAAGAATCTTGAGTTTTATCTTGCAATCAATGGGAAGTTATCGAAGGATTTTAAACAGTGGAGTAATATAATGATATTTGCACTTTTTTAAGTGACCAAAGTATTACATGCATGTTTTAAAACTTTCAAACAATATAGAATTGTTTAAAATAAATGAAAGTTCTCCCCTTACCCTCATGTATGTATTTAGAAAGATCACTTTAGCAGCTAGATGGTAGTTGGATTAAGACAAAGAGAACAGTAGTAAGAGTATTTTCACTAATTGAGGCAACAGACTGTGAGGGATTGGATTAAAATAATTTCAGAAATTTCAGGAATTTCAGAAATTTCTAACTGATTCACATTCCCTTTGTTACTGATATAGTGATTAATAAGATCCCTCTCAGTCTATTCCTGAGTGAGCTTTCATCAAGCTTCCCTACTTCACACAAAACTCAGGAGCTGTAAAATAAAAGGTTGTTAATTTTGTCTATATAAAAAATTCTGAACAGCAAAAACTTCATTAAGCAAAGTTAAAAGAAAAATAACAAACAGGGAGTGAATCTTTGAACCTTTTCTACAAAGGACTAATTTCCTTATATAAAGGACCCCTACAAATCAATCATAAAAGACCATTCAATAGAAAAATGGACAAAGGATATAAAAAGACAATTCAAAGAAATGGAAACACAGATGGCTCTTGAATATGTGAAAAGATGTTTATATTTAAGAGAAATTTTAAAAACCTACACTGAGCTATAACATCTCTCACCTGTTAGACTGGCAAAACAAAATTCTGGTAACATACTGTTGTGTGGGTGGTGAAAGGAAACGGTTACCCTTACACTACTAGTGGGGGTGTAAATTGGTATCATCTCCATGGAGAACAGTTTAACAATATCTACCAAGTTATATATGTACACACCTATTCCAGAAATCTGACTTCTAGGAATTCATCCTATGGATATACACACATGTTCCAGCTGACAAATAAGATTATTCACTGCAGCATTGTAACAGAAAGGGACTGGAAACAACCCAAGTGTCTCTCAATAAGATATTGATTAAAAAATGTTCCTACAATGAGATACTTAACTATGTAGCTATGAGGCTACATACATACATACAAAAATGTATGAGGGATCTCTATCTATACCAATATTGAGCTCCAATACATAGTTAAATTAAAACAGCAAGATTGAAGACACAATATGCTACCACTTGTGTAAAAGGGGGGGAGATTAAAACATATGTGCACATTTGCTTGAATAAGCATAAAATATCTCTTGAAGGATATTGTTAACGTTGGTTGCATCCGGGAAGAGGAACCATGTCGTTGGGGAGTAAGGATGGGAGGAAGCTTTACCATACATCTTTTCTGTATGCCTTTTGAATTTTGAATCATGTGAATGTATTACATATTCAAAAAATAAATATTATTTTAAAAATAAAATTTCTCCCCACTTCAGAACTCTGAGCTCTGTACTAAAAAGTGGAGAGGTGTGATGGAAACCACTTCCAGGAATAAAAGCTCTATATTTGAATTGCAACACTTTCAAGTAGTTTTAGTTTTGTCGTTGTTGTTGTTTGTTTAAGAAGGCTCAACTCCCAACCTGGAGCTTAAACTCACGACCCTGAGATCAATAGTTGCATGCTCTACCAGCTGAGTCAACCAGGTGCCCCTCTTCCTTCCTATTCTTTTCATTTTTTTAAGATTTTATTTTTAAATAGGCGGATGTTCAACGTCGCTCCTCATCAGGGAAATACAAATCAAAACCACACTGAGATACCACCCGACGCCAGTCAGAGTGGCTAAAAAGAACAAATCAGGAGACTATAGATGCTGGCGAGGATGTGGAAAAACGGGAACCCTCTTGCACTGTTGGTGGGAATGCAAATTGGTGCAGCCACTCTGGAAAACAGTGTGGAGGTTCCTCAAACAATTAACAATAGATCTACCCTATGAGTCAGCAATAGCACTGCTAGGAATTTACCCAAGGGATACAGGAGTACTGATGCATAGGGGCACTTGTACCCCAATGTTTATAGCAGCACTCTCAACAATAGCCAAATTATGGAAAGAGCCTAAATGTCCATCAACTCATGAATGGATCAAGAAATTGTGGTTTATATACACAATGGATTACTACGTGGCAATGAGAAAGAATGAAATATGGTCTTTTGTAGAAACGTGGATGGAACTGGAGAGTGTTATGCTAAGTGAAATAAGTCATAGAGAGAAAGACAGATACCATATGTTTTCACTCTTATGTGGATCCTGAGAAACTTAATAGAAGACCATGGGGTTGGGGAAGAAAAAAAAAGAGGTTAGAGAGGGAGGGAGCCAAATCATAAGAGACTCTTAAAAACTGAGAACAAACTGAGGGTTGATGGGGGGTGGGAGGGAGGGGAGGGTGGGTGATGGGTATTGAGGAGGGCACCTGTTGGGATGAGCACTGGGTGTTGTATGGAAACCAATTTGACAATAAATTTCATATTTAAAAAAAAATAAAAATAAATAATCTCTACACCCAACGTGGGGCTCAAACTCACAACCCTGAGATCAAGAGTTGCAGGCTCCACTGACTGACCCAGCCAGGCGCCCCCTGAACTGCAATTCTTTCAGATGTCCACTAGTCTCAGATTATTTATATACCTAAGGACCTCAAGCAAATGTGGGATAAGGGTGAGATGAATAAAGCACTCACCTTGTGTGCAGAATTTAAGGGGATACCAGAAAAACCTCAATAATCTAGATAATTTAGTATTTGCCAATTGAAATTAATGCAAAAATCCATGATGAACAGAATATCAAAATTTTAAATAAGGACAGGATCAACAAAAGTGCCATACTGAGCCATACAGGAGCTTGAGGCAAAAGGAAAAATATGGACCCCATATACATGTTTTTATGTATTCTTGAATGGTTAATGTTTTCCAGAACATTAAAGCAGTTACAAAATTGAAAAGTAGATACATTAAAACTCACAGCATTAAGTTTAAATATTTTATTTATGCCAAGACCATAATTTATTAAAGTTTTATTTTCCTGGCTTTAATGGCAGCAAACTCATGAATACATTTTCATCAAAACCAATAATATTTTCATTACATGTTTAATTAGGCCGAAAAGAATATGTAGAATTTGTGGGGGTAGGGGGAGAAGAGAAGTGCTAGTAATCTGGTGCAACTGAAATGCATGGTAGACATTGGAGAATCTCTGGTGATAAGAATCACAAGGTAGGCCTGGAATATTTCATTATGCCATGCTCAGGAGCTTGGATTTTATTTTGAAGGCACTGAGGAACATATAAAGTCTTTCATTTTATTTTATTTTTTAATTTTTTAAACGTTTATTTATTTTTGAGACAGACAGAAACAGAGCATGAACAGGGGAGGGTCAGAGAGAGAGGGAAACCCAGAATCTGAAGCAGGCTCCAGGCTCTGAGCTGTCAGCACAGAGCCTGACGTGGGGCTCGAACTCACAGACCAAGAGATCGTGACCTGAGCTGAAGTCCGACGCCCGACCGACTGAGCCACCCAGGCGCCCCACATATGAAGTATTTTAAAGCACAGGTTTTAGGAAAATTAGAATTATACCAGTGCGACTGAAGGACAAGACTAGAAGTAGAGACCTGATAGATTTTTAAGCTAGAAAGGTAATTCCAAGGTAAATAGGCTGGGTTTTGATGGCTGAGAGAAGAGGAAAAAATGAGGATGGCCAACCATTCAAGATTCACCCATTTACAACCTGTTCGGTATCCATATTATTTATATTACACATTCCTGAAATGTGTGAAAGGAGATACATTACTTTCTCCTTTCTAAAAAGTATGCCAAACAGCTTTTATTTTTCTAATGTAGCTCACCAAAAAGCTTGAGA
Source organism: Felis catus (assembly GCF_018350175.1). NCBI lineage: Eukaryota > Metazoa > Chordata > Mammalia > Carnivora > Felidae > Felis > Felis catus. The sequence continues at coordinate 81,074,038 of NC_058386.1, read as the reverse complement.
ATCATGCATATGATCGATTTTCTCATATTAATAGTGACCCATCCATATCCACATCTCACATATGTGAGATATATCCTCCTCACCTTCACTATAGTCCTTTGCAAGAAACTGACAAGAAATCTGGTATTCTGCCAAATGTACCAAGACTTGGATAGAAAAAATAAAAGTGGCAGCAGACCTCAGGTAACTGGTAGGTTGACAGTTTTGTTTTCTTTTTAGGCAAGAAAAATATTTTTAGTGAAGTAGGGCAGGAAAAATCCATTTACATTCTTCTATGAAAGGATGGCCTTCTCAATAAAGAATTAACATCAAAGCCAATGCTGCCTGCCATTCTAAGATTATTATAAATATAATCTTTCATGTCCATTTACAGTAATGTGGTGAAAATAGCCTGAAAGTCTTCCCTCACTCTAAAACACTTCAAAATATGGAATAAATTATAGTAGCCTTTTAAATGTATAGCTGAGTTTCCAAGTAAGTAAAAGAAATCACTAGGGGTCCAAACATAAAGTGGAAAGCCATAAACCAGAGCTATCCCTTGAACTACCTGGCAGAAGCAACATAAAACAGCTCTACAGGGACAAATCTTCCACAAGATTGTCACAGGTAAAGCCATGCTGAATATGATTTATAATAAAAAAATTACATAACACATGAAGCAATACCACACCATAAGCCAATGCCTGAGCACATAACAGCAGGATTAGACCCCAAATCTTCAGATAAATTTTCAGTGTCATAACCATTTAACACTATAACTCTGTATAAAATGACTACAGACATAATTGAAAACATGAGAAAGTGACACTATTTTTTTAAAAGACAATTTTTTTTTCATCAGTAGAAAGGATGTCATTTTAATCTGCCTGCTGTTAAATCAACATTTGTTGATTTCTGCTTTTTTCACTATCCTTTTATCCCCAGCAGAAGATGAACATGTGGTGAGAGAACCAGAGCAGTGTGTCCGAGTTCCTTCTCCTGGGGCTCCCCATCTGGCTAGAGTCACAAGGTATGTTGTTTGCCCCTATCCTGGGCATGTACCTGACCATGGTGCTGGGGAACCTACTCATCATCAGGCTGAACTCTGGCCTCCACACCCCTATGTACTTCTTCCTCAGCCACTTGGCCCTCATTGACAAAGAAAAAAAAGAAAAAAAAATAATTCTACTAGGTATTTATCCAAAGGATACAAAATTGCTGATTCGAGGGGCACCTGGGTGGCTCAGCTGGTTAAGTGTCCAACTCTTGACTTTGGTTCAGGTAATGGTCACATGGTTTGTAAGTTCAAGCCCCACATTGGGCTCCACGCTGATAGTGCAGAGCTTGCTTGGGATTCTCTCTCTCTCTCTCTCTCTCTCTCTCTCTCTCTCTCTCCTACCCCACTTGTGCTTTGTCTCTCAAAATAAATACACTTAAAAATAAACTTTAAGAAATGTTGATTCAAAGGGGCACATGCACCCCAAGGTTTATAGCAGCACTATCAACAATAGCCAAATTATGGAAAGAGCCCAAATATCCATTGACTGTTGAATGGATAAAGAAGATGTGGTATACATACATATATATACTAGAATACTACCCAGCGATCAAAAATAATGAAATCTTGCCATTTGCAACAATGTGGATGGAACTAGTGTGTATTATGGTAAGTGAAATAAATCAGTCAGAGAAAGACAAATATCATATGATTCCCTATGTGGAATTTAAGAAACACAACAGATGAACAAAAGGGAAGGGGAGGAAAACTAAGAAAAACAGAGAGGGAGGAAAAACATAAGAGACTTTTAAATACAGAGAACAAGGTGAGGGTTGCTGGAGGGGAAGTGGGTGGGGGATGGACTAAATCGGTGATGGGCATTAAGGAGGGCACTTGTTGGGATGAGCACTGGGTATGTAAGTGATGGATCACTAAATTATGAAACCAATACTACACTGTATGTTAACTAACTTGAATCTAAATACATAAATATGGGACACCTGGGTGGCTCAGTCAGTTAAACATCTGACTTCAGCTCATGTCATGATCTCATGGCTTGTGGATTCAAGCCTTGCGTCAGGCTCTGTGCTGACAGCTTGGAGCCTGGAGCCTGCTTTGAATTCTGTGTCTCCCTCTCTCTCTCCATGCCCCTACCCAGCTCACCCTCTGTCTCTCTCTCAAAATAAACATAATGAAAAATTTTTAATACATAAATGAAAAATTATTCTAGAAATGAAAAAATAATTTTAAAACTAAAAACCCAATGGAGAGATTAAACCACAGATGGAGCACTGCTAAAGACAAAAAGTGGTACACTGGAATAGAGATATACAGAAAACAGTACAGAGAGATAAAGAAATAAAAATATGAAAAAGAGGTGAAGAGACAAATGTGAAAAGAAGTAATATTCAAAGAAGTAATGACTGAGGGTGTTCCAGAACAGATGAGTTAAAGATGTGAATTCTCAGATTCAGGAAGTCTAAATCCTGAGCAAGATAAATACTATCAAATTCACATTTAGTCCATTTTAGCAAATCTTCAGAACATCACAATAAATTATCATAATGATAATACTTACCACTTTTTATGTGCCAGGATTGTTCTAAACACTTTACTCAAAATATAATCATTTTAATATATTGACATATTTTCTTCCAGCCTTTTATCCATGCATATTTATGTATATATATGCATATATATCAAAGAAAAAATAGAATAATACTACAATCTTGTATTCTACTTTTTTTACTCAATATTTTTTCCATAAGCATTTTCCCATGTCATGAAGCAGCTGCTGCAAGAACATAAATAACAGCTAACATTTCAGTGTTTTCGTTATGAACTTGGGTTTTGAAGTCAAAATTCTGTGTTTGAATTCCAGCTCACCAATTACTAGCTATATGAACTTGGGTAAGTAACTCATCCTCTCCCTGATCCCACTTTCTCTTCTCTAAAAACATACATCCTAGAGTTATTCTGAGTTACTGTTTACTAAGCTATCTGCCAAGGCTGGGCTAAACACATGAATAAAGTCACTGACTCTTCACAAAACCCGCATGGGTTGAAAACTCTTATTGCCCCTATTTTACAGGTAAGTGGGCTTATAAAGACTATGAAGTGATTTGCCCAAAAATACTCAGCCAGTGAGGGTACTTCAATTTGAATCCACATCTGTCTTCAAAACCTATGCTCTTGATTGTTATGGTACACTCTTCTTTGATACATTTGACTGGCTTCATAGTAGGTACAGATCATAAAGCTCACCACAATATTCCCCAAATGTTGCACATTTAGATCTTTTCCACTTATTTCCTATTACAAATAACCCAGTGAAGAATATACTTGCCCACAAAACATTGTGTGCAAGTCAGATAAACCCTTTAAGTTAGTTACTCTGAAGTGGACTTACTAAGTCAAAAAGTATTAATATCTTAAAGCTCTTAATATGTGTAATATATATATATATGTATACATATATCTATATCTATATATAAATATATATAGATATATAATCACAAATGAGAGAGGAGAAATAACAACCAACACTACAGAAACACAAACAATTATAAGGAAATGTTATGAAAAACTACATGCCAATAAATTGGACAGCCTGGAAGAAATGGATACATTTCTAGAAATATATAAACTACCAAAATTGAGACAAGAAGAACTAGAAAACTTGAACAGACTCACAACTAGCAAATAAATAGAATCAGTAATCAAAAAAACTCACAGCAAACAAAAGTCCAGGGCCAAGTGGCTGCACAGGTGAATTCTACCAAACATTTAAAGAGGAGTTAAGGGCGCCTGAGTGGCTCAGTCGGTTGAGCGTCTGAATTTGGCTCAGGTCATAATCTCACAGCTCATGAGTTCAAGCCCTGCGTCGGGCTCTGTGCTGACAGCTCAGAGCCTGGAGCCTGCTTCAGATTCTGTGTCTCCCTTTCTCTCTCCCCCTCCCCTGCTCATGCTCTGTCTCTCTCTGTCTCAAAAACAAATAAAAACATTAAAAAAAAGAGAGAGAAGTTAATACCTATTTTTCTCAAGCTATTCCAAAAAATAGAAAAGGAAGGAAAACTTCCAAATTCATTCTATGAGGCCAGCATTACCCTGATTCCAAAACCAGAAAAGGTCTCCACTAAAAAAAGGCCAATATCCCTGATGAACATGGATGCAAAAATTCTCAGTAAAATATTAGCAAACTGAGTCCAACAATACATTAAAAAATGATTCACTATGATCAAGAGGGATTTATTCTCAGATTGCAAGCGTGCTTCAATATTCACAAATCAATGAATGTGATATATCACATTAATAAAAGAAAAAATAAAAACCATAGATCCTTTCAATAGATGCAGAAAAAGCATCTGAGGGGCACCTGGGTGGCTCAGTCGGTTAAATGTCTGACTTTGGCTCAGGTCATGATCTCACAGTTCGTGGGTTCAGGCCCTGTGTTGGGCTCTATGATGACAGCTCAGAGCCTGAAGATGCTTCTGATTCTGTGTCTCCCTCTCTCTCTGTCCCTCCCTGGTTGTGTGCTCTCTCTCTCTCTCTCAAAAATAAATAAACATTAAAAAATTTAAAAAAAAGGAAAAGAAAAAGCATTTGACATACTATAACATCCATTCATGATAACCATCAACAAAGTAGGTTTAGAGGGAACATACCTCAGCATAATAAAGGCCACATGTGAAAAACCCACAGCTAATATCATCCTCAATGTTTGGAAAAAAAGAGAGCTTTTCACCTAAGGTCAGAAAAAAGACAAGGATGTCCACTCTCACTACATTTATTCAACATAGTACTGGAAATCCTAGTCACAGCAATCAGACAACAAAAAAGGAAAAAATAGCATCCAAATTGGCAAGAAGTAATACTTTCACACTATTTGCAGATTACATGATACCATATACAGAAAATCTTAAAGACTTCACCAAAAAACTGCTAGAATTGATAAATGAATACAGTAAAGTCACAGGATATAAAAGCAATGTACAGAAATCAGTTGAATTTCTATACACCAATAATGAAGCAGAAGAAAGAGAAATTAAGGAATCAATCCTACTTAATAATTGCCCCCAAAACAACAAAATACCTAGACATAAACTTAACCAAAGAGGTGAAAGTCCTATACTCTGAAAACTGTAACACACTGATGAAAGAATTTGAATATGACATGAAGAAATGGAACGACATTTCATGTTTATGGATCAGAAAACAAATATTTTTAAAATGTCTATACTACCCAAAGCAATCTATACATTTAATGCAATCCCTATCAAAGTACCACCAGCATTTTTCACAGAGCTAGAATAAACAATCCTAAAATTTGTATGGAACCACAAAAGACCCTGAATAGCCAAAGCAACCTTGAACAAGAAAAGCAAAGCTGGACTTCAAGTTATATTACAAAGCTGTAATGATGAAAACAGTGTGGTACTGGCACAAAAAGAGACAAATAGATCAATGGAAAAGAAGAGAACACCCCCAAACGAACCCACAACTATAAGGCCAACTAATCTTCAACAAAGCAGGAAAGAATATCCAATGGGAAAAAGTCAGTCTCTCCAACAAATGGTGTTGGGAAAACTGGACAGCAATATGCAAAAGGATGAGACTGGACCACTTTCTTATACCATGCACAAAAATAAATTCAAAATGGTTTAAGACCTAAATGTGGGACCTGAAACCATAAAAATCCTGGAGGAGATCACAGGCAGTGATGTCTTTGACATCTGCCATAGCAACTTCTTTCTAGATATGTCTCTTGAGCCAAGGGAAACAAAAGCAAAAATAAACTATTAGGATACCATCACAATAGAAAGCTTCTGCACAGTGAAGGAAACAATCAAGGAAACTAAATGGTAATCTACGGAATGGGAGAAGACATTTGCAAATGACATATCTGATAAAGGGCTAGTATCCAAAATATATAAAGAACAAATAATCCAATTAAAATGATCAGAAGACACGAATAGATATTTCTCCAAAGAAGACCTATAGATGGCCAACAGACACATAAAAAGATTCTCAACATCACTTATCATCAGGGAAGTACAAATCAAAACTATGAGATATTATTGTATGATCAATGAGATATCATACACTGCATGGTAACTAACTGGAATTTAAATAAAAACTTTTAGAAATCTTTTAGTAAATTTCAAAAATATAATACAGTATTACCAACTATAGTCTCCATTCTGGATATTAGATTTCCAGAACATATTCTTCCTATATTAATGAACTTTTGTACATTTTGAGCATCTCTCCATTTCCCCCGTGCCCTCTCCCTGAACTCTGGAAGCCACCATTCTACTCTCTGTTTTTATGAGTGACTTTTTCAGATTCCACATGTAAGTGAAATCATGCAGTATTTCTATTTCTTTTTTTGTTTATGAGTTCTTTTGTCCTGCTATCATAAGTGTAATTTTTTTCTTATTTCCATTTTTTAGGCATGTATAGCTATGGTACAGAAAAATTTATCTTGAATCCAAATTCTCTGATTAATTCTAGACTTTTTGTTACTAAAGTCTTGGGTTTGCTATGTATATAAGCATACATTAGCCAAAGAAAGGTCATTTAATCTCTTCTTTCACAGTATATACACAGATTTTTCTTATCTTACTTCATTCTCTATAACAGTACTGTCTAGTGGAATTTTCTGTGAAGGTGGAAATGTTCTATAGCTGTACTGTCTAATGTAGCAACTAGGCACATGTGGCTATAGAGCACTTTAAATACGCCTAGTGAGAAAGAAGAACTACATTTTAAATTTTATTTAATTTTAATTAATTTAAATGTGGTTAGTTATATATGACTAGTAGGTATCATATTGAACAGATTGAACAACACATGTATAGAATATCTAAAATAATATTGAATAATAATAATAATAATAATAGGCATATCTGTACAGTTTCTGCTTTTACACAAAATGGTTTGAGTCTTTTGCTACTACTTAGGATACTCTTTGTTGTTGGTCTTTGGTAAATAGACTAGTATTATTTAGGGTTTTTTTCTATTCCTATTTTACTTAAGAGTTTTTCTTAGGAATTTCTGTTGAATTTTAAGAAATTCCTTTTCACTATTAATGTGATCATAGAACTTTCTCTTTTAATTTGGTGATATAATGGATTATGATGATAGATTTTCTTATAACTAACCACCCTCATTACTGGAATAAACCATGTTTGGTCACAGTGTAACTTGTTACTAAGTAATTTTAAAATAAAAATTCTAAGTGATTTTTAACTAGAAATAATGTTTTCATTTCATCAATCAGTACCTAGATCTTTCAGTTTCTCCACCATCTGTGATAAGGGAGAATTTTGCTCCCCCTGTTAGGCATAGATCAATATTACATTAGAGCTCGGAACACTTAGGATGCAGCCCATCTTTCTATGCATATTCAGTTACTCATTCAAAAAGTGGAAGAGTAGGTGGCTCAGTAGGTTAAAGCATTCAACTTCAGCTCAGGTCATGATCTCATGGCTCGAGAGTTCTATCCCATATCAGGCTCTTTGCTGACAGCTCAGAGCCTGGAGCCTGCTTTGGATTCTGTGTCTCTGTCTCTCTCTTCCCCTCCCCTATTCACACACTGTCTCTCTCAAAAATAAACAATAAAAAATTAATTTTTAAAAAAAAATTGGAAGATAAAATTGATTAGGGGAAAACAGATAAAGGTAAATAAACCAAAGTTAGGCTAGGCAATTCTTGGAAAAATTCTTGGTAAAAACGACAAAGATCATTACAATTTCCTGATACCACATAGATTTTTTTCTAGTGTTTGGATAGGAATAAAAATGGCTGATAGTAATAAAAATGGTCCTAGGAACAAAGTAAGAAGCAGCAAATGGTATTTAGACAGATAAATTAACTTTAGAAAAGTTACTGTAGAAGTAATGATTTAAGCAATGTTAAAATTGGAAGGTTTTATATAAGGGCAAATATTCACTGAAATATATAGTATCTTCTAAACACTAAAATTTAAAATTTATTATAAATAAAGAGATGAGGATAATAAAAGACCATCTTTGGCAGAAGTAAAATACTATCAGTTAGAATTAATTTGGGAATATAGAAATTAAAAATAAGAATGAGAAAGATAGAATAAAAATTATGATGATGCTAACAGAAGTCTCAGATAAAGCATATTTTTTAAAAAATGTTTACTTATTTTGAGAGATGGGGGTGTAGAGTAAGAGGAGAGACAGAGAATCCCAAGCAGGCTCCACTCTGTCAGCACAGAGCCTGATGCGGGGCTCAAACACACAAACCATGAGACCATGACCTGAGCCAAAATCAAGAGTCAGATGCTGAACTGACTCAGCCATTCAGGCACCCTTCAGATAAAGCATCTTAATTCTTCTTACCTGACTAATATATTCAGTCCATCCAGCGGGCACAGGCTACAAAATTGGTAGCTTTTCCAATTCCCACTGCAAAGGTTACACAAAGTTCATGACTAAGTGAGGGAACATGAACATAAACAAAATATGGTATATACTTTTACATACACTAGACTTCTTAAAGTCAAGTCCAGCCCTTGTAAAGAATCAACAGCTCTTACATATAATATACACTTGTGCTATGTAAACTCTGAGCATCTACCAAATCCCAGTTAGTGCTATGTTTTTTTCCCAATTAAATAAATCCCACAGCAGCTATCAAATAGGACAGTTCTTACTGATGCCCTAGTAGTTATCACTATTGCAGTGAGCCAAGATTGATAGTTTATTTTTTAGGCTGATAGTTTCTAATGTGTTATGACCCACCAATCAAAGTATCAGCAAATGTGTGCAAATGACTGGTAAATAAGAAGAAAACATATCACGTTGTCCAGAGAAATTAGTAGTAGATAAGCATTTAATTTCTACTTCATTATGATTAAGAAAGCACTACTTCTACCAGAAGAGAAGAACAAAAAGGCAGGATTTTATTGAAAGGTTCATAGGCAGTTCCAATTTCTAGAGTCTGACATCAACTTTATCCTTATCTCTTTCTGCTATTTGTTCCAAGGATATCCCCTAATTTGGAGAATTTTTCTGGGAAATTTGTTTACCCATAGTGCAGGCCTTGAACAGTAAGACTCAACCATAATTCTAGGCCAAGTCAATGAGAGCTGAAGTTAAGTTGCTTTTGACTTAGCTACACAGAAACAGATCTGAATGTAGGGCAGAGAGAGATATATATACTCGAGATAATTTTTTATTTTGGAAAAGTAAGTAATGCTTATATGACTATTTCTGTGTGGGTATGCAGGTGATTATGGGAGGAAATGAGATTTTAATGAAAATATATGAGAAAAGGAGAAATCCTAAATCTGTCAGCTTCTTCTAAATTTTTTAATGTTTAATTTTTTTATTTTGAGGGGGAGAGAAAGAGAACATGAGTGGGGGAGGGGCAGAGAGAGAGGGAAACACAGAATCTGAAGCAGGCTCCAGGCACTGAGCTATCAGCACAGAGCCTGACATGGGGCTCAAACTCATGGACTGTGAGACCATGACCTGAGCCAAAGTTGGACACTTAACTGACTGACCCACCTAGGTGTCCCTTTATTGGCTTATTCTAAATCTGACTGTGATCTCTGAAAAAAAAAACTTGTTTTTTATATGAGCATGGGGTTAAATAGAATTCCAGTAGGTTATAAACTGAAGAGTGGTTACTGAATATTAGTTCAACCTACAAGAACCATTCCTTCAAGTATGTATGACTACCATGACCTAAGGGAAGGCAGAAAAATTATTAATTGTCAATTCTAGAACACTAATATAATAAAGTAATAATGCAACTGTTTATCTTTTTCTTTGGGTGAAAAAAACAATTAAAAAATCTAACTGTTCTTTATGAGCTTTAGTAAGGAGCTTGGACTTTTTTCCTATGACATTCATGAAACTTCTTTTATTCTATTTATGAAACAGGATATTTACCTGTTTTTGAAAAAGCTTGATTTTTTTCTGATTATAAAATTACCCTGCATGTTAACTGAAAAATAAGATAAAATACAGACAAGTAAAAAGAAGAAAATGTGTTAATGGAAAGAAAAGCAAGAGGGAGAGAAGAAAAACTAGCCTTTTTAATTTTTTAAATTAGTTTTTTTAAGTTTATTTATCTATTTTTAGTAATCTCTACACCCAATGTGGGGCTCAAACTCATGACCACAAGTTCACGAGTTGCATGTTCTCCCAACTGAGCCAGCCAGATGCCCCTAAATAATCTTAAAAAAATTTTTAATGTTTATTTATTTTTGAGAGAGAGAGACCGAGAGTGCAAGTGGGGAAGAGGAAAACAGAGAGGGAGAGACAGAATCTTTAATAATAATAATAATCTTTTAATAATCTTTTTTTTAAATGCTCTTTTTTACAAAAATTAGATTGCTCTAATAGAAGTGTTGTTGGTCATTTTAATATGTCCTATCTTCTTTAAGATAAATCTTACTCCAATGAAAATGCTGGAGCTGAGAGCCAACACTAGGCCAATGTAGAAGTCAGAATGGTCAGACACTGTCTCCTTCCAGCAATGATTCTCTGGTGGGATAAAATACCGGGATGGGCAATTTGTCCAGATACAAAAAATTTCTGTGTTTGAGTGACATCAGCAAAAATTATGGAGTAGGAAACTGCAAAAGTTCTTCCTTTCATAAAAGCAGGAAATAAATTGTCACTGTCAAAATCAACTTTATAAAAACTCTGGAAGATAATAAACAGTTTATAGCAACTATTCTTGCCAAGTGACATTACCAAAAGTTGCAGACTAAGGAACTCCTGGGTTCTATCTCTCCATGAAAACAACTAACTAGATGGTAAAAACTGTCACCTTTTGCAGAACTCTGGAATGTAGTACAAAAAAACACAAATCTTACAACAAGTAGGGGAAAGTTTAATGAAAAAGAAGTGGCTATGTTGCAGTAAAAGAGTGCAGTAGTGTTTCTGATGACCTGCCTACCAACTTCTCACTCCCCAGGTCAGCGGCAGCCATGAAGACAACATCCTGCACTCCTGGCACAGGTTGATACCACCAGAGGGAGCAATATGGACCTTATTCTCAAAGATTGTGGTTGTGTGTTTCAACCTGACTAGTGACTCCCTCAAGGACTGGCATAAGGACCTGCCTTTATTTCACCTGACTCTGAGCATTCCCAGGGCTTCTGGGTAGCTTTTGCCAAAAGCATTTAAAGGCAAAATATTGTCTGGAGCAGCCTGGGAAAGGGATAATAATCAGGACAACCAATAGATAGCCTGAAAATCCTGGGAAAGAAGAGGCTATGAAAGAAAATATGTGAGAGAATAAGAGCTTTTAACAGCTCTCATGTATACTGGGAAATTTAGAAAGCCACATGCATGCCCAGAGCTGCACATATGCTCAGAAAAGACCTGAGAAGACCTAAGCTTTCACTTCTAGCTGACCTTCAGGATTTGTGCAAGCAAGAATTGAAGGCTAAAGCAGAGTTATAGATGGGTTTGGCTAATCTTTGAAGGGGTCCCCCAACACAAAGTCAGTCTGCAAAAATTGGGAGAGTACTTTTTTTCTTTCTCTTTTTTCTCTTCTGGTTTTCTTTCCCTGGCTCCAGGCATTTGAGGACATCTGTCAAAATACTAGTTGACCACTAAGCTAATGGGATACAAATGTCACTGGCCATATTACAGAATAGACACTTTACAAAAATAGTTTAGAAAAGTCATTAAACAAATAAACAACAACCTACACTAGGAAGCAAAAAACAAACCCTGGGGTGTGGAGAGAATAATATTTCAAGGGTTGCCATATTATAATATTCAGAACAACCAGTTTTCAACAAAAATTACAAGGCATGCAAAAAAAGTAGAAAGTATGGCCCATACGGCCCATGGGGCACCTGGGTGACTCAGTCGGTTGAGTGTCTGATTTTGGCTCAGGTCATGATCTAGCAGTTCATGAGTTCAAGCCCCACATCGGGATCACTACTGTCAGAGCAGAGCCCACTTCGGATCCTCTGTTCTGCTCTCTCTGCCCTCCCCTGCTCACGCTCTCTCTCAAAAATAAATAAAACATTAAAAATAAATAAATAAGATAGTATGGTCATTCACAGGTAAAAAGAAATTAATGGAAACTTCCTGAAGAACTTCCTGAAGAGACATTGGATTTACTAGGAAAGACTTTAAATCAACTGTCTTAAATATGTCCAAAGAGCTAAAGGAAGCCAAGAGCAAAGAACTATAGGAAACCAGTAGAACAATATCATACCAAATAGAGAATATCAATAGAGATAGAATTTATAAAAAGGAACCAAAAAAGAAATTCTGGAGTTGAAAAGTACAATAACTGAAATAAAAAATTTCCCTTGAGGAGAGAGTTTTGAGGAAGATTTGGGCAAGCAGAAGAAAGAGTCAATGAAATTGGAGATAGATCAATCCAGATTATCTGAGGAGCAGGAAGAAAAAAGAATGAAGAAAAATTAATAGAGACTCAGAAACTGGTGGGACACTATCAATCATATTAACATATACATAATGGGATTTCCAGAGGGAGAGATGAGAGAGAAAGAGGGAATAAAGAATATTTGAAGAAATAATGGCTGGGGTGCCTGGGTGGCCCAGTCGGTTAAGCATTTAACTTCGGCTCACGGTTCATGAGTTCAAGCCCTGCATCAGGCTCTGCGCTGTCAGAGCAGCTTCAGATCCTCTGTCTTCTTCTTTCTCTGCCCCTCCCCTGTGTGCACATGTGCGCACTCTCTCTCAAAAATAAATATTTTTTAAAAAAGAAAAAAAAGATAATGGCCAATAACTTCCCATATTTGATGAAATACATGAATCCACACACCAAGAAGTTGACAAACTCCAAGCAGGATAAACTAAAGAGACCCTCACTGAGATCTATTATAGTCAAATGGTCAAAAGCAAAAGAGAGAATTTCGAAGGCATAAAGGAAGAAGTGACTCATAATGTACATGAAAGCCTCAGTATGATTAATAGCCTATTTGTCTTCAGAAGTCATGGAGGCCAGAAAGCAATGGGCTCACATATTCAAAGTGATGAAAGAAAAAATCTTGTCAAGCAAGAATTCTGTATCTGTCAAACTACCCTTCAAAAATTAAGTAGAAATTAAGACATTGCCAGATAAAAAACTGGTTTGTTACTAGTAGACCTACAAGAAATGCTACAGAGTCCTTCAGGCTGCAATGAAGGGACACCAGACAGTAACGCAAAGGCATAGGATGAAATAAGAACAATGCAAAGGGATATACAGGGGCAAATTTAAAAGCCAGAATTATCATATTTTTGGGTTGTAACTCCTCTTTTCATCTTCTACAATATTTAAAAAAGAAACACATAATAATTATTATAAATCTATGTTATTGAACACACAATGTATAAAGGTGTAATATGTAACATTAATAACATTAAAGGGGAGAACAGAGTTATAAATAAAGTAGCATTTTTTACACAGTTAAAGTCAAGTTGGTATCAATTAAAATGAGATTTTTTATAATTTTAGGATGTTATATGTAACATCCATACTAACATGTTACCTGTGGTAACCACTGAGAAAATATCTATAGAATATAAGCAAAAAGAAATGAGAAGGGAACCAAAACCTGTCACCACAAAAATCAACTAAACACAAAGGGAAATCAGGGACAACGAAACTGTAAGACATGTAGAAAATAAATAGCAAAATGTCAGAGGCCTTCCTTAATAGAAATTATTTTAAATGCAAATGGTTGAATTCTTCAATCAAAAAGGCAGAAAGATTGGCAGAATAAATAACTATTGGGCCAAAGAAGAAATCATAAGGAAAGTTAGAAAATTACTTGAGAACAATGAAAGTGAAAACACAACATAAGAAAACTTCTAGGATGGAGCAGAAGCAGTGCTAACAGGGAAAGTTGTAGCTATAAACACTTACATTTAAAAATAAGAGAATGGGGCACCTGGGTGTCTCAGTCAGTTAAGCATCTGACTTTGCTTAGGTCATGATCTCACAGTTCGTGAGTTCAAGCCCCACGTCAGGCTCCAGGCTGACAGCTTGGAGCCTGGAGCCTGCTCTGGTGTTTGTGTCTCCCCTTCTCTCTGCCCCTTGCCCGCTCACTCTCTCTCAAAAATAAATAAACGTTAAAAAATTAAAAAAAAAGAGGCATCTTAAATCAACAACCTTACTTTTTGCTATAAGAAACAAGAAAAATAAAACAAACTAAACCTAAAGCCAACAGAAGGAAGGAAATAATAGAGATTAGAGCAGAAATCAATAAAATAGAGAATAAAAATAGAGAAAATCAATAAAACCAAGAGTAGATTCTTTGAAAATATCAACGAAATTGAGAAACCTTTAGCTAGACTAAAACAAAAAGAGAGAAGACTTAAATTAATAACACCAGAAAAGAGATCAGGGACATCACTGTCAATTTTACAGAAATAAAAAGGATTATAAGAGAATACTATTAACAATTGTACATCAGCAATTTGGACAACCTAGATGAAATGGGAAAATTCCTAGAAACACACAAATACTGAAAATGAATTATAAAGAAATAGAAAATCTCAACAGATCTATTACCAATAAGGAGATTAAGTCAGCATCAAAAACTTCCCAACAAAGAAAAACTTAGTGAGATGGCTTTACTGATTAATGCTATCAAACATTAAACATATTACTGCCTACATTTCTCAAACTATTCTAAAACATATGAGCAGAAAATACTTCCCAACTCACAGTATGAGCAAAGTGAATGAAGCCAGATACAAAAGGATGAATGCTATATGATTCTACTTATATGATGTACCTAGAATAGGCAAATTCATAGAAACAGAAAATGGAATAGAAGTTACCAGGAGCTAGGAGGAACAGAAAATGGGGAATTACTGTACATCTAATTGTGTAGGGGAAGTCTATGTAAACAAAGACACAGTTAGAGTGAAGGGACCTGGGCTTAAATTATGTATTGGCTTTGCCATTTACTACATGTGTGACATGGGTCAAGTTAATTAACTTTTTCAAATCTCAGTTTACTTATCTGGAAAAAACCCAGGATCACAGTCACACCAAACTCACAGAGCAATTGTGAGGGTTAAATAATACATACAAAGCACTTAACAAAGAGCTTAGCATCTAAATAAGTGCTCAATGAATGTTAGCTATAATTAACCTTAGGATGGTTTCTGGCACATAACTCCATACATTTCTGTTGAAGGAATACATGCAACTGCATATTTGCTATAATAATGAAATTGATCGGAGCCACAGTTAGGGGAGGGGATGGGGTCCAGAAGAACTTTTTGGAAAGACAGCAACATGGCAGAACAGAGCCCAGAAATATAGTCTGTATGTATTTGACAATATGATAGTATGCATATGACAGGTTATCTGTACATCAGTGCTACTTGTTGGATCACCCTTTTCCCAGGAAGAGAAACCACAATTTTCATGTCCTTTTCCTTCTTGCACATTTCATCCGATTCTTCCTTAAGAAGGGGCTGGAAATCTGGCAATAAAGGAAAAAATTACATATATGTATGCTTGTATCTTAGGGGTAATTTTTGCCTCCTTCCACAAAACTCTTACCATATTTTCAACATGTAATAAATATTTAAAATCAAGTCTGGCACATGAGATTCTCAAGTAACATTTGTTGGAAGATCAAATTTATACCTGAACAGTTACTATATTCCCTTACTCTACCTACAGGGATGCTCGCTGTGACACTTCTGTCAGAGTACTATTTTTATTTATTATTTATATCTCACTCTTTTAATATTTTTAAAGTAATTTCTACACTCAAATGTGGGGCTCAAACAACCCCCAAGATCAAGAGGTGTATTATCTACTGACTGAGCCAGTCAGGTGCCCTTCTGATTCTCTTTTTAAGAAAAAGAGGGGTGCCTTGGCTGGCTGAGTCTGTAGGACGTGTGACTCTTGATCCCCAGGTTGTGAGTTCAAGCCCCATGTTAGGTGTAGAGATTAGTTTAAAAAAGAAATAAATAAAAAATAAAGAATGTTTTTAAGCAGGTTTCAGTGTTACAAGATAAAAATAGGGAATTGGGAGAGAATATCGTTATTTAATATAACAGAAAGAACAGCATATGCCAATAAAGTTCACAGTTGGTAGCAGGAAAGAACATCCAATGGAAAAAAGACAGCCTCTTTAACAAATGGTGCTGGGAGAACTGGGCAGCAACATGCAGAAGGTTGAAACTAGACCACTTTCTCACACCATTCACAAAAATAAACTCAAAATGGATAAAGGACCTAAATGTGAGACAGGAAACCATCAAAACCTTAGAGGAGAAAGCAGGAAAAGACCTCTCTGACCTCAGCCGTAGCAATCTCTTACTCGACACATCCCCAAAGGCAAGGGAATTAAAAGCAAAAGTGAATTACTGGGACCTTATGAAGATAAAAAGCTTCTGCACAGCAAAGGAAACAACCACCAAAACTAAAAGGCAACCAACGGAATGGGAAAAGATATTTGCAAATGACATATCGGACAAAGGGCTAGTATCCAAAATCTATAAAGAGCTCACCAAACTCCACACCCGAAAAACAAATAACCCAGTGAAGAAATGGGCAGAAAACATGAATAGACACTTCTCTAAAGAAGACATCCGGATGGCCAACAGGCACATGAAAAGATGTTCAGCATCGCTCCTTATCAGGGAAATACAAATCAAAACCACACTCAGGTATCACCTCACGCCAGTCAGAGTGGCCAAAATGAACAAATCAGGAGACTATAGATGCTGGAGAGGATGTGGAGAAACGGGAACCCTCTTGCACCGTTGGTGGGAATGCAAATTGGTGCAGCCGCTCTGGAAAGCAGTGTGGAGGTTCCTCAGAAAATTAAAAATAGACCTACCCTATGACCCAGCAATAGCACTGCTAGGAATTTATCCAAGGGATACAGGAGTACTGATGCATACGGCCACTTGTACCCCAATGTTCATAGCAGCACTCTCAACAATAGCCAAATTATGGAAAGAGCCTAAATGTCCATCAACTGATGAATGGATAAAGAAATTGTGGTTTATATACACAATGGAATATTACGTGGCAATGAGAAAAAATGAAATATGGCCTTTTGTAGCAACGTGGATGGAACTGGAGAGTGTGATGCTAAGTGAAATAAGCCATACAGAGAAAGACAGATACCATATGGTTTCACTCTTATGTGGATCCTGAGAAACTTAACAGGAACCCATGGGGGAGGGGAAGAAAAATAAATAAATAAATAAATAAATAAAGTTCACAGTTGGTAGATTTGGGTTGCAAAATAGGTTCTGAGCTTCCTAGCAGCCATCACAAGGAAAGTTAATTAAATAATTCACATGGTCTGTATGATTCAAAAAATAATTACTCAGCTATTTCAGTTACTGAAAATGGAAGTTTTCCTTTGAGTTATTAAAGAATTATTTTTTAATATAAATGCCTTTAAGAACATACTACACTACATGAAAAAATGAGTTTCATTGGTCAATTTTGTATTTCAACCCTTAATGTAAAGATCAGCAGATGGATTCCAAAAGGGATCAAAACAGTTTTGTCTAGGTCTGAAACTCCGATAATTCAGCTTCACGGATATGATTTTTTTAAAAAAAATCTTGTATCCAGAAGAAATTATTGTACAATAGTCTTCCAAACATATTTGTCTCTTACAATTCGGTTTAGATCCATATTAGGAAGTAGAGATTTCACAGCTACCATCTCTAACCGGGACCCGTAATGTCTCTAATATTATCCCTATGTCTTTAAGGAGGATACCTTTGACATCATTTTATGAAAGTTCTGGAACCTCCAAGGTCACATGACTGAACGGGAAGCCATTTTACAATCTCCACGGGTCGACCATGGAGTACAGTGAGGAGGAGCCTCCCAATTCTTTGGAAAGTGATTCAACACCAACAGCTTCCACATCAGAAGTAACGGGCTCACAAGATCCCCAAATTCCTGAAGACAGCGGAGCTGAATACTTTGGCGACCTGGGGGCCGAAACTGCCACCAATGAAGGCACCCAAACTTCTGCCGATGGCACCCAAGCCGATGTCGATGGCGGCACCGACATTGCTGCCAAAACTCCTGAGGAAAACTTACTGGAAGGGACAGGTAAGTGGGGTTAAATTTTTTTTTTCCCTCACAAGTTAAGAGAATTCTTTGGGGGAAGTGAACTACTAGAAGTCTCTTTGGACTGAGACTCCCTTCAGGAGAAATAATCGGTGTTACATGTGTCCCTGTCCAAAAGATGTACTCTAGTGACTCTCTTGAGGAACAGGGAAAGGCTAATTATGTAAGAGTAGTTTGGGCGCGGATTGTAGTTATTTAATGGTTTTGCGTGGCGGCCTCTTTGTCACCAGGCGAGGTCGCCTCGCTAAGGGACAAATCTAGCCAACTTAACGGATTCGAAGAGCAACTGAATGTGCCACCCTTTTTACAAATATCACTGCGCACCAGTAACACTCCCGCGGCCTCCCTGAAGGTCGCCCCCCTGTAAAAGGAATTGGTTTTGAAACTATGCTCGGCAAGGTTCCCCCACCCCCACCCCCACACTGCGCTGCGCTCAGCGCCTTTCAAACCTTCCAGCTCCGCACGCGGTAAACTGGCCGCTGCTTCGAGGCCAAACGCCGGTCGGGTCGGGGGCCAGGTCGCGGAGGCGTGGCTAGGCGGGGAGGGGCGGCGCGCGCGGCTCCTACCTGTCGCCACGCCGTCGGCCCGCAGCCCGCCTCCACGCCCGCCGCCCGGGAGCCCACTCACGCCCCCTCCGGAACCCGTCCCCCACCCCCACTCCGGGGAACAGTGTCTGCGCAGCCTTTCCGGTCCTGGCGTAAATCAACGGAGGAGCGGGTGAGTCAGGAGGTCAGAGGGC
Organism: Felis catus; assembly: GCF_018350175.1. Taxonomy (NCBI): domain Eukaryota; kingdom Metazoa; phylum Chordata; class Mammalia; order Carnivora; family Felidae; genus Felis; species Felis catus. The sequence goes on along the minus strand of NC_058386.1, from coordinate 81,055,232 downwards.
TCCCGGGCGGGTCAGCGCCCAGCTCCCGCGCACCGGACTTCCTTATCCAGCCCGCCTGGACGGCGAGGCGCGAAGGCTTGGGGCCCCTTGGTCCCACGGGAGGTTTTCCAGGGAAATTGGATCAAAGCCTAGGAGCTGGACTCTTCCTTGGAAGCTTAGCGCTCCTGGGATAAGGATGAAGTGGTCATTGCCTCATATTGCAGCCAGTGGCTATGAACTTGAGAAAATACCAATTTAGGCTTGTGCTGACTTGTGCTGCCTGGAGCATGCTGTTAGGCACCCTCCAGCTAGCTATAATTCTAATTCCAATCCTGATTCCGCTGAAACAAGATGGAGCTGGGGGTGGAGAGTGGTCCTGTTTAGTTTAATTACTTATTAAAGAGTGCTTGTCTGAAAAAAAAAATGGATGCCTTTTAAAAAAAATAAATACAATACAACCGGTTCATTGGGTAGATGAAAGTAACAAATTTTAAAAATAACTAAGACTCATTTCAACTGGGGTTGTCCACCTTCTCTGAAATAGTTTCAATTCTTACATTCTTTCCTTTATATTGAGAGGAGTTGCCAGTAAGGCATTGAAATGAACAAAATACCCTAGTCTTAGTTCTGAAAAATCTAAAAGTTATTTCTGATCTGATAAAATCTTGCTTAGCAGCTAGTTCTTCAAATAATCTGCATTTCTGCTCCCAACCTTGTGTTTGCAACTGTCCGTTCTGTTAGGCAATGTGCCCAGCCCCAAGGTTTTTATTTAATTTACTTTATTTTAATTAAATTTTTGCTATGTTCACATTTAGATTTTGTATCTGTGTGTGTATGTGTGTGTGTATCTGTGTGTGTGTGTGTGTGTGTGTGTGTGTATCTGTATGAAGCAGGAAGAAAATAAATGACTATCACAAATAATCAATCTCTCTCCTCTCATCCTGGGTGTCTCCTTTTCTGCTGCTGACCTCTCTTGCTTTCTATGCCTTTCTGGTGGTTTCTGAAGTCATACTAAAGGACTGGTGAATGATTTCACCATAATAGGGTCTCAGACTCACTTTTATGTGTTTTTAAAAAGGGTTGCAATTCTTTTAAGTGAGATTCAAATGGTTTACAGAGTATTAGGGAGCTGTGGTTAACTGGAGATTTTAATCTAATTAAAAATACAAGATTTTATAACTTGGTATGTAGCATAATGTCCTTAGAACATAGGAAGATCTTGTCTATTTTCATATATGTATATTGCTTTCTTTCTACCTTTTGAGAAAAAAAATTTCCTCAGAAGTGTGAGCCCTAAAACGCAACGTGCAAGCCACTACAGATATTTCCCAAATAGCTGGAAAATAAGATTAAAAATAAAAATCAACTTGGATGGGATTATTCACTTTACAGAAGGTTTTTTTTTTAATTTTTTAAATTAAAAAAAATTTTAACGTTTTATTTATTTTTGAGACAGGGAGAGACAGAGCATGAACAGGGGAGGGTCAGAGAGAGGGAGACACAGAATCCAAAACAGGCTCCAGGCTCTGAGCTGTCAGCACAGAGCCTGACGCGGGGCTCGAACTCACGGACCGCGAGATCAGGACCTGAGCCAAAGTTGGCTGCTTAACCGACTGAGCCACCCAGGCGCCTCCAGGTTTTTTTTTTAAATAAAGGGATCCATCTTAGAATTCCTTTAAATAACTTCTTAGGGGTATTTCAAGTAAGTGGTAGTTGTGCGGATTAAATAAAATAATAGACCTAATGCACTCTATGAAGTGCCTGCCATATAGAATGTACACAGTGAATGTTAATAATGAATAAATTAAATTGGATTTTATGATCTATCGTATCACCCCTTCAAGAAAGTGCCCATTCCATGAACCTAAGTGTACTCATATAGATAGCCTCGCCGTAAGAACTGGACTCCTAACTTTTAAACAAAATAGTTCAGAATTGTTGATGCTGACTTTAGAGTCATAGAACCTGCCTGCTCTCTCATGGGCTTAATTCATACCAATCCATTAAGGTGAATGAAATATTAAAAATTAAGCTCTTTTTTCCTTCAAATCATTATAGAACACTTGTGCCAGTGGTTTTGGTTGATTCTGGACTTTGGCACTCTTCCCTGCAGAGGCATGTAGTTTGCTTCGGTAGCCATCATAGCGCTGATGAATTGTAGTCCTTTTCCTTAGAGTCTAGCAATATCATTAAGAAGACTAGGGGTGCCTGGGTGGCTCAGTCTGTTAAACGTCCAACTTCAGCTCGGGTCATGATCTCATGGCCTGTGAGTTTGAGCCCTACATCGGGCTCTGTGCTGATAGCTTGGAACCTGGAGCTTGCTTCGGATTCTGTGTCTCCCTCTCTCTCTGCCCCTCACCTGCTCATGCTCTGTCTCTCTCTGTCTCTCAAAAATAAATAAATGTTTGGGGCGCCTGGGTGGCGCAGTCGGTTAAGTGTCCGACTTCAGCCAGGTCACGATCTCGCGGTCCCTGAGTTCGAGCCCCGCGTCGGACTCTGGGCTGATGGCTCAGAGCCTGGAGCCTGTTTCTGATTCTGTGTCTCCCTCTCTCTCTGCCCCTCCCCCATTCATGCTCTGTCTCTCTCTGTCCCAAAAATAAATAAACGCTGAAAAAAAATGTAAAAAATAAATAAATGTTAAAAAATTAAAAAAAAAAAAAGACTACATCATGTTCCATAACAACTTTACTTCTTTTGTTATCATGTAATTTGGGCTATCCTTGGAAAGTCTACATATATTGGAAGGGAGATCAAGTGACTTTTAGAAATAATCAAGTTATGTCAAGTAAGGTACTTCAGAGCTGTACACACATCGTTTCAGTGAGGGTTGTGGGCAAGATCTTGTGTAATGTAACTAGTACTACCAGAAGTGGTTAGCAGAGGGGCAAGATGAGTTTTTGGTCACTTGCTATTTTGTGTTTGCTTTCATGAACTCAAAAACAAGAGATGAGTAAAAGCCAGGATGAACCTCCTCAGGAACTTGAGAACCAGTTTATATTGCGTCTCCCACTGGTAAGAAACCCTTGTATCTCAGACCACATATCTTCAGTGCATATGTATTAGCTCTGCTTGGATTCTGTAGCATTTCTATTTAAGGTAGGCTATAAAAATTAAGAACATTTGTTTCCCAGGAATCACGTTTTATTAAACAGTCCTATTCTAGTGTGTACTCTTTTAGCAGAATTCTTTCATCCTGTACATGCCAACTATCATGTGGGTTGATTTCCTAGCAAAGGGCTGTGACAGTGAGGGATCCAGTGACTTACCGGAGGTGCTAACAGCCTGTTCACTGAACAGCCATGATAAGACTCCTTTTAAATCCTTTCTGTCACCTCAAAAGGGGCAGTGAAAGGGACCATCACTATTTCCTCAAATTCATCACCATGCAAGGCTGTTGAAGCTCATCTGAACATTGTGTTAGGGTCTCTTCCCCCATTGATACCTGCATTCAAGTAGTATTTAGTCTAAGAATGTTGTATTAAGGACGGCCTTCAGAAAGATATTTCCCCAATTAGGGCTAATTGTATACCCAGTAAACTGCAGCTAAGCCTTTACTTAGCAACTACAACTGAAGGGCAGCAGTAAGAGGCAGGAATGTAGGGCTTGAAGAAGGCATTAACTGTAGCTACTAAAAACCAACAATGAGATTAGAGTCAGCCTCATCCTAACTTGACTTAGCACACCATATGTCATGGTACATGACACTGTTCCTAACATTTGGGAGATTTAAGGTTTTATTTAAGGGAGGACTGTAACACATCTATTAGCAGCCAAGTAGACAATTCATCCTTCTGATTTTTCAATCTACCTCCTTTTTAGGAACATGCATTTACTGTCAGGAAGATGGTACATTCTGGAAGTGTTGCCATGAAGGATAAACTAAAAATTGACTTATCTTGTAAGTAGTAAATACCCGTCTACCATACATTGAACAGTTAATTTATTAAGGGATTGCTATGTGCCAGACACTATACTATATACTAAGGATGAGACAAAGAGCAGAATATGGTCTCTGCCTTGAAGACCCTAAGAGAGGCTTAAGTCACTCTCATATCTTCTTTTTGAGGAAAGGAAGTAGAAATTATGTAATTTGAGGTAATTATTGTACTGTGTATAAGGAAGAATTGGCGGGAGGTCAACGGTGAGATTTGTATACTTCTGTTTGTCTCTTACATACAAACTTTGTGATTTCTGACTGTCCGGGGTAATGATAAATGAATGTCCTGTACTTTTTTTTTTATAAGAGTGACATATATTTCTCTCTTTTGAATAATATTTATTAGGATTTTTTAAATACAGAGAAGTATATAAAGAAGAAAATTTAAAATGGCTTATAATCCCATCACTCAGGTAGCCCTTATTGACATTTTAAAAAAGGTAATACAAGTTCATGGTTAGAAAATTTAAATATAACCAGAAGAAGACAGGAAATAATAAAGATTAGAGCAGAAATTAATGCTATCGAAACCAAAACAAACAAACAAACAAACAAACAAACAAACCCAGAACAGATATATGAAACCAGAAGCTGGTTCTTTGAAAGAATCAACAAAATTGATAAACCACTAACCAGTTTGATCAAAAAGGAAAAACAAAATTTAAATATAAAAGTTCAAAAAGAGGAGTGAAACTCTCCTTGCAGTGCCCCAACATTAATGCCAAAGATAACTAATAATAATTGTTTCTCCTTGTTTCCTTACAGACAGAATTTTTATTCATGATACCAACATTTAAATCCCCTACATCTTTCAAGTTAATTGAAAGAATTAAAGCACCATGTCCATCATATTTCTGCATTTTTATTTTTTCACTTAATATTAGAAGATTGTACTTGAATCCTCTTGTGTTAAGGGACGAGCAAAAGCTAGAGACACCTGGGCAGGATTCAGAGTTGTCAGCATATGAATATATATATTCCTACAGTGTATGGATATTGTGTAGAATCTTATCTTGGTGAAGCTAACTAGAGATTATAACTTCAGATATACTAGCACCTTTCTGGGATCACCCCTTCCTTCACTTGACCCTTTGAAAATACCCATGTACAGTGACATAATTGAGTGCTTCTAATGGGGTCAAAATGAATGGGGTTGAAAGAATGGAGTTTGCCTTTCAGGATGAGAATGAAACATTCGCCACTTCATCCACATTTAGTTCACAATGATTACAAAGAGACTTAGCTACTTTTGATCCAGTAAACTGAGAAAAAAGAGCTCCATATACCCTGCCTTCTTTTCACTGGGAAGTTACCAATTACATACACAATTCTAGCATTATGAGAAATAGTAGGTTTTGCTGAAAGACTGGCCTGTCCCACTTAAGTCTTCGTCACTTAAACCCCAGAATGCTTAAGAGTACATTGGGAAGATGTTGGATTTAATTTTTCCTGCCTCTCTTCAGCTGATGGACGTCATGCAGTTGTTGATGTAGAAGATGTCTCACTAACTGCTAAGCTGGTTGATTTGCCTTGCATTATCGGAAGCCTGAAAACTCTTGATAAAAAAACTTTTTATAAGACAGCAGATATTTCTCAGGTATGGATGAGTTTTCTTAATCTACTAGTTCTTACATCCTTTGAGGAATCCCTTTCTCCCTACTTTTCTCTTTCTTTCAGTAGTCCTTTCCACTTGGTGAATGGCTGCTTATCATTTCTAATTCGCAGCTCAATTGCACAGGAAAACAGTGTCATGTTCTGGTTTGGTATTTGATCCATAACTTTTGACTTTTATCCAGATAGCTTTTATATAAAAAAAGGTTCAGGTTTGCCATTTATGATGATTGTCATCTGAAAAAAAAAATGAGGATCTGGGATCTTCTTCTGAACTTTCTGCTAAAGCAAGATGCTGTTAATTCTGGAGATTTATATTTGTTTTTTTCATCATCTCAACTGTTGATTTCTTGTTTGCCTTCTAAATCAAAATACTAAGATATATTTGTTATTAACATATTCCCTCTGAAGTGGTAAGTACTTGAGCTAAAAACAAACAAATAAAAACAAAATCTAGAATCCATATACAGTGTTGCAGAGACCGACAGAGAAAGAGAGACAGAATTAATATGCATGTATATGTAATACTTGGCTTTCTGGAAATGCCAAGTACTATTCTCCTTACTGCTTACTATGCTCCAGGATTTCTGGTAGTAAAAATGATCATGATTCATGATCCATCCATAATCCAGGATTCGTGACCATAGTCAACTTCTTCATCTTTGTTAAATGTAGATGCTTGTGTGCACTGCTGATGATGATCTCCACTCTTCTCCAGAAGAATCAGTTACCTCTACTGACCTTAACGCAGTCATGAAAAATGAAAAAGAGAGAGAGCAAAAATATGTCTGGAAGCATGGCAGTAAGTCACCAGCCCCTTGCTCACTTTGGCTGACTACATTTAATCTACTGAATCCTAATTACTTGTGAGCCAGGGACCTGTTACCACACTTAGGTGTTTGGTTCATTAGACATCCAGACACTCTTAAAGGAACAGGTCATGTCGTTAGCCAGTGGCTTTCTCTTTGTCAAATTCAGATAGATATGTGACTACCAACAGTCATATATACATTTCACCATGTTGAATTTATTTTAGTTACTCCACCACTTAAGAATGTCAGAAAGAAAAGGTTCCGCAAAACAACAAAAAAGGTTAGTTGCATGCTATTTCTGTGTCTACTGGGTGGATTGGAAGAGGAGTTAGTTGGGGATTAATTTGTTCACTCATTTATATGTTCAGTAAACATTGATTATGAGCTAAATGCCAGGCACTGTGCGGTAGCAGTTGGGAGTATATAGTGAACAGAAACAGACCTGATCATTTAGGGATCTGGATGTGTCATGATTTTGAACCTTCTGCTAATGCTTTGCTTTCAATTGCAAAATCTAGTTTTAAAGTTTATTTATTTATTTTGAGAGAGACAGAGACGGTATGAATCGGGTAGGGACAGAGAGAAAGGGAGAGAGAGAGAATCCCAACCAGGCTCCACATTGCCAGCACAGAGCCCAGTGTGGGGCTCGAATCCACGAAACCATGAGATCATTACCTGAGCCGAAACCAAGAGTTGGAGGCTTCCACCCAGGTGCCCTGCAAAATCTAGTTTTAAAGTGAACCCATCTAGAACCTGAGACTTGGAAATTGTGGTTCTATTCCTAGCCTTACCTCCAATTTGTAGAATCTTGGGCAAGCTACAGGAATATTGTAGCTTGTCTGCTTTTTTTAATTAACTTTTTAAAAAAATGTTTTCGTATTTTGAGAGAGAGAGAGAGGGAGCACATGTGTGTATGCTGGGGAGGGGTTGGGCAGAGAGAGAGAGAGAGAGAGAGAGAGAGAGAGAGAATCCCAAGCAGGCTCCACACTGTCAGCACAGAGCCCTACTCGGGACCCAATTTCACAAACCCCATGAGATCGTGACCTGAGCTGATACCAAGAATCAGATGCTTAACCAACTGAGCCACCCAGGCGCCCCTATAATTAACTTTTTATTTTGAAATAATTGTAGGTTCACATGCAGTTGTAAGAAATAAAAGAGAGATGCTATGTACCCTTTATCCAGTTTTCCCCATTGTAATTTTTTGCAAAACTATAGTACAATATCACAAACAGGAAATTGACATTATCACAATTCGCCAATCTTACTCAAATTTCTCCAGTTTTACTTATACTTGTGTGTGTGTATGTGTGCATGTAGTTCTATGCAGTTTTTTCCCATGTGTATGTTCATGTATCCATCTACACAGTCAAAATACTGTGCAGTTTTGTTACCACAAGGATCCCTCATCTTGACCTTTTATGGTCACATTTACCTCCCTCCTACCCCACCCCTCGGTCTCTAACCCCTGGCCAACACTAATATGTTCTCCATCTCTGTAGTGTTGTCAGTTTGAGAATGTCATATAAATGGACTCATACAATGTGTAACATTTAATGCTGGCTTTTTCCCCCCACTAACCATAATTCCCTTAAGATCCATGCAAGTTGTTGCATGTATCAGTACTTCATTCCTGTGATTGCTGAGTAGTATTCCAGGGTATGCACATACCCCAGCTTGTTTAACTGTTCACCCACTGAAGGACGTCTGGGTTGTTTTCAGTTTTTTACCATTATAAATAAAGCTACATGCAGGTTTTTGTGTCAACATAAGTATTCATTTCTTTGGGATAAATGTGCAGGGGTGCTATTTCTGGGTCATATGGTACTTGAATGTTCAATTTTATGAGAAACTACCGTTCTGTTTGCAAAGTGGCTATAACATGATATCTTCCCAGTAGACTGTACCTGTGATCCACTTACTCTAAGTCCCCACCAGAATTAGGTGTTTGTCACTCTTTTTTATTTTAGCCATCTGATAGATGTGTAGTAACCTTGTTGTGGTATTAATTTGCATTTCCCTGATAGCTAATGATGTTGAACATCTCATGTGTTTTTTTTTTTATTTTGCCATCCATATATCCACTTCAGTGAAGTGTCTGTTCATGCCCTTTGCCTGTTTCCTAAGTGGATTTATTTATTGTTCAGTTTTAAGAGTTCTTTTAATATTCCAAATATTAGTCTTTTGTCAGATATGTAGAAATTTGCAAATATTTTCTCCTAGTCTGTAGCTTGTCTTTTCCTCTTCTCCACAGGATCTTTCAAAGAGCAAAGGTTTTTTGTTTGATTAAGTCCAACTTACAGATTTTTCCTTTTTTTAATTTTTAGGAGAGAGAGATAGAAAGTTAGTGGGGGAGGGGCAGAGAGCGAGGGAGACAGAGAATCCCAAGCTCTGCACCGTCAGCGCAGAGCCCAATGTAGGACTCAAACCCACGAACCATGAGGTCATGACCTCAGCTGAAATCAAGAGCCAGTCACTTAACTGGCTGACCCACCCAGCTACCCCTACCATATCTTCTCTATCCATTCATTCATCGATTAACACTTGGGCTCCTTCCATATTTGGCCACCTAGGTGCCCCTATAGATACTTCCTTTTAAGGATCTTTCCTTTGTGTCAAGTTTAAGAACTCTTTGCCTAGCCCAGATCCTGAAGATTTTCTCTTATTTTTTTCTAAAAGTTTTACATTTTACATATAGACCTGAAATCCATTTTTGAGCTAATTTTTGTAAAAAATGTGGTGTTTAGTTCAAGGGTTTTTTTTTTTTTTTTGCCTTTGCATATCCAGTTGCCCCAGCACCATTTATTAAAAAGACTCTCCTTCCTCCATTGTATTGTTTTTTGCACCTTGTCAAAATCAGCTGGGCATTTTTGTGTGTGTCTGTTTCAGGGTTCCCTATTCTGTTCCATTAATCTGTGTGTTGATCCTTCTACTGATATCACAGTGTAGCTATATAATAAATGTTGAAATGAGGAAGACTGTTCTCATTTTATTTTTGTCAAGATTTTTTTAGTCATTCTAGAGCCTGTACCTTTCCATATAATTTTTTTTTGTAAGTTTGAAGTTTAGAACAAATTTTCTATGTCTATAAAAACCTTGTTGGAATTTTGGTAGGAATTGCATTGAACCTATATATCAATTTGGGGATAATTGACAGCTTTACTATGTTGAATCTTTCACTCCATGAACACAGTTGCCTTGGCTTTTATACTGTCAGTCAACAGTACTTATTGAGTGCCTACTAAATGTAAAACTAAATTAAGAATAATTTTAGAATTCTTTAAGCTTTAGTGAAGTAGAACAGTTGTAATAATAACTTCATTGTTTATTGTGTTTTATTTCATAGCTCACTGATTTCAAACAGATTGAAGAAATCAGCTTTCCTGAGGTAGAGCTATCATTATATAACTTTATTGTTTACCCTTAGTGTGTTTTATTTCATAGCTCATTACTTTAAGGCAAATCAAAGAAATCAAAAAGGTTACTTTTTGGCCTTCCTTCTCCTCTCTAACTGCCACTGCCATACAGGTACACTAAATTGGTTCACTTAAAAATGGATTCATTGTTTAATGCCTGATAACTCCTAGAGGAAAAGATATAATTTGGCCAGTGACTTTGAATTCTAATCTGCTTTTTTCTCTGATACTTATTTTAAGAGACATTTTTTGAAAGCCAGTATTCACTTTTACCAGCAGTTGTTTGCAATTGCTTATTCCCCCTCAAAGTTCTAATTTCTATTTGTAGCATGACGAATTGGTTGCTGTGGAGATAATTGTCTAAAATTGGATTTAAGGGAGAACATGTAGCTAAGACCCAGTTTTTATAGGAAAATCTTTAATAATAAAGATGTGGAAAAGTGAACTTTGGGAATTTGGATCTTTAAGCCAAATTACTTTTAAATAACAAGTAAGGAATTGTAGTTGTTTGCCAGTATGGGTCAGGGCCAATAATTAATAACTGAGACCTAAGGGTTGTGCTTCTGAGAGAAGTCTTTAACACGGAGTTGCAGATCGAAAAGATTAAATGTCTCAAGTTAATTTGTTTGAATGGGAAAAAAAAATAAGCTTACCATACAGAAACCTAGAGCCTGGTCAAAGATTTCTTCATAAATAGCATTACTTAAAGTAGAAATTGATTTGGATGGATATTAAAGAGACCTAATTATTTGAATTCATTTGTATGTAGGAGCAGGGCATTCCTGCAAAACACAGGGTGTTAAATGACATTACTGATATCCCCCCTTCCCCTGCTTTGGTTCAATACATTGAATCTCCTGATGTGGAAAAGGAAGTGAAAAGACTACTGTGTTCAGATGCTGAAGCTCTCAGTGCTCGTATCCTTTTATACTAAATATTTTCCTTGTAGCCTGTTCCGCCCCATATGTACTTGCTGACAAGCCCTCACTTCTGGTATTTGTGTACTAATTTTGGTGTGTAGAACTTCAGATTTTTGTTACAGAAATGTTACTTCCTAGCTAGGAATAGTAAATTCACACAATAGAAATGTATTTACTTGTGTAATCCAATAGGAGGTACTTCTTCATACTAGGAATCCAGATACAGATGGCCTGAAGTTGGACCAAATTAAATAGCACTTTCACTCAGAGAACCTGTTCCCTTTCAATTGTGTCTTCTCCTTTCTTTCTGCTTGTTCCTTGACCACCACCCCTCCTTTCAGGATGGGAAGTCATTGCTGAAGATGAAACCAAAGAAATAGAAAGTCAAGGCTCTATCCCAGGCTTTGCAATGTCCCCAGGAATAAGTGGCTATAAGCAGGGTCATTTCTCATCAGGTATGTTAATAAAGACAAAACAAGAGCTTCAGAGAAGGCAAGTGTTGACTGTGCAAAAGACCATTCTCCAGAGACTCACGGGCCAATCACAGAAAAAGGATGCCTTGGCCTTTCTTTCCTCTTCCTTCAGTGCTTCAGGGGTTTTAGACTGGTGTTCTAATCTCCCATCAGTCCCTGGTATCCTAAATTCCTATGGGCCCTTAAATACTCTAAATGTCTTGATCACTGAATACATGAATGAATGTTAGTGTTTTGCATTTCCTGCCATTGCCTTAGGAAGGGAAGGATCTTCCTGTGAGAAAATTATTTATAAAATTCATTGGTTGACCAGTGAATTTGAGGGAAGGAAGATAACTGCAGCTTGAGTGAGAGTCATTTGAAAAGATTCAGATAGATTCACCTTCCTCTTGCTTGAAACCAATAGAATATGGTATGTTTCGGGAGATGTTCAGTGATTCTAGTAGCAACAGTGATGATGAGGATGAGGAAGAGGATGAGGATGATGAAGAGGATGAAGAAGATGATGAAGAAGATGACTACGATGAGGATGAAGTTGAGAAAGATTATTATGAAGAGGATCTGGAAAGGGAGCTACAGGCCAAGTTCTTTGCATCTGGCCAGTATGAGGCAAAGGAAGGAGCCAGTTCAGCAGGTAAGTTATGGAGGAAAAACCAAAGAGGTGGGACAGAGTGGGTGGCATCGCTGAAGATTGACTTTAAACATGTGTTAGATGCAAGGCTAAGTTTGAGAAGTTACGGTTGAGATGTGGAGTGGAGTTTTGGTTGACTTTGATTTTGGTCCACTAGTTTGGGCCATGTTTACTTAAAATTTCTGTCTGTCTCTGTTAGTCATGGATATTCAGAAGCAGATTCATTACATGGAGAAAAAGCTCCAAGAGATTCAATGCAAAGCACAAAGACAGAGGGATCTCTTAAAGAAAGTGGAAAACCTGACACTCAAGGTAAATTCTTGTTGGCTGGGATAAAGATACCTTGATATCCTGCTTTCAAAATCCCATCTTTGTGTTTCTAACTTATATCATCCCTGTGCAGCATTCTTACTCATTTTTTGACCTAAAACAACCTCTTAGAAACCCCTAAGAAGATATAGCCCTATTTCCTTTTATCTGAGTAATTTTGATCATCTCATACAAGAATTTTTGAGAAGAGACAAGGAGACTTGAGATAATGATTACCAATACTGAGCATCTGTTATGTGAAAGGCACAAAAAGAGCTAAGTATTTTACATGTATCATCTCATTTCATCCTCATTTCATCCTTCCTGAAATACAGGTACTGTCGCTAATCTTATAGATAAGGAATTGAAATTCAAAGAGGTTAAGTAACTAGTGGTAAGACATAGATTGAATCATGTCTTGATTCAATCAAATAGTTGTTTGTACCAAAATGTATTCATTGAAGTGAAAGAAAATTAACGAAGTTCATTTTTAAATGTTATGATGCATGCCTGAACAAGAATAAATATCTTGCTTGATTTTTATTAACATATATTTCAACAAAAGGAAAGTGTATGTTTAGGCCATGTTTGCATCCTTTTTTATAGTGAGGGAAATTCTGAAGCATCTGGAAAATTCCTTGCCAGATTTTATTTTCTGGAGAGCCATAGTCATCAAAATGTAGTAACTCAACACAGAACTGTACCTATTTAGAATATTGTCCTTTACATTAACCAAGTGAGATAATAGATGTGGACATACTTTGAAAGATACAGTTGTATTGATGTTGCATGGAGGACTAGTTAGGAATAATAATATTCTGCCCTAGTGCAGGGAAATGAATGAGTCAGCACCAAATTCCAAGTCAGCTTTTTTAATAGTTCACCACAGTCAAAGGATTTGTGCTAAACTAGAAAAAGGTAACATGAAGGCATTCCAACCATTTATTTTAAGGCAAGAAAAAAATATCGTGTGTAGGTTTATAAAATCAAATCAGATGGCTCTGTACTTAGGGGATGCAGTTTTTATACTCTGAATCCTTTAAAAAGAGTGCTCTTTTGTTATGACTGACAGTTTGCTTATCAAATTATTTGCCAAACTCTTTGTCTCACTTGGTTCTCTTTTCCTTTGAGACTCAGCATTCATCATTTATACAATTTGTTTTCCAGAGTCATTTACAGTCTGTGCTGGAGCAGCTTAAGTTACAGGAAAAAGAAAAAAATGAGCAGGTGAGAAGTGTTTTCAAATCAACCAGAAAACATTTGATACAAAGAATCCCCAACCCCACCCCCAAAGTCATTTCTAGCTGTCCTTTCACAGGATCAGTAGTGACCAAATCTTCTAAATGAGGATAGCAGGTTGGAACAAGGTTTTTGTGAAAATTCACTCATTCAGCAGATACTGAATGCCTATTAAGTGAAAAGTACAAGATGTACATACCGTGGTGAATAAGACAGAGTACTTGTCCTCATGGAGATGTCTAGATGGAAGATTGACAGTGAACAAATTAACATACAAATGGAGAAGTGCAAATGGCAAAAAAAAAAGTGCTTTGAAGGAGGAAAAAACATCAGTGGTGCTATTTGACTAAAAGGAGTCCTGAATTAAATGGAATTAAATTAAAACGATGGGCCTTTCTGAGGAGGTGATACTTAAGCTTAGACCTAAAGAGTCAATCTGAGCGAAGAGGGAATGGAGAGCCTCTTGGGTGGAGCATATGACAGGTCCCCCATGGGGGAAAGAACCTGGCCTTTTTGAGGACCTCTGGGCTATATAAAGCAAGGAAGAGCATGACTTAACATAAGGTTGTAGAAGTAGGCAGAGGCCATAGTGTATGGTCCCTTGCAGGCCATGATAAGGAGGATGGGTTTTAGTCTTAAGTGCAGTGGGAAACCCTTGAAGAGTTTTAAGCTGGAGAGAGTCACATTTAATTTAAACTTTTTAAAGACCACTCTGATTCTTATCTGGAGAATGGATTATAGGGGGGGCAAGACTAGAATCAGGGAGGCCAGTTAGGAGGCTGTGTGGTAGTCTAATAAGAGAAAATGACAACCTGAACTAAGGTGGTGGCAGTGGCTATGGAAAGAATATATATATATTAACTGCAATAAAAATGTTTTTATAACCACTTTGTTGAGATATAATTCACGTACCATACATTTAAATTGTATGGTTTTAGTATTTTCACAGAATTGCACCACCATCACCACAATCAGTTTTAGAACATTTTCATCACCCAAAAAGAAACCTGTATTCAATACCAGTCATTCCCCATTTCTTCTGAATTTCTACCACTTGCCGGACCAAGGCAACCACTAATGTACCTTCTCATCTACTTTGCCTATTCTGCTTATTTTATCTAAAAGGACATATATAATGTGTGGTCTTTTGTATCTGGCTTCTTTCACTTAGTATAATGTTTTCAGAGTTAATCCATGTTGTGGCATGTATCAGTAGTTTATTCCATTTTGTGGGTGAATAATATTCTAATATTCCATGTGTGTAAGCATACACACACACCACGTTTTGTTTATCCATTCATCCATTGATGGACATTTGGATTGTTCCCACCTTTTAGCCATCATGAATAATGCTGCTACAAACACTCATATATGAGAGAATATATTTTAAAGGTAGAATGGATGGGGGTTGGGCCAGTTACTGGGTGTTGAAGGAAGTGTTAAGGATGCATGCCAGATTTCTGACTTGAACAGCTGTATTATTTCAAGCCACAAGAGAGTGAGAAGACTGAAAAGAAGGTACTGTAGGATAAGTGAGGGTCAGGTAGCTGTACAGAAGATGTATGCTGGCTTCAGTCCTATAAAATTGAGGGTAATAATCGTAAAGGAATTGGGGGCCATATGATGATGAGCTTAGCATGGGGGCTCTTGAGATAGAGACACCAACCCCCATCCCTGTTACACATACAAGCAAAGCCAGGGGAATTCTATATATTCTCTTCCACTCAGCAAATCACTTAACCAAGTACTGCTCATAAACAACCATGTGAACAATTAACACCAAATTGCTTTAGCACACACCAAACATCTTTGTTTTCATCCATGTAAATAGTATTGGGGAGTGCTATTTTCAACATGGAAATGTAGCTGTGAACTTTATTCACTCACATTCCTTTACGTTATTAGTTCATTTATAGCCTACTTGAAGCTAGGTTCTGTAGTAGGGAGCTACAAAATGCTTACAACCCAGTCTCTGCCTCCAGGTGGGAAGAGATCCATGAGAGGGACAGGAATTTAAAGGAATGAAGTCTCACTTTTGTCCATAGAGACTAGGGATGACTTCATAGAGAAATGATGTTTGGCTGGAGCCTCAAAAGGTAGAGTGGGGTTTTAATAAGGAGATAGGGAAAAGAGGGCATTCTGTATAGAAAGTAGCATGCATAGTGGCTCAGAGATGGTGATGACAGCCTAGAGTTGAGATTTTTTGTTTAGGGCATAATGAGCCACCAAAACTTTTTCACCTGGGGAGTGACTCAGGAAGATGTCTCTGCCAGCAGTATGTAGGAGAAATTGTTGAGTGGAGAGATACTAGAGGAAGATGCAAGTGATGGAATCAGAGCTTAACAATTGATTGGATTCATGGGCTCAAAAGGAGAACAAAGAGGAGTCCAAAGCCTGAGTAACTGGAAAATGGTGTGCCACTAACAGAAGACAACAGGAAGGGAATTGTTGGGGGCACAGATGGAGAAGATGATGAGATAACTTGGAAGCACGTTGAGTTAGAAGCACTTTAGAAAATGGGAGATTGGAGAGTGGCTCATGCAGAGAAATGATCATTGAAGCTGTGGGGATAGATGAGTTAGCCAGGTTGACTGTTTAGCAAGAAGTCCAAACCTGGGGAAAAACCTTCCTTTAGGGGGTGGTGAGAAAGAGAGCCCACAAAAGGGAAAGAACTGGAGCAGTCAGTGGTTGTAATCATGTCAGCACCAGAGTGTAGCCTCTAAATTACTGTAGAAGCAATTCTCATAATTTGGTAGGTGATGTGCAGCATAGGATCACTTTCTAATAATCCATTCCTTTCTTTCACAGAATGAAAATCTACACTGGTATGGAGTGACCTAAATTGAATAATACTCAAAACCAATCTCTGTCCCAAAGACAGTATACCTCTCAATGTTTTTGGTAACTTTGCCATTCCAAGTAAAATAAATAAAGAGAGAGATAGATAAATAGCTAAATAGGTAAATAAATAAATATTGGTCAGGTCTTTGGTTCAGTTTCCAAGTGTATCATAACATGGTAAGAAGCAGCAGCTAAGACTTGGTTTAAGATGCAGTGTGTTCAGTGGGACAAAAGCCTATCCCAATTGCTTTATTTTCTCACTCTTCAAATGTGGCTACAGTGATCCCTCTGTACACTCTTCACAGAAATGCAAAGTCTTATCAGAAGCATATTTAATTTTGAAGCATATTCAATTTGAAGGCTTCTTTTTAGAAGTTTGGCACAGTAAAAGCGTCATGCAGTGTTGTGCATGCATTCTTGACTGTGGCACTGTTCTTTGGAACATTGCAAGACTCAGATAACCATATAAAATACAAATTACAGTGGTTCTTTTTGGTTCATACAAGTAAATCCTAGATCAAGTAACAGAACCTAAGATTTCAGAGCAATTTTTCATATTTTTCTGCCTCTCCCTACAGCTCATTTTCCTCCGGGAACAATTGAAATCTATTTTGGAGAAGTAAGAGAGCCTTCAGCCTGGCACATGAACCTTGGATTTACTATCCAGATTGAAGACTGGATGAAATTGTACGTGTTTCTGTCCCTTTCATTGCCGTATGCGAAGTCATTTGTTATTTGTTGATCTGAAACTTTTTATGCTAGTCACATTTGAAGTTTATAGCTGTGTAGAAAGGGACAGAATATAAAAAAGTAGTAGCTACCTAAAATCCCAACTCAATATAGAACTTCCCTTCTCTTTATCAACTTGATAATTGCTTACATTGCCTCTGCTCTGTTGGTGCCATCAAATGATTCAGCCATGCTTCCCAAAGACAGTCTAGCCTGAAGGCCATACAGCTAGCTGGTTTGTGTATGTTTTCAGTTCCCTTCTTCTATTAATTTTAAATATTTCCTAAAACATGGAACAAATCATTTCTACCAAAGGCTAGGACCTCTCACAGTGAATTAAGTGCCTATCTCCCAGCAGTTAACACCAGCTTGTGTCCTGTCTTTGTTAAGGTAATAGGGGCTGCTTTCCTGCTCAGGGATGATTTCTTGCTGCTGCTATCTTTGTTCTGTTGTGTTTTTAGGGATTGTGTCTGGTTATTATTTGACAGCTAAGAGAATAGTTAGGACAGAGATGAAATTCTGAGTTGTTATCCTTATTCTGAGCCTCTTTATCCTAACCCCCATCAGAAAAGGTTAGGAAAAATCAGATGCCTGTGATGCCTGTGAAGACTCCCTTAAAAACCCTGAGTGGGTTTGTTTTTTCAGCTGTATTGTTAAAGTTTTCTGGCCTGTGTTCTTTAAGCAATAAATAAATTCTTCATTTTAATTGGATTGCTGTCACTTTATTAAACCGTTCCCATAATGAATACACTCATATCCAAAAGGAAACTGGAGAGACAAGCAATAAACTCTACCATTAGGAAATGACAGAAGATGCTGTCAATACTGGGGCATCCTTCTAAAGAGCTCTTGGGATAACTCCTAATGAACTAAGCAAATCATCTCACATTAACCATATAGCACTGGGAATTTGAGAAATCATCTAGAGAAGTGATCAAAATGGCAGTATTTGCATTGATTTATGTTGTAGTGGAAAGAACACAAGGTTGGAATCCTGGCTTTTCCATTCACCTTGAGCAAGTCCCTACACCCCTTGGAGCCTCTGTTATTTTTTCATCTAGAAATCAAGGATGATAATGCTTATGACCAAGAGGTATCTGAGGGTTTTCTGGAAGTAGTCCAGCTAGACCCAGGTCTGGTCCCAATTGATGGAGTCAGTGCTGCTCTAGGAAATGAACTCCACAAGTTTTCTGTGCCTCTTATAGTGCTCCCATTTCAAGTTCAAGTTAATAAGCCAGGGGCAGTGAAGTTCAGGTCAGTATGTATGGGCAGGCCCTGTGGAGGAGGATGGAAGATGGAAGGGATGCTGGGGGCAAATGCAGGGAAGAAGCGGGACTAAGGAAGATATGTTAAGGGCAAACAAAATGAAGTTAATATTAGGAAAAAAGCTAGAAGACAGCTTGAAAACCAAGATGATATATAAAAAAAGATTTTTTTCGGAAATTCAGGCTTTAAAAGATGAGAAGAAAGGGAAGTGGGAGAAAGGGACTGTTAGAGGCAGAAGGTGTGGGGGAAGAGGCAAGGTTTGAAAAGAAGATAGCCCTTTACAGATGAAGGAAGGCAGAGGGGGCCACCTGGGTGGCTCAGTCGGTTAAGCACCCAACTCTTGGTTTTGGCTCAGGTTGTGATCTCACGGTTCGTGAGTTCAAGTCCTACATCAGGCTCTTTGCTGATGGCACAGAGCCTGCTTGGGATTCTCTCTCACTCTCTCTTTGCCCCTCCCCTGCTCGTGCTTTCTCTCTCTCTCAAAATAAAATAAAAAAAAGGAAGGCAGGGGGCTGGAGCAGAAACAGATAACAAAGCATCCTGGGGACATGGCTGGAGAGACTGAGGCTAGTGAGGATGGCATATATGCCACAGGTGGCATCTAGAGGTGATAGAGGTAGAAGAGCCCTAGTTCAGCCTCTATCCAATACTACAGCCCAAGAGCAGCCAGAACTCTGCTGAGAGACAGGATGGAAGGGAAGACAACAGGAAGGGGCAAGGGTGAGTCCATGTGTCTGCAGTGGCCTTGCATTCCCTCTGCTGCCACATCTCATTGTAACCCAGGGTAACTGCTTCCCCACTGCCCTCCAGTCACCCAAGGCTTACTGCCACCCTGACTCCCCACCTCACCCTAACAAACACACACACACACACACACACAGTGATACCTCATGAAGTTTTCTTTTTCTACAGCCCAGTGATTTTAAATTTTATATATTACAGACCTGTGCTGTCCAATATGGTATCAACTAGCCACATGTGGGTTTTGAGCACTTGACATTTGGCTAGCTCGAGCTGAGATGTGCAGTAAGTGTAAAATACACACTGGGTTTCTGTAGGGTAACTGGTGCCCTGCTGACCTTGTACTATTAGCGTAGGCCATGTAGGCAGGCTCAACTGCAGGCTGACCCAGGCCTTGGCAGAATGCCCTGTGATCCTCCAGAAACATGGGAAGATAGTCTCATGAGAAGTCACTACAAGACCATTTCTCACCTCCCTGTCTCGAGGGAGGCTTCTGGGAGGCAGTTCCTCATCTGCCTCCCTCATTTAGGTTAAGCATAGGACTTTCTGCCTGCCGTACCACCCCCAAAGTGTACAGCTGGAGGCCATAAAAATAGGATGTCCCACTATCCATGTTGCATGTCCTTGGGCCCCTTTTGTTTCAGTGGCAACCTGTGGAACAAGGGATGCGAGGAGGTGATACCATTGCTGATCTTGCTTTGGCTTCTATGAGTAGTAAATTGTCTGGATCTGTGTGGGTCTCTTGTTTCTTTCCAGCTGAATCTGTCAGCCTGTTTGACAATTTCTAAGACTTAGTTTAAAAAAAGGAATATAAAATATCTCATTGTATACTGATTTCATGTTGAAATGATGTTTTGGATATACTGGGTTAAATGTTAAAGTTAATATCACTTGTTTATTTTTATTTGATATATTTTTTAAGTTTATGTTTTGAGAGAGAGTGGGGGAGGGGCAGAAAGGGGGAGGACAGGATCGGAAGCAGGTTCCATGCTGACAGCAGAGAGCCCGATGTGGGGCTCGAACTCATGAACCACAAGATCATGACCTGAGAAGTCAGATGCTAAACTGACTGGGCCACCCATGTGCTCCTCACCTGTTTATTTTTCATTTTTATGTATTTAAAAAAAATTTTAATGTTTATTTTTGAGAGAGAGAGAGAGAGAGAGAGAGAGAATGCAAGTGGGGGAGGGGCAGAGAGAGAGGGAGACACAGTATCCGAAGCAGGCTCCAGGCTCTGAGCTGTCAAGCCCATTGTGGGGCTTGAACCCATGAGCAGCGAGATCATGACCTGAGCCAAAGTGAGATGCCCAACCGACTGAGCCATCCAAGCTCCCCATTCACCTGTTTATTTTTTAAATATGGCTGCTAGAAAATTGTGTATGTGGCTCTCATTATATAATGAGACAGTGTCTATATATAATAGACACTGTCTATTGGACAGTGGTGTTATAGATTGGTGAGAAAAGAAAAATTGGTGTTGGGGAAGAGGGACTCCCAGGGTCTTATTTTGCTAGAAAAATGGCATTAAAAAAAAACTGCCATAGTTTCTTTGCCCCAGTTACAGGGACGTTTTCACACTACAAAAAATTATATGCCGATAATAAAATATAGACCTTTAAATTGAGTAAATGTATCTTTATGGAAAGTCACTGCATTGTCCTGATTTTTCTCACATTGCTTCAGGCTGGTGAAAACTCCCTCAGATTGATGAGGATGGTTACTTAAGAACCATTGGTATAGAAAGCTCGTCCCATGAGGGGATAACTGGCTAATTTGTATAGGATCTTGAGAGGTAACCAATCCAGGTAACAGTAGTGGATGGAGCTAGTGCAGGTGGGTTGGTTTTTGTTTTGTCCAGCAGGTGTTGAACTCATCTGGTAGCCCATGTTTTGCAGTATCCCTGTGGCTTCTTGGCCCACCCTCTCTTCCCACACCCAAGAGTCAGAGTATAACCAGAAGAACCAAAGTAAACAAATACAAATTTATTCTTTTCAAAGCAGAATTCAAGGGAAAGGGGAAAAGCACCACAGTGAGTGGCAAAGTTAACCAATTTGTTCCCAGCCCCACCCACTTTGTCCCATTTCTAGACCTGTGTGCCACACTGGCCACCTCCTCCCTGCCCTGAATCCCTTCCCCAACTTCCATTCCTGAGACCAGTTGTTGCAGCCAGCAAACAGCATAGCAAGCTCCACTCTGGGACCCAATACTGCCCTGGAGACAGCAAGGACATTCAGCAGCCACCCACCCCCCCATGCCCGCAAATGCAGCCGCTGTGGAATGAGATGGAGGCTGGGAGCTGATTCCTGGCCTTGAGCCTTTCCCTCTCCCACAGCCGTTGGTGTTAAAAGAGTAAGAAAGAGCTGAAGTATTCCTTTGTTCCCAGGGCCAGATTTTGGCAGGGAGGCCCAGAGATTGAGCTGCCCAGCTGAGCAGCTCAGTCTCCACAGCCCGGGGGTAGCCCCCCCCCCCCCCCCAGTTTCTCTCCCAGGACTGTTCGCCTTAAGATAGCTTACTTTCTTTGCTAGCTGTCACCTATGCAAGCGGAACTTTAATGAGATTCTTGGCCTGAAACGGTCTCAGAGGCCTCAAGTTGGCCATTGAGAATGTGTGTTCCAGGAATGTTCTAGCATGAAGCTGGACATGGAGCCCAGATTCCAAACACACACCTCAGGCAGCATGGGTATTCCTCAAAATTAACCTGGAGGGAAAACGTCTATCTCCCAGCATTGGCCTCTGCCTGACGTCAGAGTTTCTCATTACTGTGGCCTGCCAGCCCAGTTCCTGGAGTATGAGAAACTCAAACAGGTTTCTTTACAGAGAAATATTTTTAAAGTTTGGGCCTTGATAGAAATGGGCACTTGAGAGCCTTGATTTCAGCCTTGCCATTCTGGAGGGGAGGGCATGTATCCTCCTGGGTAGGGCCCTCTTTAGGGAACCATCCAACAAACAGCTTGATGTTCTGCAGCCAGTCAGCCTTTTTTAACAAGTTCCCAGTCAACATGACCCTGCTCTGCTCTCAATTTGAGCAGAGGAACCTTCATAACAGCTTTTTGGCCTCTGCCAAATCCTGTCGAGAATAAATCGCCTATCAGTCCTAACTGTTCCCTGATACTACTTGACAACAACCCCAGCAAACACTCATGTTCCTTCTCACAAGTCAGAGGCTTTCCTTAGGCTGCCTACCCAGAAAACTCCCCCTTTACCATTCCTCCAGTACAGGGCCATAAATTATGCAGCATCACACAAAAAAGATACCTCTAGGAGACATGATACATGATAGATGCTTAACAACATACAACACATCTCAGTAAATCTCACCCTAATTTGGATTCACCGTGCCCAAGGATCCATTTACCTCACTGAGGGCAAACTGCCCACACATGCTGCAGTGACTGTCACTGGACCCTTGAGTGATACACTCACCTCAGGCATTAAGGTACACACAGGACCACACACACAGTGTCAGTGACCCCATTAGTGAGAATTCAACCTGCTGCGTCGGTCCACCTACAGCACAAATCCTACATAGCAAGATCTACATCTTCTCTACTATGCCTAGCCCACCACGGTTGCCACAGGCCCTTGGCAGCCCAAGATCTCTTGGGTGAGGTGGGGGTTATGGGAAGGATTTTCTAAGACTTTCCCGGTCAAAGATTGTTTCATAACATCTGCCCTCTTTAGCCTTAGGCAGGATATGCCTCAAAGACCCTGTGCTCCCTGACCTATAGCAAATGTCTTCTCCCCCATTCCTGCCTACAAACTATGCCCCTACAAATACAGCCTCCTTCCCATGGACAGATGCCCATGCCCTGTGTTTTTTGCCCACCCACAACCTGTTCACCATACATCCAGATACCCAGGCCTCCCATTCAGAGACTTCATGGGCACTAAGGCAGATGCGGTTAGCCCTGGACCTGTGGCTTAGTGCTCCCTGGAAATTCTAGAAGGAGGTAATCCTAGGCTTCTGGATCAAAGCTGCTGCCCTCCTTCCCCTGCAGCAGATAAATCTAACCTCCCAGAAGCTCTACCCACTGGCCTACTGCTTTATTATAACAGAGCACCCCAACTATCTCACACCCTCCTGACCTTGGTGGCAACTGCTGCTTTCTTTGAGTCCCTGAGCCAGACTTATGACCTGGAAGGGGCTGGAGGGTATTCTCTGTGTCAAAGCCTGGCAAAGGTCAATAAAGGCCCATCTGTTCCTTCTTGTTTGCATGCGATGAGTAGGACTCACATTTCCTCTATTTTGGCACCTGAACCATTGTTTAGGGGAGCCCAGGAAAATTCATCCAAGGCCCAGGTGTCAAGGGAACGAAATTTTGAATGAGTGAAGAGAACAGTGACTCTTCCCGCTAGATTCCACTGTGGCCACAGGCTTCTGTTGGCTTTGGTCTTAAGGATAGCTTACCCCAGACATGAATGGAGAGACATCCTAGGAGGGGCAGCCAGGATGCATCTATCAGTCCAACCAGAGGCTGGGGCTAACAAAGAGCAAGGCAGAACATTAATACTTTGAGAGGTATTAGAATTTAATGTGTGAGCAAGGCCAGGGGAGTACTGATGTACAGTAGGTATGCAGGATAGATATATATGTATATAAACTTAGGCAAATTAAGTCAATTGCGGGGCTCTAGGTTATAAAGCTTCTTTTGATAGAAACTGCCTAAGTGGGCTTTGACTGTTCAAATTTTCCAAGCCCATTACCCCCCTCCCCCCAACCCCGCTATCTACTTCGAACAGTTTCTGGATAAAAGGATTATGGTATATGTAGCCTAGGAAGAGTTAGTTTCCTTTGAGGATTGGATTCACCTTCCAGAGTTAGAAAGAACAGTTTTATGCAAAGGAAGGCCTTGCTGTTGTCTGGGTGGAACGTGGCCAGCTTCCTGATGTGTGGCCAGTAGCTCCTAGGAAGAGGCCACTATTTAAGGTTGCCACTCGCATCTGCCTTATGATTAGCTAGGGACAGTGAGCCACTTCATCTGATTTAGCCTAAAAGAAAGAAGGGTCACAGCCTGCAAGAGTGTTGGGCAGTCACACTCCTCCAGGCTGGTGAGTGGCTTCCCTTTCCTCACCCAAGTAGAGCAAGACTTGCTTGCTGAGCAAGCTGCTGCCTCTACCCCAGGGCTCTGAGGGCAGACCCAGAAGAGCCAAGGGTGGCTTCAGCTGGTTCCTAGAGCAACTCAGCTGGTGTCTCAGGATGCTGAAGCCTTCAGGAAAGAGGATGATTGGGGAAAAAACCAAAGCCCTAAGTATTTCTTTAATGCTTCCAAATGTAAAGTGTAAGTAGGAATCAGAACGAATTGCTCCCCCTCATTGAGGAAAGCCTGCCAGGGCCTGAGGCAGAAGGAACTGCAGATATTCTAGGGGGAAACAACATCTAGGTAGCATCAGGATGACTAGAGATATGCCATCAAACTATAGTATGCCACATGCTGCCCAGACATTTTCATGGGCACTTTTTTGGGGGTAGGGGGAAGTCTCAGAGATACTCTTTTGCCTCCCTGAGCTGGGCCAGAGCGTAGGACTAACTCCTGTGGGTTCATAATGCTGGAACCCTGGAGTCATTGGGTTTCCTTATCTCCATAATTCCATGGAGAAGGGAAAGGGGCTGATGGGCACTGCTTAGCTCTGTAAGGCAGGTTCTCTGTCCCCATCTGAATGGCTTCCAAGTGTCATCTGCCTGGATCGCAACAGAGACATACTTAAGGGACTAATCTCAAACTTGTGGATTAAAGGGCACATTTCTATAATTGGAGGAATCATGCGTCTTCCTCCCCCAGTCCTCACACATCCACTTCACATACTAGTGGATCCCTGCTGCTGCCCAGAGCCCAAATAACTCTGGCTGAGGAATGTGGGCCTGGTAGGGACTGGAAATGTTGGGTGAAGGCTGAAGGAAGACTTTGACCAGAAAGAACCAGATGACTGTGGATTATAGGATGGGGAACTGGCTCCATCAAGAGGCCAGTAGGGTGTTGGCAGTCACATCAGAGCTTCGCACACTGGGGAAGGCATGGCGGAGCTTCTCCATGATGTCTTCTAAGCACAGGCTGACATCTTGGCTCTTTGACCCCACATCATCTATGTTGGAAAAGAAAGATTTGGGAAGAGAACTAGAGATTCCTTGATGAGGACAAGGGGCTGAGGTGGGATGCGGCCAGCTGAAGGACAAACCTACAGCATTTGTGTTGTTCCAGCACAATGCCTAGTACATAGAAGGTGCTCAATATACATGTGTAGAATAAGCAAACAAATGAATCCATCAATAAGCCCATCATCCCCGAAGCTAAGCTCAAAGCCATGAGGAGAAACCAGTCCCAGCCCTAGCAGAGCCTTGGGAAGATCTGGGCCAGGATGAAGCCATAGAAGGGGCTGGGAAGAGCCGGAGGAACTTACCTGCTGCCTCAGTATCTGGAGTAGTATGTCCCTTCTCCTGGGGGTGACTGCCTTCTGACTGCTGTGGAGAGGAAGCTAGGGACGAGCCTGCAGAGCCATTGCCATCTGGTTCGGTGGGTGGCTAGCAAGAGGTAAGGCATGACTTAAATGGCTTTGTTTTCCTGACCTTACTTTAACAGACTCCTGAGCTTAGAAGGGAGACGTCATGCCCATCTCTTTGCCCTTGGACTTGAAGAATTTTTGGTAGTGCCCCAAACAGTGGCTCTTCCTTTTAAGAAACTTCTTAGAATATTTAGTTACCAGTTACCTTCTTTCTTTGACAACATGTGTCAAAGGTTCCCAGTTTGTATAAGGATGGCATTGCACCTAAAGGTCTCTTGCTGTCATCTTGGCTATAACTAAGCTATTTAAAATCCAGTTCTCTCTGAAAATATAGAGTTGTACACCCAATCCTCTGTTTGTGATATAATATCATACGTTAAGACCTCCAGGAATTCATCTAGAGGCTATCCCTTGGAGGATCTGGGGAAGAAGCATGGGGTGGTATTGGTACATAGAGTGACAATACAGTTTACCCTTGAACAATGTAGGGGTTACAGGCACCAACCCCCCCCCCCCCGTGTGCAGTTAAAAATCCATATATAACTTTGGATTCTCTCCAAAACCTAACTCCTAATAGCCTACTGCTAACCAGAAGACTTACTGATAACATAGTGAACTGTTATATATATGTATTATATATTATATTCTCACAATAAAGTCAGCTAAAGAAAATAAAAATGTTATTAAAGTCATAAGAAAAAAAAGAAAGTCATAAGGAAGGGAGCATACACTTACTGTACTGTAAAAAAAATCCACGTATAAGTGGACCCACATAGCTCAAACCTGTGTTGTTTAAAGGTCAGCTGTGATAAGTAACATTTACAAAGTATTTACTATTTCTGGCATCGTGCTAAATTCTTTAAATTCACTGTCTCATTACATGCTCACAATTCCATGAAGTTGATATATTATTATCCCTGTTTTACAGATGAGGGAACTGGGGATAAGTGAGGGTAAGTCACTCTTAACACCTGACAGGCAATGATTGGCAGAGTCACATTCAAACCCTGGGCTGTCTGACTCCATAGCTTCACTATATCACATATACTACTTCTCAAAGAGGAAAGGGACAAACATTAACAAAGAGCTCCCTTCCCAGAAAAACTTTTTCTTGGCCGTTCAAACCTGCTTCTTTCTAGAAAACATCATAGTAGCAAAATCAAGGTTTCAGATGATTCTTTGAACTTTGTTCTTTCAATACCAGATTCAAATGTGTCATTGGAGAAGTGAGCACCCAGAATTGGCCAAGCAATGAGACATACCAGCCCCTTCCTTCCTCCACCTTTCCTAACTGTCAGCCCAGTTCTCTTTAGAAAGTCATCCAACAGCCACTGCCAAGGAGCTCTTTCTTTCCACCCCTTTGCTGTGCTCTCCACCTCTCCTCCCCTCGGGGGCTGCTCTGGTCCTTTCCCAGGCTTCAGCCTCACCTGCAGGAGCAGATCCCTTAAGCGCTGCAGCTGAGACTCTAGTTGCTTGTTGTGGTCCTCAAGGATCTGCATGCGTGTCTCCAGGCGGCTCTTGTGCTGCCGAAGGATCCGGGCCTCAGCCAGAAGCTCCTCATTGTGGTGGTCCTGTGCTACCTCGGCAGAGCCCTCAGCCAGGGTGGGGGCCTCGGCAGCCTCCTCATGCTGCCACTTCAGGCGCCTCAGCTCTCCCTGGAGAATCCTGCCAAGGATAGAGGAGTTAAGACCTATGGCCCTAACAAAGTACTGACTGTCCAGGTCCCAGATGTCTGCTCATACCTCAGTGTGAGCAACCCCTTTGCTCTCTCACCCCCACCCCCACCATAGCTGTGTTCTTGGTTGAACAGCCATATCCATTTCTTCTCCAGCACATATGTCATTTACTCTGCCATCCTTGGACTTGGAGCAGAGGGAGCTGACATTTCATATAACAAATGTCTTAGGGCTTTGATGTGCTGTTTCAGGGATTAATTCTGACCTTAAAATCAGACAGAAACACAGTCTGCAAATAAATGAGGCATTAGGGCCACTGACTCACCTACTCCATTTGTAGATTTTTAGATTCCAGTGGAAGATGTAAACAAAAGACCACCCATCTTGCCTCTTCTCTCCACTACCCGCCTTTTTGGCCCACTTTGAACACCCTTGTTGAGTCATCAAGAAACAGGTTCCAAAGAGATGGTCTAATTTAGGGGACATTACTTTTGCAACAGAACCATTCCCTCACCAATGTTTTCCAGGGCCAGGCCACTGCTGATCTAATACAGTGCTTCTCAAACTATCTGTAACAAAATCCTGGGGCGGGGATGGGGGGTGGTTTTCAAATCACTGTGAACCAATGAGTGGTCCAAATGCGTATGGCTAGTACATAGCTCATGCCACGCATGACACGCCACATAAGTTCAACAACACTCAAATGGGTCTATACCTTATTCAATGAAAAGTCCACTAATTATGTGCTTGGATGACATGGCAGTGTCAAATTTCTATACAAGTTTCTAAAAGCTTATTCTCTACTTATCTTGTCTTGAACCAATAATGAAGATTTGGCAGACCAGTCCTGTTCTGAGGACTTGCCACTCCAAGTAGTCTGTGAGCCAGCAGCATGGGCATTCGCCCCTCCCTGGGAACTGGTTAAAAATGTAGAACTCTGGCCCCACCCCAGACCTGTGAATTAAAATCTGCGTTTTACCCAATTCCCCAAGTGACTTGTATGCACACTAATGTTTGAGAAACACTGTTCTGAGGAATTCTTTGGGTTATACTGAATTCCCCCAAAGTGGCTTGGACCCTCCTCAGACCCCTACTGCCACCCGTACTTTATGGACATCAGTGTCATCCTTGTAATCTTCACCTTCCCTCTGCCAGTCTTCAAACACTACATGCAGTGCCACTCTCCTCTTGTTTTATTACTTTCAGTAAGTGATAAGTACCTCTTTCCATTTCTAACACTGAAGATTCCTTGAGGGCAGAGACATGAATACTGTCTTCTGTAATTCTCTGTGTTTGCATTCTCTCTGCTTGCATCTACTGGGTACTTGAAAATATTTGGGTTGAGTTCAAAGGATTCAATTAATTATTATAATAGCTAGCGTTTACTGAACCTTATGATAATCCAGGTACTGGCTAACACATTTATTTGCCTGATTTCCTTTGAAATTCTACAAGTGACCCTAGGAGGTAGATACTATTATCATCATCCCTATTTTATAGATGAAGAAATGGAGGATCACAATATAAGTAACTCGTTTAAGGCCACATAGCTAGGATGTGGAAGCATCAAGACTCAAATTCAAGCTGTTTGACTCTCAAACCCACACAGATCTGTGCCATCACCATACCCACCGGTTCTCATCCTCTAAGTGTGCCAGGATCTTCTCTAGCTCCCCCTTGCTTTCTGTGGCCATGCTGCATGGAGCCTGCTGTCCAAAGGCTGTCTCCCGGTCTGTAATGGGGCTGGAGTGCCGCAGCAGGTACTGGTCCTCATCTCTGCATGGGTGTGGGGAGAGGAAAAGGAGGTGGCCAGGCATTGAACCAAGAAACATCACAGGGCATGAGTTCTCAGCTTCCAGCTCAGGCCTCAGGATACATATGCTGGAAGATTCACTTCTAAGTCACATAGAAAGGGAAAGGCTATATATTCAGGTTTAAGAGGGATGAAAAAATAAGATGGCAGAGGTCATGGTTGAGGGTATAAGAGAGAGGGTTTTCAGGATGCTGGGGATTCTGGGTTCTACCTAAAGCTCCCTGGGAAACAATGAGCAAATCATTTCCCATTCTGTGCTGTTCCCTGACCGTATCCTCCTTTGCTTCCTCACCCACCCAGGGGCTCACTGCCTAAGTCCCAATCAGGGCCAGCAGCTTCTAAACCTCCTGAACATGCCAGGAATCTCCCTAGGAATAAAGGGCCCCTTCTCTGACCTATAGCACCAGGAATCTCTCAAGTCACACTTCAGTTAAGTCCCTGATGTCTCCCCAGGATGTGGCACTAGATGGGGCTTTGGCATCTTGAGCATAGGATAATGATTCATTTCTGCAACTTTAAATGAGGGCATATTCTTCTTCCTTCAAAACTAGGCATAGAAAGATGGGAGCTTACAAGAGGAAGGGACCTGGGCAGATGGCAAATCCATCAATAGAGAGCTTCTATTACCAAATACTGTGCCCAGAAAGCAGCTTTCCTTCCTTGGGGCTTCTAGGACCCTAGCCACCATACTCCCCCCACCATCTTGAGGATATATCCTTCCCAAATTGTGGCAGGGGGATCCCAAAGAAAATTATTCCTGGAAAATAAGCAGCTGTGAAAACTTACATGCTGTCATCCGGGGACAGGCTGTCATTAAAGAAGGAACAATTTTGACTTTCCATCTCAGCAAGCCTGGGAAGAAAGAGCAGGAACAGAAGGGAAAGCAGGATGTGGGGCCTGTTTTCATCTCAAGACTCTAATCCCACAGTGGGATCATTAGCTTTGATGGCTGCCCCAACTGCCCTTAAGTGTTGGGCATCATTGGCTGCCACATACCCCACTATGCACATCCCTCTGGTCTTGACTCCATTCTCTTTGCCCTGACTGAAAACCCCATCCCCCTTAGACTCTTGAAAATCTCCCTCCTCCAAACCCAGTGGTACCTGCTGGCAAAATGCTCAATGCGGGAGTGTGTGTCAGCGTGTGGCAACATCGGGGAAGAAGCCAGCCTAGAAGAAAGCAGCAGACTCAGGCAGCCAAAGAATGGGTAGCTGAGCAGTCTGTTACCTTACAACAACCCTCCCCACCCCCTACCACCAAATTAGGGAGATGGGAAAGAGTTGATGGGAACAGGATACAGAGACTGGATTCTAATCTATTTCTCAGGCCAGATTCCTGTCAGGCACAAGCTGAACTTCCTTGTTACTAGTCAGGTTTGCCTTGGAACATTCCTCTAGCCCATGTGGGACTCAGCCCCTACACAGCACATCCCCAGCTCAGCAAGGCCTGCAGCCTGTGCCCACCCACTGGTACTCACGTCTCACTGTAGTCAGCCTCCAGCACTGATTGCACAGGCAGATAACCTCGCTGAGGGTGTTTGCTGAAATAATGCTTTGAGCGGAATTTGTTCTTTAAAGTTGTGGCAAAGTCCCTCATGTTCTCACTGGATGTGGTCTAGGGGGAGACAGGGCAGAGGGACTCACCCTAATGGCTTCGAAGGTGCTCCCCTAGAGCAGGGAACATGACTGGTAATCTAATCTTAGCCCCACTCCCAGAAAAATGTCGAGAAGGGTACAATGCGAAACTGTGAACACTGGTTGCCTCTGGGAAGTTGGACTGGAGAAGTGGGAGCAAGGCTGAGGAGAGAGGGGGACTTTTATATTTTATACACCTCTATATTATTGGACTCTTTTACAGTAAGTATATATTTGTTAATGCAGGAGGTACAGCATTCTCAGTCTCTCATCTCCAGCCAGTTTTCCATGCATGATTTTTATAATGTTTATTTTCTCTTTTTTTGAGGGTATTTTTATTTTTTTAATGTTTATTTATTTTTGAAAGAGCATAAGCGGAGAAGGGGCAGAGAGAGACAGAGACACAGAATTCAAAGCAGGCTCCAGGCTCTGAGCTGTCAGCACAGAGCCTGACTTAGGGTGCAAACCTATAATGTTTATTTTCAAGTGATAATAAAATAAAAATAAAGGGCAAGCTCCCCGCTTCCACTGAGTCACACATGTTTCTGTGCCAACAGAATATGGAGAAAAGATGGTGATTTACAGGGATGGATTCTGGGGAAACAGGTTGAAAACTGGGGTGGTAGGGTGGGAGAAAGCAGTGGGGGGAGATGGCAATATACTTAGGACTTCAGGAGTATCCATGGGGCAGAAAGGGATAAAGGAGTTTGGGGAGTAGAGTTAGCTCAGGGAGCTAAGCACGGAGCTGTGCGTCCTGAATACAGCACAGGAGAAATTCTATGAGTGGAGTTCAGGAATGCTGACCCACCTGGACTCAGGTGGCAATGAAGGGCACAGTTTCCAATGAAAACCAAGTGGAATCTGGGGACCCAGGTAAAGAACATACCCTTTCTAACCTCCAAGAGACTGAGTAATTTGAGCACAAACCTTGGTATTGACTAGAAGGTATGGAAGAAATGACAAAGTAGCAGGTAAAGACTAGGTGACAGAGCAATTCAGGAAATTACGTAGGAAAAATTAAAGTAAGCAATGGAAGTCTAGTTGCTGGGAACTTCCTTTCTCTCTATTTTTTCCTGAAACTTTTCCCTGAAGGAAAATAGTGAACGCCTTTTTTTTTTTTTTTTTTTTGAGAAAGAGAGAGACAGAGACAGAGACAGAGAAACAGAGAGAGTGCAACTGGGTGAGGGGCAGAATATAGTTAGTCCATGCTTGGCAAAGTGGATCAAGGGCCTAGAACTTGAGAACTGCTTCCCCCTCCTGCCCGGCCCGGAGGCTCCATACCGGGGTGTAATACTCCATGATGGGGTAGTGCAGCTTGTTGCCTTTGCTGGCCCTGCCTGTCAAGAAGCAGGTCTGGCAGATGTCCACGTTAAATTCTTTCAGACTCCGGTACCTTGGGGAGATGAGAGGTGATAGGACAGAGGATCCAATGTACCATAGTGACCTCCCCATTTCCCTAACATCCAAATATATACACACACATTAGAAGGGGGCGGGACATGGAGTCATAATGCACTCAACCTCCTATACATAACAGTGGCTTCATCCTCACTAGATAACTAGCCTTAGTCTAAAGACCACAAACCTCCATGAAATTACATGCTCAGACTCCTAGGATGTGTGGGGAATAGCATTGCCTCACCATCCTTTTTAAAAGGGTTCAAGTGGGAAGGGGTAAAGAGCTCATGATGTCAAATAGCTTTCTTTTTTTTTAATATAATTTATTGTCAAATTGGTTTCCATACAACACTCAGTGCTCATCCCAACAAGTGCCCTCCTCTATGCCCATTTCCCCTCTCCCCCACCCCCTATCAACCCTCAAACAGCTTTCTAAACAAAAATAGCCCCAAAGGGTTCAGTCTAACAGGTATCACTGCCTACGTTGGAGAACTTACACTTCCAATACAAAGGCCATTTATTCTACCAGCCCTGGGCAAGTCGGCTAAGTTATTTCCAAAACTTGTTTATAAAAATAACTCTATTATTACTAAATATTGACTAGCCCATAAGATCCAGGTCCAAAACCTGGCTGAACTCCCCAGACCAGACCTAGTAGTGCACAATGGTGAAATGCTTGGACTTAGAGAAGTCAAGAGGATCCAACGTCTATTCCTGGATCTATACTAACCAATGGTGAAACTGGGCAAGTCACATTCCACGTCTGTGCCTCATTTGCTTATAGAAAGCAGGGCAGTTGTAAAAAGAGTGCCTTAAGGCTTTAAAAAGTTTTAAAATTGAGCATTTTATGATGAAAGCCTGGAGAATGTAACCAGGGAAACTTCAAATGTATTGCAATAAGGCCTTCTTTCTTAAGCTTGGTGGTGGATGTTAAAAATTTCAGGGATTTTCCAAGCCAGTTGTTAAATACAACCATTATAAAAAATTACTAAACTCACAATTAAGTAAATGATATTAAAAACAAAGGTAACACATACCCAGAACCCATCACCTCCTAATTATTTTCCTATTATCTATGCACTTGATGTTGTTTAAATCTATCATCTCTGCTATAAATAGTGTACAACCATGCATCTCTTCTCAACCTCTTGTGGGTACCTGGACATCAGCCACAGTGGGAGTATTTACATCATGGAAATTAGCAAATACTACACATTAGGTTTTGTTTTTTGTTTGTTTGCTTTGCTTTCTGGGGAGTCAGTTGTGAACCATTTGCCAGCATATCATTTGGTACACAGGTGATCTTATATGTCTACTTAATATTCCCTGGGAGACAATGAACAAACTACTTCCCTTTCTGTGCTGTTTCGCCATCCCACCCCCTACTTTTCTATACATTTTTTTGTCAGTCTGGAATACTTCATAATATAAACTAAAAGAAAAGAAAATATTTCATCATTTCTGATTTTCTAAAAAGTTAAACATTCAGTAGTAGAAAGGATTGCAACAACATATAACAGCATACCATAGATTAGCTGTAATTATATAATTATGGAATATGTACATTGTTTCATAATATATGATTTTATATGTAACATGGCCTATTTAACATTATCATTCTAGCAGGTATTGCTTTCCTTACCTGAAGCCCTTGATGGGGCACTGCCTACAGATAGAGCACTTGGTCTGATGCTTCACTTGCTCAGCAATGGTGACCCGATGCAGGACAGCCAACCACACCATGGATTGGGGCTCCAAGTTGACCCACTCAAGGAACTGTGAAGCTTCAATGACTGGCTTCCCAGTGCTCTAGAGAAACAAGAAGCCCAATGGAAATGAGTGGGGCCCAAAGTGTTCCTAGAATGGTACCCCTCACAGGGACAGGAGAACCAGCAAGGCCTGGGGTGGCCTATGGCCTATTCTACAGAGGTGTCCACCTACTGCCTTGTCCTAGTTGAGCTGGCACTCTCCCCAGTAGGACTCTGGACTTAAAATCCCAGAGAACCCTCTATTTTGTTGTTCTGAAGAAACTCCTTTACATCTGAGTAGTTCAGATTGAAAGCCTCACTCGTAGTTCTCCCTCCCTTCCTCCCACCTTCCCTCTCATCATCCCTACCCAGTCCCATACTCACAAAACGGAAGCAACTACGGACACTGGGCTCCACGTTGCTGCCCCCAAAGGCTGCCACTTCCCCCAGCTGACGGGGCACCTGAATAGCCTCATGAAGCAGGACACCGAGGTGGCGCTGGTCACACTGGCTGCCTGAATTGGCTACTTGGCTGAAGAGGTCTGCTGGCCCCACCATAAGTCATGGCCAACCCCGATGCAGGAATGCCAGAGAATGGTGTGAGGAAAAGGAGAAGAAAAGGAAGACAAGGAAAGAGTACATAGACTTAGCTAATGACTTTTGAAACTGGAATACCTAAA
The DNA here is from genome assembly GCF_018350175.1 of Felis catus. Classification (NCBI taxonomy): domain Eukaryota; kingdom Metazoa; phylum Chordata; class Mammalia; order Carnivora; family Felidae; genus Felis; species Felis catus. The sequence goes on along the minus strand of NC_058386.1, from coordinate 81,020,881 downwards.
GATCTATCCCTGATCTTCTAGAAGCCCATGATTTATAAAAAGAGCAATCTCTGTGTTCAGAGAGAAAAAGCAAGACAGACACAAAGAGAGAGAGAGCATCAGAGAGAGAGAGAGAGAGAGAGAGAGAGATGAAGACAGAGAGCGGGCTGCATGTCAGACCAGTGCCAGACACAGATATGGCACTGCTGGGAAAACAGATTCTCAAGAAGCAAGATGAAGGGGTGTGGAGTTTAGGTGTGCCTGATCATGAGTCCCCTCCTGTTCACATAGCTCATGTCATTTGACACTACAGTAAACTCTCAACTCTCCACACAAATGGAAACAAACACTGACATGGATCATCCACAAATAGGAGATGATCACCTAATTGACTATGGTCTAATAGAACATAGTCTAATGTGTGCAATAGACTATGGTACTTATATTCGAACATGGGCTATATCTGCCCTGTGAGAACTACCCCCATGCTACCGCAATCTTAGCAAAGCTCCTTCAACGGTTCTTGTCTGTCTCATACATCACCAATGGCTTAGAAAATACTCAGAAGTGGAAGGCATATGGCCTGGATTTTAGTTCTGGGTCCATTACTGGCTAGCTTGTAAGACCTTGGATAAGTAATGAACCTCTCTATGCTGCAGTTTCCTCACTTGAAAATTGAGAAGAAATAATTAGTATCCATTCCTTCTCAAAGGAATATTGGGAGAAATAAATAATTTCTCATGCTTTGCTATGTCTCCTTCCCTTTAAAGTTTTCCCAGGCCACTGTCATCCATCTTCTGTGATCTGATATAGCACATATCCTTTGCCATTCAGATTATTCTAATTAACACTTTCAAAAATGCTTTCTGTGTACTTCTATCTCTTCCTCTGGACTGTCAACAACCTAAGGCAGGGACCATGTCTGATTGGACCTTGTACTCACCACATTTAGCACAACGGTCAACACACATTAAGCACTTGACAACTAACACTGCTGCTGCAGAAAAGTACAAAAAGCCATACAGAAGATGGAGGATGGAGGGGAAAGCAAAGGTAGTATAAACCAGAGAGGTTAAAAACTACAGAAATGCATACTATTCACCTACCAGATACTGGGGATTTTTGTGCCCTGCCCATGTAATCACATGGGATGTCTTTAGTAGAATGTGTGACATGGCTTGAGATTCAGACTAGGGGAGGGCTGAGCCTGATAGGCCACAGGAAAATAGCACTAGGAAGTCAGGCCCTTGGATACCCCAGGAAGCCAACTCAGAGCTTAGTCAACTAATTATATTAGGTCAGAAGAAGTCAAAATCCTTGGAGTAACACTGGAAATAATAACAGGTCTTAGACCCATCTTAGCCTTTGACTGTTGTGGGTTTTTGTATTAGCCTGGACCACCGTTAGAATGTAGCCTGAGTAGTGCTCTGCTGAGTCATAAGACCTACCTTCTGCTTATTTTCACCCTTCCTCCTCCTATCATGCCTCTCCCTCCACCCAACTCCACTTCAGACTTTGGAGTTGTACTCACATTGCAATTTTTCCTTTACTTCAGTGCCACACAGGCATGCAATGCCGGTCTTAAAGGACAACGCCCGCATCTTTCCACTGCGACCACTAGGTTTAAGAGAAGAGACTGAGAACATGAATATATGTAAAGGGTTAACATCTTGGCATTAATTTCTCTGACAGACTTTATCCCAGCAGGGCTCTGTGCCAACCATGCCCCAAGTTGAGCTAAGTCCAAGTCCACTGTGGGAGTGACCCCTTCTCACAATGCCCACTTCAGATATCCCATTGGATTTCATCCTGGAGGCTTCTGGGGGGGGGGGGGTACAGGCCCTTACCTATCAAAAACATTGAGGAGCCAGTTGAGGCTCATGTCCACACAGAGTGGCACATTGACCAGGATGCCTCTTTCCTCCTCCAGCCGTTCATATAAGGCCGTCAGGCAGTGAATGACCTCTACCACATCCATCACTTGCTCACTGGCCTGCAGATCATGCTCATTGAAGATCTCCAGGGCTGTGGTTAAAGTTACCAGGTCCACTGGGAAGGAAAAGAGAGGGAGAGTAGCCAAAAGTAGAACTCCTAGGACTACATGAGAAGATAACACCACTGGCATCACCAAATTTGACTGAATCTCCAGACCATCCATTTATAAGTATGATACAAGATTGCCCTTCACCAAGATCCTCATCCTGAAGAGGGGGATGGCAGTGAAAGGCCCTGGAAATTAACCCCAAACATGTATATACCCATATGTTCTTTGGCATCAGTTTCAAGAAGATGGTAGGATGTGAATAAATTCACCTCCTTTGTTGTATTAACTCCCAAGGAGTCAAATCTCATTTTACGTTTCTCTGTCTTTACACACATTTCAACAGCAAACAGGTTTGTTCATGAACCTTGTTCTGAGACCCTAGATACCAGTTATGAAGGCTCAGGTATGTCTGGGTAAATGTGACATGCCTCAAGAGGACTTTCTATTATCTGGAATGATGGAACCAGCCTAGTCAGACATGCCTGGGCCAGGAAGACTGAATGGATAGTCTTCCTAAGAAAGGCCAGAAAGCACATTTTATCTATAGCCACATTGTCCCCTAACCACTGGCACTTGCTTCAATAGTTCTGCTACATTCAATAACCAACTCCAAGATGGCAAAAGAACACAAGCCCCTGATGGCTCCAAACCTTGGGCTGGACTACTTCCTGCCACAAAACAGTTGCTTGATTATCCATGTAGGGCAGGGAAGGGACAAGGAGGAGGATAGTTATGGGTTAATTTAGAAACAAGTCTGGGGCTTGGAAACAATGGAAAGCCCCTGGAAAGAGCAGGTGCCCACAACCAGCATACTCCAGCTTTTGGAGACAAGCCAATCAACAACCCTGGCCAAGGTGGAATCAAAGTGGAAAACAGCTAGCAGATGAGGAAGAGTGGGAGTAGGGTGAAGGCTGCGGGGAAGTGAGATGGGAAACTTACAACGCAGCGCCTTCTGGACTCTGCGTAGCTTCATGGCAGTGCGGTAAGCTGAGAACTTAATGTTGTTCAGATCAGCTACAAAGAATGGAAAGAGGCACACTCAGATCAGGGAAATGCAAATTAAAACCACAAGATACCATATTACACCCACTTGATTGGCAAAAAAAAAAAAAAAAAAAAAAAAGAAACAGAAAGTGTTAGAAAAGATGTGGATAAATAAGGACCTGCTGGTGGAAGTATAAATTGATACAACCACCTCAGAAAACAACTTGTCAGTACCTAGTAAAATTGAACATTCACATATCCCACAACACATCTGGCTACATATCCTAGAGCAGTGATTTTCAAGCATTTATTGACCAAGATGCACAGTAAGACATTCATTTGATATCACCGTCCAATATGTGCACCCTATGTGTGCATGTATAAATAACTGAATCACAATATTTCAGGAGATAATACCTTACTAGATTTTTGATAAGGTAAAAACATAAAAAAATTAATATTGAATATGATTCTTGCAAAGGATCTGTTGCACTTTCAAATTTCCTAGTCTGTTCACAACACACTGAAATGATGTTATACCTTTAGACGAAAAACGTGCACATATGCACCAGAAGACATGTACAAGAGGTTAGCAGCACTGTCCTTACTAGTTCCAAACTATAGACAATCCAAAAGTCCATCAACAGTAGACTGGATGAAGAAGCTGTTGTATATAAAATGGAACACTCTACAGCAAAGAAAGTGAATGAGCTATATTCACATGCATCAGCATGGATAAAATTTGCAACCTTAATGGTGAATCTCTTAGTAGCCAAAACTAAGGCACACGGAAGTCATATTCATCATTGCCTGGACAGTGTCTTTCAAAGCAGGTCTGTAAGAATAATTCCCTAATGTGATGGTAAATGGTCTAGGAGGAATGTAGAGCCTCCAGTTGAGGGAGGTGCAGAGGGGAAAGGAAGAAAGGCCACTGGGTAAATGACAAGGTGCTCCCTTCTACCCCCATCTGTTTGTTGAATGGAATTCCCTTCTGTTCTTACAGGAAAAAGGCAGCTATATAGATCTCCATCCTATACAGGAACTCTGAATTCTTACCCAGGGTTTGGTATAACTCAGTCATCTTGGGATGGTCCCAGCAAGTGGTCTGAGCCTGGTGGCTACAAACAAAAGCATCAATAATACCGGGGTCCACACCACCCCCCACCCTCCCCACACACATATGCGCTTCACTCAGTGATAGTTTGGATGCAAGGAACTTCAGGATCCGAGGGTGGACCATTAATATCCCAAAGCACCCTTCCCCAGGCAGAATCTTGAGCTCTTGAGATGAGTAGGAGGAAAAACTGGACTGGATGGAGGAATCCCAACAGATAAGGAGTAACAGTGACAGGGAGAAAAAAAGGATAGGCAAGGGAGGAGGGTGGGCAGGTGAATGACCCACTTCTAATTCAGATGGTCACTCACTTGATGTAGTAGGGAACTTTATTGGGTGAAATTGCTCTTTCCCAGGGAACCTGCACAGAGGCTGGTAAAGAAGAGAAAGAGAAAGAAGTTGGCCACTAATACTTTTTAGGCTCCTGTTGACTCCCCTGCTCTATCCTCCCAAATAGGTGGTTAAGTCCAAAACAGGGATGTCTGACTTGCATTACCAGCTCTTAATAGCCCCTGAAGGTGGGGCAAGACTAATAAACGTACTTCTCTCACCGATATTAGGGCAAGGGAAGAAGAAATTGTCACCGATACCCTCATGTGTCAATGATGTGGCAAGGGCATGAAGAGGAATATCTGGCCTCAGCCACCTTGATGATCTCTTCCCTGGTCAGCCTGCCATTTCTATCCATTCAGCTGCAGTGCTGCTAGAGATATGAAGTGGACTACTTTCCTCATGGGACTCAAAAACTTTCCCCCAGAAGGGCAAGCTTCTCAGTCCTATGGGACAATGGGGAATGGTATTGCCCATTTCTCTCTGGTGAGGAATTCTGGAAAAGGATGCCCTTCTCTGCTCCATGTCTTTATCTTCCAGATGTTTGAGAGGCTAAGTCACCTGGCAAACCTCCTCACTTCAGTTTCCCTGGATACAAGAGCCCTCTATAGGTATAGCTGCATGCCAGTGATTATTTAATAGCAATAGTTCTAACTGCCATTAACATTTATTGAGTTCCTACTATGAGCCAGATACTTTGCCAAATGCTTTGTGTACATATCTAATTTTCACATCTGTATATCCTCACCATCCCCACTGCTACCACCCTGACCTGGGTCACCATAATCCCTTACCTGGATTATTACAATGTCGCCCTTCTGCTCAAACCCCTCCAAAGGTTCTCAATTCCATTCAGAGTAAAATCCCAAGTTCCTACCATAGCCTACAAGGCCTTCGGTGCTCTGGCTTCCTGCTACCCTTTTTGATCTCCCGCTTTCTCCTCTCCATATTACTTCTACACCTGCCTCCTTCCTGTTCCTCAGGCATGCCCCTGCCTTGAGGTCCTTGAAGTTGCTGTTCCCTGTGCCTGGTGTGCTCTTCCCTCAATTATCCCCATGGCTCATTCCCTTGTCTCCTTGAGGTTTCTGTTCCGAGAGCTCTCAGTGAAGCCTTTCCTGACTACCTTATTCAAAATTGCAATGCCTCCCTCATTAAGTCCAGCACTGCCTTTTCATGCCTTCCCTGCTTTATTTTTTTTTCCCACAGCACTTGTCACCAATTTACCTTATATAGATTTTACTTATTTGTTTATGTTCTGGCTTCCCTTACTAGTGTAGAAGCTCTATAAGTCTAAAGACTTGTCTGTTTTGTTCTCACTGATGTAGCTCCAGTGCCTGGAACACTACCTGGCCCACATTAGGTCCTCAATAAATATTGTTGAAAATTTCAAGTTATTTAATATTCCCATAACCCTATGGGTTAGGTAATATTTTCTCTTCTTTTTTCATATGGGAAAATTGATGTTCAGAAAGGTTAAGCTATTTTCTTCAGGCTTGCACAGCTATTAAGTCAAGGAGCAGTGGCTCAGATCCAGGTCTCTCTGATTTGAGACCCTGTCCTTTCTTCCACTATACTGCACTGCTTTATCCTTACTGCTTCTTGGATTCCAAGATATATTGGGCTCCTACCAGACCCCCAAGGGACATGAGTAGACTCTCTTGTAAAGTATCTGTGGTTCTGCTAAGTGAAGTCTAGTTTGTCTCACGTACAGGAGAGGAAATGCTGTGACCCAGGCCCAAAGTCCCGGTGGGCATCCTGGAGCTGCTTAAGCCTCTCACCAACTGACACCTATGGAAAGAGGCAGAGTGAATTCATTCCAGATATTTAGTGTGAGATTTCCAGGCACCTCCAGAAATCTTTGTGAAGTCCTTCACAGGCTAACTCGTCTCTGGCTCTAGATCCTTCCATGATCACCTAACTCCTAGTGCTTCCACATCACTCCCAAGGGTCAGAGAAGAGCATTCTTAATTACAGGCCACAGTCACTTATTATCTGACCCTAAATGTCCACATTTACACAGCCCCCTCTCAAATCTTCATTTCAATTATGTCCTGCAGCTTAGAGGTTGAGAAGACTGTTCCCTGGCCCCAAATGCTCTACTATTCTTTCCCCATGGAGGTCCCATCCCACTTTAATGCCCCTTCACTTTCTTTTGGCCAGAAGAAGATTCTCCCAAGCCTAGTTATATCAAAGCTCTTTCCATTGGCTCACTCCAGGCTTCTCTTCTACCTGTAGCTGTTTCCACCGAACATTGATCTGCTCCAGGGCGCGGGAATTCTCCATTGACAAGTGTACATCAGAAATGGCAAGTTGATGGGCCAGATCATTCACCAATTTCACTCCATCTTTCATAGGGGAGAATTCTTCTTTGAATAGCTATAGAACCAGGACCCAAGTCCCACAGCAAAGAGAAAGTAGGTAAGAGGAAACATTAGTCATTCATCTCAACTCCTCCTTCTTCACCCAGACTTTTGTTTCAATAGCACGATCCAGGTGCTTGCTATTAGGCCATTTGGATGAAGGTGAGGGGGGCCACTGTCCTTATCCTCTTCATTTTTTACTCTCAGAAAACACCAGGGAAAGAGAAGACAGTAAAAGGACAGAGGAGACTCCAGCTAAACCAGCCCCAAAATCCAGCACATAAACTGGAAAAGGCTCAGTTACAACCTGGGACAACAATGAAGCTTCAGTAGCAGGGACATGGTCTGGGAGGAGTGTCAGGTTTCAGGGTGGACTTTAGCCAGGTTAGGGGGCCTGTATACCTTAAGAGCCTGGATGTGCTCAGGGAGTGAATCAATGAAGAGATCCCCAATGGGCTCCCAAGTGGCTCGGACTCCCTCAGCCTGGGTCAGAGTATTGCTTAATTCCTCCATTGCCCCTTGGATCTCCAACAGCTGCTCCAGAGTGTGCTCAATGTGGCGGTGCTGGTCGACACAGCGGGCTGTCAGCTTCTCCCATAGTTCACTGGCCACCGTTGCCTGCTTCCACACAAAGCGGCTAAGGTTCTGGATCCGCTGTCTGGGAGAAGTATCTGTAAGAGCAAGCAGGAAGCCAGGTCAGGCCAACCTGGCAGGGGCAGCCATGGAAAAGACAGAGGCAAAGATATACCTCTGTAAAATGTTCATGTGCCCCTATGTGTATATTTAGTTCTATGCGATTTATCACACATGTAGGTTCATGGATCCAACACCACAGTCAAGAGACCATGTTGCTACTTTCCACCTGCTAAGACGATTTCTTCATATTCTTAAAAAAATGGGCAAGGTAAACAGTGAGTAAAATATTTTATTTTTTTAATTTTTTAAAAATGTTTTTATTTATTTTTGAGACAGAGACAGAGCATGAGCCGGGGAGGGGAAGAGAGAGAGGTAGACACAGAATCTGAAGCGGGCTCCAGGCTCTGAGCTGTCAGCACAGAGCCCGACGCAGGGCTCAAACTCACGGAGTGTGAGATCATGACCTGAGCTGAAGTTGGACGCTCAACCGACTGAGCCATCCAGGCACCCCAGTGAGTAAAATATTTTAAGAGGCACGGTGAGGTAAATCATCCAGAGTCCTATGCACATGACCCTGGAATGCCATTTTGCATTAGTGTCTGCTGCCCACTTCCATCCAAAGAAAGGAAGTATTTTATGCCTAGGAGAGGTTAGCAGAACTTTCCCAGCTTTTCTATCTAGGCTCCTAAATTGTAGGTTTCTTCATCCTCCCCTGGAACTCCCTTCAGAAGTAGATTCAGACCCCCAAAACTCCAGGTTAATTGGAACTATCCTGCTCTCTTTTGAACTTGTCCTATCTGAGGCCCATTGGATAGTAAATTGACTAATAGCCTCCTACTGAGGGGCTGGAAGTAAACGGAGAGAGTCAACAGCTTTAACAAAGAGTTCAGTTAACAACGGATCCTTCCAGGCTATTCATAGCCGGTCTTGAAAGGTTGAGAACTCCTTCTGAAGAGGGCTTGCTGGGCTACCCCAAGAATCCCACCCTGCTCCCTTATTTGAACCTAGACCTAGAGTGGCCTACTCTACTGAGGAAAGGGGCCAGAAGTCACCACAATAAAGACCCACAATAAATTTTCTCCTGAAATGTCATCACCTTTTAGATTTAAAAAAGATTTTTTATTGTCTCATTGATTAGAACATCACTGCATGTCTCTCTATGTCGGAATAAAGGAGTACACTTTTTATTTTATTTTATTTTATTTTATTTTATTTTATTTTATTTTATTTTATTTTTCTTTAAAGGAGTACGTTTTTAAAGGACATACTACTACTTTTATTCAGAGTCAGCTCAATGCATTTGAGTCTTTTGTTTTTTCTTTTTTATGTCTCATTAGAACGCCACACATGATGCTCCACATAGTCACATACAGCTTTGGGCCACCCATTGGTCTTCCCTGCTCCATGTTCTGTTCTCTTTGTTTTTTCTTTTTTCTTTTTCTTTCTTTTTTTCTTTTGTTCTCTTTGCTTTTTCTTGCAGTATGAACCTTGCTCCTTCCCAACTTTGGACTCTTAAGAGAAAATTATTCTCCTAGATAATAGCTGAGAAACTGAGTTTGGGGAAGGAAGGAAGGTGTTTAGCAGTTCAAGAAGAAGGTAAAAGAGAGGAAGACTACCCACCTTTGCTCTCAGAATGAGGCTCCTCTAATTCCTCAAATGGGTGCTGGGACAGGAAGGCCTGAGCTGACTCCAGAACAGAGTAGATATAAGGGCCCCGAGACTTGACATCTTCCATAAAGGCCTATGAAGTTTAGCAACATGGTCAACAGGGAAGTAAAGTCTTTCAACTGCTTCAAATTCTATTCTGCAATTGACAACCTTTCTTCTCCTTAGTGCAACTTGATCCTTTAGCATTATCATGCATCTTTGGGCTACCCAGACATAAAGAGCTGCAGTCCTCTCTATAAGCAGAAGAGTGACTCTGACATAGGGAGATCTATTTAGTATGAAATGGGTCTGTATATGCCACAAGGTAGAGAGAAATGTAAGGATTTGGTGTTGAAAATCTTGGTTCTCTGGAAGACCCAGAAATTCCCCAGTAAGGGGCTTTAGAGAAATCAAAACCAGACAGGCAGGATTTATATCATAATTTTAATTAAAATTTTTGTCAAAATATAGAGAAGCGTACACAAATCAAAAGTGTACAGCTCGGTGAATTTCCATAAAGTAATTCCATGTCTGTAACCAGCACTGAGATCAAGAAACAGAACTCCACCAGCATCCCAGCAGGTATACTCAAGGGCCCCTTCTGGTCACTATATCACCCCTTCCCCTTAGGTAACCAGTATCCTGACTTGTAATACCACTGATTAGTCTTGCCCATTTTTGAACACTTTGCATAAATGGTATTATGCAGTATGTACTCTTTTTTTACCTGGCTTTTTTTCACTAAACATACTGTTTTTAAGAGTAATCCATGCTGTGGCATTCAGTTATAGTTTATTTTTTTGCTGTACTGTATTCCATTCTGTTTCCACTTTTTAAATTGGTATATAATTGACACAGAAGATTGTGTAAGTTTAAGATATACAACATATTGATTTGGTACATTTATATCGCAATGTGATTGCCATTGTAGTCTTAGCTAACACCTCTACCATGTCACATAATTATTTCTCCTACTGCATTCTGTATTCATTTTTAAGAAATATCTGTTGTTAATTTCTGATTATAAGAGGTAATATATGTCACAGAAATCTTAGAAACTTCAGAAAAGCATGAAGAAGAAAAATTAAAAAGAACTTTAATTTCATCACCTAGAGTTGACCATTGGGGGCTTTGTGATATAGTTCATTCTTATGTTTTCGTATGTGTGTATACATGTACACACGTCTATATTTGTTTTTGTACAACTGAGATCCACCTGTATATAGTTTTTGTATCCTATGTTTTTTTTCACTTAACATTATATTATGTTCATTTTTCCATGTCCCCACTGAAAATCAGGGCAGGATTTTAAGAGAGGTCAGTATTTGATGAAAGGGCCAGGGAGAAAAGGTTTGACTTACTCTGGTAGCGGGCTATCCAAAACCCAGTAAAACTGTATCCAGCCTCCTGTTACTTCAGATGTCTAAGCAGAGGTTAGGTGCTCATCTGTCAGAACACTGCAGAAAAACTCCCTTCCCAGCTGAGAGGTGACACGCCACAGCCTCCATAGTTCAAACCTACCGCATGTGTCTCCTTCTCCTGTTGCACCAGAGCCACATCCCCTTGCAGGGGCAGCTGAGCTGACAATTCCTCATCTTTCTGGCTGAGCCAGTCAATAATCTCTTGGAGAGGGAGCTGAAGCTTCCCACTGTGGTCTGAGAAGGCCTCTAGGCGAGCACTGCACACAATGCAAAAGACTAGTGATTTTCAACCTTCTTTTTAAGTGGCAAAACACTTTTTCCCCAAACACTTACGTAGAACTTTAATATATATAAAACAGATTAAAGAGGAGCTGCTCTGGTTGAAGTAGGAGGAGGCCCAGAGCCCTCCATCTTACCCATCCACAGATGTTCCCAATGTACCTTTGCATGGAGTACAGTACTAAAACCAATGGGTAGGTCCATGAGTGGGGAGGTGTGATAGTGTGGATATCAGCTAATTCAGTTGCTTGCCCAGCATCAAGCTGGGAAGGGGAGGAAACTGAACAAGGGCATTAGGGGTGACAGCTGTCTGGTTACCCTCTTGCCCTTGAGGAACTCAAACCATGCCAAACTACTCATCAACAGAGGCTTCTCAGAGCCTGACCTCTGAGTAGGAAGAGGATACAGTAAGTGAAAGGGCAAATGAGGTGACTGAACATGGGTGCTCCCTTGTGTGAGGACACATACAAATATACGTAGCCCAAGGGTCCCAAAGGATGACAGCACCAGAGGCTAGAGATTTGACATATGGAAGGAGAAAGATGCATACACTATAATCATCTCTGTAAGCCATCCCCCACAAATGAACCATGAACTGAGGACCAAGTGGTAGGAAGCTAGAGGCCAGCCTAGGTACAGCTATCAAGCCCATTCCCCCTAGCTGACAATAATAACTATTCATTACTTCCCTACTACCTGGACCAAACCCTGACCTAAGTCACTACTTCCACTAATTCTCAGAGCAGTGACCTTATGAGGTAGGTACTACTATTGCCTAAGAAGGTTAAGTAATTTGCCCAAGGTCACACAGTTAAATCACTGGTAGAGCTATGATTTGAACTCAGGTTCATTTGACCCCAGAGCCTGCATTCTTTCAACTTCTCTACACTGTCTCATTCCAGCCAAAGCCTACCAAAAGCCAGGGGTTTGGGTTTTGGTAATAGGGAGTGGAGAGGAAAAGTGTGGGGGTACGTTATACAGAAGGGTAGGGAGAAGAGGGACAACTGATATAGGAATTGCCTTCATGCTCGTACAGATTTGCCTTCAGTTTGGGGAGGAATAAGTGGGCTGATAACCAATGGATGGGAGTAGAAGGCATAAAAGGATGGGAAAGAGAGCAGATAATATCTACTGAGATGGAGGAAGGACAGTTATGAGAAGAAGAGGAGGAAGGAGCACACATATCCTTCATTTATACATGAGTGCTTTTAAGTTCAGAAAGCATTTTCATATCTTATAAGAATCCTTACAACACTGTGAAGTAGTTAGGAAAGTTCATTCACTCATTTTTGTTTTTGTTTTAAAAAAAAAAGAGAGTAAAATTCAGATAACTTAAACCACGTATCCAAGGTGACACAACTACTTTAAAATGAAGCTCAGGGGGGCCTTGGGTGGCTAAGTCGGTTAAGCATGGGACTCTTGATATGGGCTCAGGTCATAATCTCAAGCTTCATGAGATCGAGCCTCTTGTGAAGCTCTGTGCTGACAGCGTGTAGCCTGCTTGAGATTCTCTCTCTCTCTCTCTCTCTCTCTCTCTCTCTCTCAAAATAAATAAATAAATAAATAAATAAATATTAAAAAAAAAAAAACAACTTAGGCTCAAATCAAAGCCTCTTGACTTCTGACCCAGGGTCCTTTCCAGGGTCTCTTCCCAGGGTCCAGAGAAGGAAGTGGAGAAGTAGATGATGAAGCTGATGAGATGATGAGAAGTGGATGATAAGGCTGACACAGGCTGAGAGGAGAATGACAAGTTGAAGCACCAAAGGAGCCCAACACAGCCCCAGCCATTTGCCTAAGGCTCCTGTTTCTAGGGGCCAGGCCTTACCGGAGGTTGTGAGACTTTTTTTTAATTTCATTCCAACACAGATTCATGGCTCGTGGTTCGAGGGGTCCAGCGGCACCAACAGACCCGTTGAATAGGTTTGGGCTTAGGCAGGAAAGTCCAGCACCATCCTGAGGAGGCGCAGGGGCAGTAGCAGCAACTCTAACCTGGACAGAAACATAGACATTCTGCAATCCCCAGAGTATGCCACACCCTGGTCTGCACCAAGCCAAGGATGGGACAAATGTGAACAAGGAGAGAGAAGCGCATGTCCCAGGGTATGTTTGGGGGTGGATTATTACTGTAAATTCTGCCAAGACTATTGCCCAGATGGGATTCTGGAAGTATTTTCCTTAGATAAGAGCAGCTCAGAATTGCCCAAACACTGGCAAACACAGCATTCAAGGTAAGCTGTAGGCTCAACCTCAGTGTCCCACACTGAAAAAGAAAAGAAAGCTGAGGGGCTGCCTCAAAAGATTCAGGGAGAGAGAGTAGACCAGCCAGGGAAAGATATCAGTAATAGATGTCCTACTTCTCAAATGAATCCAGGCCTTGGTGCCCCCTCTCCCTCTTCCCCACATGCATTTTCCACCAGTCGGAAAGCCTGGAAATAGTCCTAAAGAGTACTGTTCATCTTCCATGTGTTGAGAGAGAACTAAAGCCATATTTTTGACCCTGATCTCCAAAGGACGCTGACCAGAGTCAGCAGCCAAGAGGACCAGTCATAGATCCTACCAAAGGCTTCCCTTGAGCCCTAAAGCTCAGAGCCCATCACTTCTTCACCCTGCAGGGAATTACAAGGTTTGGGGGAATGAGGGTTGTGCTAAATAAGTTAGCCACCTCTAGCATACTGCCAGGACTGCCCAGCCAAAGGCAGAAGGGAATTGAGGGAAGGGGAGTATGGACGAGGAAATCTCAGCCCGTGCTGCTCAATCCCAGACTTGGGAAACCCACCTGTCTGCCCACATGTATACCAGCTTGCCTTTTGTAGAAAGAACATAGTTCTGTTGGTGGATGACACTCTTCTAGTCTCCCTTTCCCCCCAAACCATACTTCCTTCCCACACAAGACTCTTCCAACAATTTAAGAAAACAATCATCCCATTAAAACCACAGCTCACAGCCACACACTGAAAGGAAGTGAGGGAGCAACCAGGCTCAAGGGCAAAGTTCTGAAGTCAGTCACCCTATGTTCCCATGAGCTGACCCTACCTGTGCTGCCTGGGAACTCCACTGCAGCATTAGGCAGCTCCATGATTATCCTTCAGCTTGCTTCCAGAATCAGTGTCTGATGAGCCACAGGCAGAATCCTGACAGGCTCTAAGCAGGCTCCCTCAGGGAAGGCTGGCAGAGCTGAACCAGGTCAGGAGGTGGGAGCTGTCACCCTGTTTGTTTACTGACCCCCCAGGAATCCAGAGGGGGCGGCTATGTCAGGGCTCAGCTGGTGAATCAGAGCTTTGTCCCTGGGGAATTCCAGCTCACTCCCATCTGAGCCCACCACACCGGGGCCAGGAAAGCCCTCCCAGGCTGGCAAGGATTGCGGGAGTGGAACTGGACATTCCATGGTGTTGAGGAAGGGTATGCAGAGGATAGTTTCTCTTGATTTATTTTCATTTTCTATGGAAGACACAAAGGACTCACTGCGTCCAGGCCCACCCCTCCCCTGAGGTGGAGTAAAGGATCAGACCACTTTGGTGACAAACCTCTGGTAAGCTATTTTCCCCAAGGCCTGGCAGAAGGATGGGCTTGGAAATAAGCCTTGTCTTTAACTAAGTAAGTGTCCTCAGAAGCAGTGAGGAATGTGTGTGGCACACCTGGGGACAGAGCCACAGGATGGCAGGATCAGGAAGTTGAACAGCAGAAGATTCATCTGAGCCCACTATGAAAACAAGGGGGTGCTCTACCTTACCTTTGAGAGGCAGAGAGGAGTGAAGGGAGAGTCATTATCCACCTCCTCAGACCTCTCACTGCACTCTACGGTTAGGGGGAAATAGATTTTTCTATGGGCATCCCCTTGAACCTCTGCAGGGGAGGGAGAAGGCAAAATGGAACTCAGAAGCTCTGTACAGGGATCCAGTGCCAGGGAGGCTCCTGTGCCGTACTTGTGCTGTCCTGGGCCACTGGTCTGTGGGGTAGGGTCCCTTCTGGAAGTGGTCACTCTTCTCTCTTTCCAGCAGACTTGCCTGGGGGAAAGGTTAACATTCCCAAGCTAGGCCCCCACTCTTCAGCACTGAGGGAAAACACTTCATTTTTACCAAAAAGTGTTCTGTTCCTATCCTCATTAATCTCCCACAGAGTCTTCTGGGCTTTCCACAGTTCCACATTGTTTCCATGCTGAGGCCCACCTACAGGAATAGTTGGAGCAGCTGCCTGACCCTTTCTGGGGGTCTGGGGTGGAGCCATTCTGGGTGGATGGGGGATGGCAGGGGATGGCAGGCCAAGAGCAGGCTCTAGTTCTGAGTCACAGCTTTGCTTATGCTGGGATAATTGGGCTCAAGCCAGTTTCACAGAATCCCCTAGATTGAGAGTTAGAAATGGCTCCTTGTAACTCAGCTACAACCAAGTTGTCCTGGTTCTGAGGGAAGTGCCCATGATGAACTTGGCTCCACCCATATTAGGTTTCATTCTCTTCAGACTTCTTCTTAGTTTCCTAAATCCTCACTTGGCCCCCTTACTATACTCCCTCACCCTGTTCTCCCCTCCGAGTCCCCCCTTATACTCACAAGTACCCCTAGCACAGCCAGGTACACAATAGGCAAATAATGAATAACAACATTTTTTGCTACCAATGGCCTTCTACTTCTGGCTTTTGTAGCCAAGATGTTTGTTTCTCACTCCACTCCCCAGAGGGCTCTCTCCTTATCTCTTGAAACTTTAAGACAAAGTCAGGGCCATAGGAAAGGGAGAGAAGAAAGTGGACAGTGGCAGAGGAGAGGGGTGGCTCTCACCATTCTCAATCACAAAATGAAGCCCTAGGTCCCTCTGTCTAGGTGGTGAAATTTGGAGGGGGTGGACAAATGTGCAGGGCAAGCCTTTTGGAAGGGTCCAGACTTCTCAATCCCTTGACCCTATGGCAGTCCCAGTCTGGGAAAGGGGTAGGTACACTGGGGAACTCTAAGTTGGCACTTGCCTGAGAATATGTTAGAGGCAGCAATTTCTCTCTGGTTAGATGTGGGAAGACAGCTCAGGAAGACCTGGATGTTATGCCTCTCTGGACTTTTCCTCATTATTCTCTTCAAAATGGACTCCCCAGCACCCACATTTTCCATCCCTGCTGCCGTTCTCCCTCCTTCCTTCCTCCCTTCCTCCCTGTATATTTAGCTGCTGTCTGCACCCCCAGCAGTGACTCAGCACCACAGCCCATCTGTGAGATACTAGGAGACATAGTACTTTTTCACACCCTTATGGCCTCTGGACCTCAAAGCATTGTAGGACAAGCCAAAATATGTTTATGCTTCCCCCTTGTCCAGTCAACTTTCCCATGGACCTCCCTCATTGTCAGTGAAGGGGGCTATCCTCTTGGGATTACTACCTCTCATACATCCTCTGCCCATCTACCAACATATATAGGCAGGAACACACAGTACCACCATTCCACTCCTAGGGGAGGAGAGAGAAAGGAGAGACAGCTATGAAGCTACAGGGATTCTGCCAGGAGCTGTAAGACTAAAGGCTTGAGAGGAAGAGCCCATGGAAGGAGAGAGAATATTCTTCAGGTGCAGAACATGAAGTATGACATAAAGAAGTTAAAGCAAAGGAAGATCATGCCTTGTCCTAGGTGATACCCTGAAGGGTTACACTCTTCTGGGACTTCCCTTGGGAGGTTAACATGAAACTAGTCTCCCTCAGCCATTCTTGGCACTTTCACTTACCCAGACCAACACATTTCTTTGCACCATGCCCCCTATAAAAGGCTTCAAGGGAGCTCCTCAGTGACTCACTTGATTGAGCATCTGACTCTTGATTTTGGCTCAGGTCATGATCTCACACTTTGTGGGTTCAAGCTTCACATTGAGCTCAGCACTGACACTGAGGAGTCTGCTTGGGATTCTCTCTCATTACTCTCTCTCTGCCCCTCCCCTGCCCCCACGTGGTGTCTCTCTCTCTTTCTCAAAATAAATAAACTTTATTTTTAAAAAAGCTTCATGACTGATAAGGGATGAGTCAGAAGGAGGTCCCATGCCCTCCAAACAGATTCATGTATATAGAGAGTGTCCCATAGCCTTAGGAAGCATGGACACCCACAAGAACACACACAGATCCTGTGTCTACCCTTTCTCCACAGGACTTTCTTTTGCTATCAGCCTCTTACCTGAGGCTGGAGGCAGGTGCTACGGAGGCTGCTGCTGTTATGGAACTGGTCAGCTGCCCGCCATTCATGACATCGAGGAAGGGTGTAAGGGCATCCCTGCATGACCATAGGTTGCATCAGAACCAAGGCTCATGGGGGGAGAGAATGGGCAGTGCACCAACTGTTGACCATAAGCACCTGGAAAAGTAACAAGGACAGATTTAGAGTCAAGACTTAGAAAAGGCTTATGAACCCAACACTTACCCAAGGGTACCTTGACCAGTTATGTAAATAAGTATTAAAGCTTACCGGTCTACCCAATAGTTTTTCCCAGGCCACCATGTACCATAAGAAGCTTTATTTAATTATTGACCAAAGAAGTATTTATTGTTCATCTATTATGCTTTATGCTAGAGACACTAAGATGATTAGCTATCTGAGATCTCAGAGCCTGGGGAAGAGGGTCGGGGAGGTTGCAGAGTGGGAGGAGGCAGTCATATAAGCTCATAAAATGCTTATGTGGCAAGTGTTATAATCGAGATTTGACCAGAAGGCTTGGTGAGCACAGACTTGGGGACAAATAACTCTAAGAATGTGCAAAGATTTCAGAGAAATTGCATTTGAGATGACTCTCAAAGGACAAGTAGATGTTTGTGTATGCAGAGAAGGGGAGTAAGAGAGAAGGGTCTCCCCAGTGGAGGAATGTACCTCTGTAAAGGTGGATATCACAAAAAAGCATAGAATGTTCAGAGAACAGTAAGTTCCATTTGGCTAAAGTTTAGGAGGCTCAGAGATGAAAAAGACATGGTGCCTATCCCTGAGGAGTTCACACACAGAAAGAACAGACCTAGAAAAAAATCAAGTCATAAAGTGTTACTTGCATTAATGGTGAAGTATTTATAGGATGGAGTGAAGGGATAGGTAAGGTGAGTTCTACCTGGTCAGGTCAGGAAAAGTCTCCCTAGAGGAAATACACGTGAGTTGAGCCATGAGAGAGAAATCAGATCGTCATTAGGCAGGAGAGATAAAAAAAATAATAATAATAATTCCAAAAAGCACAAAATGAAATGTATGGTGTGACCAGAGTACAAGGTAGGTGCCTTGTGGGGAGCAGTAGACGAGTCTGAAAAATGAGGCTGTGGCCAGATTGGGTCATGCCTTGAATGACAAGCAGAGAATTCTAGGCTTTATCTTGTAGATAATAGGGAGGAACAGAAGATTTTAAGCAGGGGAGTGACTGGACCAGATTTGCATTTTAGAAAGAGCCCTCTGGCTGCCTTTTGGAGTGATTCTCCTAGGGGAAGAATCCATTAAAGAGCTGTTATAATAGGCAAGCAGTTGCAGGGAAGATGGAGTAGAGAGCATGGATTAAGAGATACACTGAAGAGGTAAAATACATTGGGTTCGGTGATCAATTGGATGTAAAGGGTGAAGGAAGTGAAGGAGTGAAAAGTTTCTAATTTGGGAGCTAGGTAGATAACGTTACCAACAGCAAGAGAGGGAAGACTGGAGGAGGAGCAAATTTGGTAGGGTGGGGGATGAAGGCAGTGCTCCATAATAAGCTATGCTTGGGCAGTGTTCCATAATAAGCCATGCTTCAGACATATTCAGCTTTAGATGTCAGGAGCTAAGCTGAGAACAGGAAGATATGAGTGAAAAAGTTAGATGTACACAAGGAATGTACACAAGTGTGATGAGAATGGGTAACAAAGACAATGCTTGGAACTGCTAAAAGTCCTATCTTTTAGTGTTGGGCAAAGACATGAAAACCCTGATCAAAAGGGCAGGACATAAGCATCTTTGATTCCTGAGGTTGATGATTAAATAGCCACCATTTTTAGTCTCTATTTCAGTGGTTCCCAACATTTTATGTTTAAGGGCCCCTTCTTAAGAAAGATTAAAAAAAGAATCTCACTTCACCCACTCATACCTACAATAGTAGCTATACTTTTAGCACTCACAGAGTAAGAAAAAGCACTTATACATTTAAATATCTGTGGACTCTTGCATTGAGTGCCCTTCCCTCCTCCTCAGGGGCCCATGGTCCAAGATTGGGGACTGTTACAGATCACAAAGATGCAAGAATTTAAGGTCAAAAGGACACTTAATTGTAGTCAAAGTCTCTAGAGATTACACAGCTATATAGCTCCTCATCCCCAAAGAGATTCTCCAAAGAATGGTTGAAAATATGGCTCCCCTCTCATCTGACACCGACAGAAAACAGATAAAACAACAGATAAAAAATAATTACTATAGATGTGTCACAAGCATGAAGGCTACAAAATGCTTGCTTTCAGACCTCTTTTTATATCAACATTTTTATTTTTGCTGATTACACAAATAATGCATATTCTTTACAGAAAAACTGGAAAATACAAAAAACATCATAAGGATGAAAATTAAAATAACCTATAACACTACCACCCAGAAATAACTAATAGGTATGAAGCCTCATAGTAGTTTTTCTATGAAAAAATATATCCATACATATCCAATTGCCATCATATGATATATATCATTTTGAATTGTGCTTTTTTCATTTATCATTTATATCATGATCATTTAAAAATTTTTTATGTTTATTTATTCTTTTTTTAATGTTTATTTATTTTTGAGACACAGAGAGACAGAACATGAACAGGGGAGGGTCAGAGAGAGAGGGAGACACAGAATCTGTAGCAGGCTCCAGGCTCTGAGCTGTCAGCACATAGCCCAACAGGGGGCTCGAACTCACAGACCATGAGATCATGACCTGAGCCAAAGTCGGAAACTCAACTGACTGAGCCACCCAGGCGCTCCAATGTTTATTTATTCTTGAGAGAGAGAGAGAGACAGACAGAGTGTAAGCGGGGGAGGGGCAGAGAGAGAGGGAGACACAGAATCGGAAGCAGGCTCCAGGCTCTAAGCTCTCAGCACAGAGCCCGATGCGGGTCTTGAACCCATGAATGGTGAGTTCATGACCTGAGCCGAAGTTGGATGCTTAACAGACTGAGCCACCCAGATGCCCTTATATCATGATCATTTTAGAATGTCACTATTCCTCTAAAACATGATTTCTAATGACTGCAAAGGTGATAGAGCACTATGGTTGAGGCCATGGGCTTTGGCATCATACAGACCTAAATTCAGATCCACACTATTCAACTTAATAGCAGTGTGGCCTGGGATGAGTTAACCTCTCTCTGAGCTTCGGTATTCCCAACTGCAAGCTGGAGATGACAATGACATTGCCGTCGTAGTTATTCTAATTATTAAAATTAATAATGTATTTAAATAACTTAGTAGAGTCCCTGGCAATAGTACACTGCTCAATAAATGTTAGCTGTAATCATTGTATCTTATTCAATTGAATGGATATACCATAATTTTAATAATTAGACATAAGTCACACTGCAATGAACAGCCTTGTGCTTATTTGTGATTCTTTCCTTAGGATATTTTCCTAGAAGGAAAACTTCCTGGACCAAAGGGTATGAACCAATTTCAGGTTTGTGATGCATACTTCTAAATTGCCCTAGAAAAAAATAGATCACTTTATACTAATACCAGCAATGGATGAGAGTGCCAGTTTCCCAGCATACTTGCCAACAGTGAGTATTCTTATTTTTAAAACATCTTTGCCAATTTTTTAAGAGAAGATGGCATCTTAAGGAGTACTCCATATTTCATTAATTACTAAAGATGCTTAACTTTTTTCCTATACTTTTAGTGGCCAGTTCTATTTCTTCTTTCATGAACTATCTTTGTCTCTTTTGAGGTTCACCTCTCTGCAGATTAACTTCCTTCCTTCTTATTCCTCTTCTGACCTGATATCAGGTTGATGCTTCACAAAACAAAAATAAAACAAACACAGGAGTCAGAGAATTCAGATAGTCTAATCCCAGTATAGGCAGAGAAGGAATAAACTCCTTCTAGTCCTACCTTGACTATCCTCTGCTGTTTCCAGACTTTGCCACTTGTGACCTCAAGTCATTTCACCTCTCTAGATCTTGGTTTGCTAACCTGTAAAACGTTAATGTTTAAGAGTTGTCAAACATTGGGGTGCCTGGGTGGCTCAGTCAGTTGAGCATCTGACTCTTGGTTTCAGCTCAGGTCATAATCTCATGGTTTTTGGATTTGAGTACTGCATCATCAGGCTTTGCACTGGTGGTATGGAGCCTGCTTGGGATTCTCTCTGCCCTCTCCCCTGCTTGTGCTCTCCGTCTCTCTCTCTCTCTCTCTCTCTCTCAAAATAAATAAATTTTTAAAAATAAAAAAAGTTGTCACACATCAAAATGCTAGCATTCCCTTAAAAAAAAAAAAGAAAATGCTAGCACCCCCTGTACTTGTATAACATGCTTTTGTAGCCTTCTATTGTCTTTCTTGATCCTTAATGCAACCTGGTAAGGATGGCCCAGGAAGGATTATGATCCTATCTGAGAGATTAAGATGCTGAGACACAAGTGAACCAGGGCACCTGACTCCTGACCAGTGCTCTTTGTTCTGCACAAAGATTCTTATTTCTGCCTATTTGTCTTCATGATGTCCCACATTACCACCTGTACTTACTGATTCTCTTCCTATTTTTCTTTTTAATTTGCAGAGGCTGTGAGGAATTGGAGAGGAATCTTAGTCCCCAGATGGTCAAGTGTAGGAAATAAGACACATTTTTTAAAAGTATAACTTAAGGGAAAAAATGATTCATACCTTATGTGGGACACAGAAATCATGTCTTGAGAGGTCACAGAGGAAGAAGTGTTCGCCTTAAGTTGGAGGGATTTAGGATGTATTTATGGAAGAGATGGTTTTGAGCTAAGGTGATTTGTACACATGGAGTAGTGTGAAGGATGCTTTGGGGGTGGAACTGACTCTTCTGTGCTCTCCCCTAGGGATCCTGCTAGATACCAAATTGTGGCTTTTTGCTACTAGGAATGCCCTTCTTGGTTTTCAAAACCACACATACACCCTTTCAGGAAGATTAAGATGGGAGAAATTATTTCTCTTGGGCAGAGATAAAAGCTTTAAAAACATATGGGAAATACAAGGATTCCAACACGAAAGTAAAATTATTGGCTCATGGAAGATAAGATCCATGCCTGATATTTATTTATATCCCACATATTTTTTAAGGCAGTGCCGGGTACAGAGCATTCACTCAGTGAATGTTTCCTGACTTGATTTATGGAATTAAACTCCAATTAGGTAAGCATACAGTTTCTCAACTTTGTAGGTAAAAATCCCAGGAGGCATGAAGAAAAATGCTTTGGATACACATATTTATTTGTATTTTGTGTAAAATGATGTATACAGAATGCTAGCATTTGAAGCAAGCCTTGAAATAGCCAAAAAAAAAAAAAATGCAAACAACCTAAATGTCCATTACTAGGGGACTAGTTAAATAAATAATGGCATATCCATATAATGGAATTCTATACAGCTGTTAAAAACATAATTAAGAACTCTTTATGTGCCAAAATGGAATAATCTCTTGGGACATAATTTTAAGTAAAAAGAAAAGTAGAAAAAAATAAGGTAATTAGTTTACATTTGTGTAAAACCAAAAGAAAAATATGTGCTTATGTATGCAAAAAATTATATGCAATAAAAGTATACAAAAGAATCTGTTAATATTGATTACTTTTGGAGAAGGGAGACAGATGGCTACTAGACAGGGGTGGGAGAATTCCCTCCGTTCCTGTGGGATTTTCTCTCAGTTTTAAAAACATACCTGCAGAAAATACATAAAGCATATGTATAAAATATATAGAATTATTATAAAGTAAATTCCCATATATTCACTGCTTGGGTTGAAAAATAGAATAATTACCCACACCCACAAAAGCCCACCAACAAGAGATGTAGTTTTTACTGAATATCCTTTTGTACCATGTCAATATATTAGCTATTTAACAGCTACTTCCTCCCTCCCTTCCCCACTCCTCACCAAAATGTCATGGACTTCTTCAACTGTTTTATGTAATCATTAGTGTCACAGTTTTTTCATAGCCCAAATAAATAATAACAGTTAAAACTTATTGTATTCCATGTTTTACATAATTAATCAGTCTACATACACCAAGTTCTTTAATCTTCACAATAACCCTATTAAGTGGTTTCTATTGTTTCCATTGTGCAGCTAAGAACACAGAGGAACAGAGGCAGTAAGTAAGTGCTTCAGAGTGATATTGTGAATATGCGGTGAGAAGCTGGGATTTGTATCCAGGCAGGTGTGTCCAAGAATACAAATTTGTCACTGTTACACTATTCTGCCTCTGTATTCTAGAACACGGGCCCTGAGGCATTGTAGTCACTAACCTTAGCAAGCAGAGATTTTTTTGGCTATGGGCCACCAGATGGGAGCCCAAGAACTGACTCACTCATGCCTTACTCAGGCAAAGATACAAGCAGCTTAGAGAAGGCAGTGAGTCTGAGGTCTGGGGTACCACCCAGCTGGCAAACCCTACGGAATATTTACATGACTTTCCTAGGACATCTGAGAAGTAAAATTCTGGTCAACTGTCCTAGCTTCTGAGCTTCTCCAGTGCCTTAGAACTCAGTAAATTTTTTTTAATGAATCAATAAGTTCTTTCTGCCTATAAAACTAGAGAAGTCGAGGAACCTATCCTAGAGAAATACTTGCAGAAATGGATGAGGGTAGCTGCTGCAGCATTGTTTGCAATAGCAAAACTCTGTAATCGACTCAAATGTCTATTAACAGGGGACTGGTTAAGTGGACTGTGTCAGAGAGGTGGCACAGCATGACAGGTAATGGTGTGGGCTCTGAGCCAGGACATTCAGGTTTGCATCCTGGCTCCACTATTTATCAGCACAGATTTGGATAAGCTCCCTGACCTTATTGTGCTTCAATTCCTGCACCTGTAGAATAGGGATAACAAAGAGGCCTACCTTGTAGCCTTGTTACAAGGAGTTAATTCATAGTTTCTGATACCTAGCAAGTACTCAAATCTTACCTATTATTGGAGCCACTCACAAAATGAAATATTATACAGCTGTTAAAAATAAATAGGTGGATCTATATACAATGATTTGAACAGACATTGAAGATATATATTTTAGATAAAAGAAAATAAGTTAGGAATAATATGTCTAATAGAACAACAATTATGCAAAAAGCTTTTGTAAAAAATCTACATGTGTATATGCATAGAAAGAAAGCCTGCAAGGATACACAAAACTGTTCAGTAACACTACTCTGGAGAGTTGTGTGAGGGAGAGTCTCCCTTTGATTTATATACTTTGTGTATGTATATATATGTACACACACAACTATGTATGTATATATATATATATATATATAAACATACATGTACATAAATGTATGTATTTTATAACAAGCATTTATTATTCTTGGAAGAAAAATAAATAGGGAAGACTTCTAAATCATGAGAGGCTTGGAAAAAAACAGAGCAGGGGGAAGAAGACCCCCTTCCCATGGGCTATAGATTCCTCTGTCCAACCCAAACTAACATGAAATGATGGGCCCCCCTCTCTCACAGCACTGACTTTCTACCTGACAGCATGGCACTAAGAGAGAAGACACACATTTCATTGGTACTGAACCTTGTTATCTGTTCCTAAAATAATTATTGCAATGTAGCCAAAAACTGAGGTTTTGCTTCAGATGCTCTCACTTAATGAATAAATCATGGAGCCTCAGATTGTCAAACTGGAAGGAATCTTAGAGATTATCTAGACCAACCCCCTCATTTACACACAGAAACAAGGACATGTGTTCCTGAGAAGTTAGCTGTCAAGAAATTTCGAGAAATGGAGTTTATTTTCCAGTGAAAAGAATCAGAGATGCATCCCCATGGGGAGCATTTTATTCCAAGGCCAATTAATGCAATACATCTGAAACCTTGATACACTGCTGGTGGGAGTATAAGTTAGTAAACCATTTTGCAGAGCAATTTGACGATATCTCCCAAAGGTGAAGATTCTCACACCCTGTGATGGAATGATTCTCTTCTAGATATATACACAATAGCAATAGTCACATAAGAATATCTACAAATGAATGATCATAATAGCCCTGTGAGCCAAAACCTGGAAATAGCCTAAATGTCCATAAACAGCAGAATGGATAAATAAATCAAGGCATATTTATTAAATGGCATGTTATACGATAGTGAAAAAAATAAGTGACCTAGAGTCACATGTCACAACATGGATGATTTGTAACTATAACACTGAATTTTTAAAAATTGGACAAGAATACGTACCATTGATATAAAATTTTAAAACATGAAAAGAAGTGGTGTGTGCTGTTTAAAGACACATACATATGTAGCAAAAGTATAAATAAATGCATAAGAATCATAAACACCAAATCTAGGAGAGTGGTTACTCTGGAGGGAGCTTTAATCATAGAAGGATAGACAAAGGGTTTCAACTCTACTGGTGATGCTTTTTCTTAAGCTGGGTGATGCGTATTCTGATTTTCATTATATTATTTTTTATATCTTTTTGAGTGTATAAAGATTTTCACAATACATTGTTTGAAACAACGCAACAAATCTCATGCTGAAAAACATTCACTTTTCAGATATAACAAAATACTAAAAAAATGTATAAGATACAAATGCTGTACTCCAAATGACAGGATTATTCCTTAAAGCTGTTTGATTTTCCTGGGACTAGTGTCACAGGAGGGAACCTGCTAGAAAAGGAGCAATGGACTGATAATCAGGAGATAAGGGTCCCACTCTTTCAGATACTTATCAGCTATGGAAAGGGGAACAATTTGATTAACCTCTCAATTTTTTTCACATTTAAAAATGCTGTGTTAGACTAGATTATCTTACACATTTTTTCCATGTGACAATTTCTTCCAGCTTTTTGTTTGTTTGTTTGTTTGTTTGTTTGTTTTGAGAGCAGTTCCCAAAACTGTGTCTGTAGGATGCTAAAGTGTTTTCCATGTAGAAAACTGTTCCCTGGTCAAATCAGTTTGGGATATACCAGGTTAAACAAAATTAAAGAGATTTATTTATGGCACTATATCTCAGAGCTTTGAATATGCGTCCATACATTGTGACTCTAAGCAGAGAACTCTGTTATGAAGCATTTTCAACAAATTATAACAAGCATTTATTTTTCTTGGAAGAAAAATAAATAGGGAAGACTTCTAAATCATGAGAGGCTTGGAAAAAAACAGAGCAGGGGGAAGAAGACCCCCCACAGAATGCACCCCCCCCCCCACTACTACCACCACCGCTCCTTACTTTAAAACACAATCTATTAACATTCTCTCAGAACAGTGTTCTATGAGACATCAGTTTGGTAAATGCTGTCCTAGAAGGATTTGTCTCACTTGCTATCTCTGTTGCCAGTGTGTGTTCAGAATCCTTTATAAGGGAGGAATGTGGTTTGATGGTATAGCTTTCCATACAGTGGGTTTCTTTTGGGTGAGTGTCCCTGGCAAGTTTAGAAGGATATCTTCTTGGGCTTCATTAGTGAGAGCCTAATCCTATCTGGCACTCTGGCAGATTTAACATCAGAAACTTCTGGGTATCTATATTGAGAAGTGCTGCATCACTGACACACTCTGTACATCTGGCTCTTGGGCCTTTGTTAAGTTTTCTGCTTCTGGCCATGCTCTCCTCCTTTGGGTGATTTTGGAACTGAAGGATGCTCTGGGCCGGAGCTGAGAGATACTTGGCAAGAGCAGAATGCCTGGGGGAACAACTGTCATAGGAAGAGGGACCTTTTCCATATGTCTTCTTCCCCCAGCAAGAGTTTGCAGGAAGCAGGACTGCAGGGCAGAGGCTAACTCACCCAGCAAAAGAGGGGCTTGGTCTTCTCTCAGGGACAGGATACTTATCAATTTCACCTGCAGTATTTCCATTTCCTGGAGGGTTTCCTTGAGGCTCCAAAGTTCTCTGGAACCATCCCCCCACCCAAATCCCACAGAACAAATCTTCTGAGATTTGTGGTTCCCACAGGGCCTTTTAAAAGGTGTTTTACCTGAGGGCCTTTAATCTAGAAACAAGGATGCCTTTGGAAAAGCCAGGAACTAAGGTGAACTAGAAATAGAGGTGTTTTTTTTAAGGCTTTAGTTCTTTTGAACAATCACAAAGAAAACATAAGACGAAAGTATGTTCTTTTCCATTCAGCATGCACCATGCTCTCAGTGGAAACAGGCAGCTACCACTGCCATCCCTCCTCTATTCCACTCCACCCAAGCCCAGCCCAGCTACCTGCTTGGACCCAACACCCATGAGGCCTAGCTCCACCTGCCTACCAAAGGCAGGACAAACTTTAACTACCCACACAGTCTCAAGCCCACTTACCAGGCTTGGACACTGGACCTCGTGCCAGGAAAGGTGAGGAGACCAGAAGGAACAAGGTGTTTGACTCCAAGAGATGTAAACCCCATTTCAAAGCACACCAAGCTACGCTCTCAGAAGTGGAGAGGTGCCCTCCTGATTGCAGGAGTTAGAAAGGCAACCAAGGGAAGAAGCAAAGGGCAAAATCCAACAGGGAAGATAAATTTAACCACGAAGTAAGGGCAGATATCAGGACGTGCCTTCAGCACTAGGCTCCTAAATCAGAGCCCAGTTTACTCCAGGGAAGCACTCCTGTGTCCTGTCTGCTGACCAGACATTCATTTACTCAGGGAACCCGCTCTGAGGTCCCACATTTCCTCTCTCCTCCCTTTTCAATCAATGCTCTCCACACCCCTTCCCTTCCCTCCCACCAGGAAATCTACCCTTGGACAAAAGGCATGTCATTGAGAACAAACATAAATGAACAAACAAAGAAACAAACAAATAAATAATACCCTTCTCCCTCTCTAAGAAGCAAACCGTGGACCTTCCTCTTATTCATTACTTGCACACATTGGCTTGTGTTTCTGTGCCAGGGCACCTTTTCTCTCCCCTCTGAATCCAAGCAGTAGCTACTTCATTGTGGGCATTTTTAAAAGCAAGTTTTCCCCCAAAGGCACACGCAGGAAGCAGGCAGGCACGCACACACACACATACACACAAACACACACACACTCACACACACACTTACACACACGCACACAGAGTCCTCTGGAGCTTCCCTTCCCTCAATCATTTCCTCTCAGCCAGCCTGAAAAGGGCGAGGCTGGGGAATCATTTCTCTGTGGCCTACCTTCTGATTCCTTCGGGTCTGAGGAGCAGGCTGCAACTGGGAGCTGGGAGGCTGGCGCTGGGCTGCCTCTGTGAATCAGCAAAGAAGTCCCTGAGACAGGGATGCCGACAGCTGCTGTATGCACACTCTCCCTCTGTCTCTCCCACCTTCCTGCCCTCTTCTCTTTCTCCTCCTCCTCCTCCCCTCTCAGAGCCGCTCTGTGTTGCTATGCAATCACATCAGGACTAACAGCATCATTCCGACCTCCGGCAAAGATACCCTTGACTGGGCAGAATGCAGAAAGAGCAAGGACAGTTTTGTAAAACTACCAGAGCCTTAGCGGCTCTCGGAGATTTCAATTCATTAGAAGCAGAAGAGGAAAGCGGAAGAGGCTGAGGCAGAGGGGGAGAGGGGGAGAGGCTTCCACTGGGGAGGAGGAGACAAAAGAGGCCTGGAGATCAATACAAGCTGCTGAGTTAGGAGCCTGGGCCCCAACTTCCACAGATCTAGCCCAGATCCAAAGCCAACTTCAGAGCCAGCAGCTGGCAGGGTCCCTCAGTAGCCAGTCCAGGATTCAACTTCTGTGTTGGAGGTTGAAACACTCTGCTCTAGAATCGTCACTGGTACTCAAGGCTCAGTCTTAGGCTAGGGCAACCTTCCAGTCACCCATAAGTTCTATGCTTACCCCTGATAGATCTACATGTAGAAAAAAACCTCCACAATAAGGGAAACAAAAGGGACCTTGAATGATTTGAGAAAATATATTTCCTCCATGCCTCTCCTCAGCAAATACCCCAGTTGCTCTCCCTCCTTCTGTCCATACCAGCCCTTACTCCTTTATTACCTCTGTTAAGGAGAAGACAGTATAAGTTCCAAACACCCTGAGAGAACTCAGAAAAGCCACTAAATGGATAGAGGGGATTATATCCCTTTACAGAGTGCCCAGCACACAGTAGGTTACTTAATAAATATTTGTTGAATGAGTAAATTGAATGGATGGATGGATGGATTGAATAGCAGCCAGAAAGTCACCATGTCCATCCTCCTACACAAATATACTCATACTTAAAGCTCTAGCAGCTCCAGGAGAGGGCAAAGGATAAGAGAAGCATTCTTCTTTCCTCCTTCCACTTCTGAGAACAGGGTGTATATGAGAGAAACAGTGGTTTGGGGAAGGGGGGGTTGTTGCATAACTTCAAGAATTTGCATCTGGGGCACATGGGTGGCTCAGTTGGTTAACCATCCGACTTCGGCTCAGGTCATGATCTCGCAGTTGACGAGTTCAAGCCCCGTGTCAGGCTTTGTGCTGACAGCTCAGAGCCTGGAGCTTGCTTCAGATTCCGTGTCTCCATCTCTCTGCGCCACTCCCCAGCTTACACTATCTTTCTGGTCTCTCAAAAATGAATGAACATTAAAACAATTTTTTTAATATATGAAAATTATTGTCAAATTGGTTTCCATACAACACCCAGTGCTCATTCCAAAAGATGCCCTCTTCAATACCCATCACCCACCCCCCATCAACCCTCAGTTTGTTCTCAGTTTTTTAAGAGTGTCTTATACTTAAAAATTTTTTTTAAAAAGAATTTGCATCTAAAAATTTTATAAGCTCTGATGGCACTGGAATTTAGAACAGAACATATTTCCTGGCCCAAAGGACCTGGGTCTAGTGCTTACAAACTGTCTATAGGGACTGAGCATAATAATAATTATTATCATTATTATTATTGAAAACCCTCAGCTAAGAAATAGTGTGTATGTGTTTTTCTTTTGAGATAAATTTTTTAAAAACTTAGGCTGCTGGTTTCAGTAAAAGTTTAGCGTCAAGGCGTAATCTCCTCTTTAAAACAAGCGAAGAGGGGCACCTGAGTGGCTCAGTTGGTTAAGCATCTGACTTTGGCTCACATCATGATCTCAGCCCCGCATTGGGCTGTCTGCTGTCAGCACAGAGCCCGCTTCAGATCCTCTGACTCCCTCTATCTCTGTCCCTCCCCCACTAGCACGCACTCTCTCAAAAATAAATAAACATTAAAAAAAATAAAACAAACAAACAAAATGGGAACAAACTGCCCCCTCCCCCAAGCTAGGCTTTTAGAGCTATGTTGAGTGACCCCTCCTGTTTGGCCAAAGCAGCAGCAGCCAAGCCTCTGTGCAGGCCCAGAAAAGGTCTTTGATTTCTGAAGGTGCTTTTGGAAGAACATCCAGCATCTCCATCGACACACCCTCAACAGAGCATTTCATTTCTTAGCTACCCAGCCTAGCCCAGGCCGGACCCTGAGTCCCAGCCCCAGTCTTAGCCCTGGCAGCTTGCAGGGTTTCTCAATACCATGCCGCCCCAGGAGTCCTTTACAACTGACTTGGAAGGACTTGGAGGGGAGAGTTGGCTAGAAGAAAGACCAGAGGGAACACTCTGAGAAATTGTTTGGGCTAGCACAGATGCAGAACAATGGCAAGAGACATACACCAAACACATGGCAACCTGACTCACTATTCACCCCGGCACCAGCTCACCAGTAGGCCAAACAAAACCAGAGTCTTAGGTCTGGAAGGAGGAAGGAGAGTGAGCTAGATGGGGCACCCACTTTGACTATAGTTGGACTTATCCAGATCACAAGGAACACTTGGAATAATCCTTTTTCTACCTCTAGAGAAAGCATTCAGGCTGCAGATACAAAAGTACAGTACCAGCCTCCATGAAAATAAACCCACAGAGTTTGTTTTGAGGGACATAACAAAAGGTTTCCCCAAATCTCTTTCCCACTGACCCCATCATGATGGAAAAACCACCCCTCCTTATTTCTCTGTTTAAGGCACCAAGGACTCCTGTGAAAATGGGAATGTTACCTACCAGACAAAAAAAACCCCACAAAACATTAGGTCATTATCAGCTAGCAATACCTAAGTTTAATTATTAGATTATACTAATAACAATTATAATGGTTAACATTATTGAGCATATATTTGAAGTGCTTTGCACACGTTATTTCATTTTATCCTCACAACACACTTAAAATAGCTTCTCTTGGAGCGCCTGGGTGGCTCAGTTGGTTGAGCATCTGACTTCGGCTCAGACCAAGATCTCGCAGTCCATGAGTTCAAGCCCCACGTTGGGCTCTGTGCTGACAGCTCAGAGCCTGGAGCCTGCTTCAGATTCTGTGTCTCCTTCTGTCTCTGCCCCTCCCCCTGCTTGCACTATGTCTCTCTGTCTCTCTCTCTCAAACATAAATAGCCATCAAAAAATTAAAAAAAAATAGCCTCTCTTATTGCCCCCATTTTACAGATAAAGCAGTGTAACAGGGAGGTTAAATGACTTGTCCAAGGTCACACAGCTAATGTGCTATGGAGCTAAGGCTTATCCTAGACCTCTGTGGGCAATGTCCACATGGTGAACCACTGCTATTCTGCCTCCATTCATCTAGCAGTGGCCTGAGGAGATGTCAGGCCTACGTAGGTCACTGAGACAAATGTGACTAGGGCAGAAGAATTTCCTCAGATAATTTTTCCATCCTTTGTACTTTTTCTCAAGCTATTTACTCTACTCAAATTGCCTCCCTTCCTTTAGAGGTTAGAGACACAGGGACCTTAGAGGTCAGACTTTTCTCTCTGAAGAGTCCCAAGTGAGCAGATCCCACCAAAAAAAAAAAAAAAAAAAAAAAAGGTTAAGGCCATGAATGGAGTATGAAAAGGAAAAGAGAAATGACCTTGAGATGAGGTAGAGTTCTCCAGTTTGCTATGGTCCCCACATAGCCTGCTGTACTTCTCTACTTTACTGTATTTGGTCTACTGGCTTAGCTCCTATGGGCTTTTCACCATGTGCCATCTCACAGGACACTGAAGGCACATTCTTTACTGTTGTTGGTCTTTTGAGGTATTTGGAGAAAAGTTGTTTGGTTTTTTTCCTGGAGGGTATTGGGATAGACAGAGTCTCTAGTTGTATTGCAGGAGAGGTAACATCTTTCCTTACTAACTAGATAGATAAGCCCACTCTGACATTTAAGCCCCAGTGAGACTCTTTCTCACCCAGGGAACATCTGGACAAACCAGAGCAAGCACATAAGCTAGCTTTAACTATTTCTCTGAGGAGGGCAAAGAAAAATCTAAGTAGTTTGGGCTACAAGCTTTGACTGCAGCTCTATCCTGATAACTTGTAGAAGGATGCTTGAGACCCATCCTGTATCATTGAACAGGAATTTGCTAGGTGAACACGGATAAGTAAAGCATTTCCAGGTAGGTAGAGAGAAAGCATGTGCAAAGGCACAAAGCTTAGAGAATTCAGCTTGCTGAGGGACTGCAAGTACTAGTTAAGATAGGGATACGGGTAGGAAATGGGAGGTGGCAGGAGATGGCTATAGAAGCACACAAGAAGGTGTGCTAAGGATCATTTAAGAGTTTTTTAAAGGCAGGCAGCATGGTCAGATTTATGCTTTAGAAATATTATTCTAACGCCTTTCATCTAAAGAACAATTACTGAGCTCCTACTACATGCTAGGCCTGTGGTAGATCCCAGGGGCACAGAGAAGACTCAGAGACTCAGAAACTGCCTTGAAGTTGCTCATAGCCCAATGGGTTAGACAATTAAACACGAATGCAATAGAATGATAAGTGCAATGTAGGGTGACTTGGAGGGGAGAAAGGCCAGAAGCTTGGATGCCGGGTAGGAGG
Organism: Felis catus; assembly: GCF_018350175.1. Classification (NCBI taxonomy): domain Eukaryota; kingdom Metazoa; phylum Chordata; class Mammalia; order Carnivora; family Felidae; genus Felis; species Felis catus. The sequence continues at coordinate 80,988,216 of NC_058386.1, read as the reverse complement.
CAGTTGTAGGTACTTATCAGCTGGGGGTCTGAAGCAGAGGAGTTGGTAGTGAGGGTGAACAGCACCCTCCCCCAGTGATTCCTCCTCATATTATCCTTTCCTTTTATCATTTCTTCCCAGCCTTACTACTTGCTAAGTTGCTAAAGGAGAAATAAACAGTGAATAGCTTTTTTGTCCCTCGGGGGTGGGAGAGGTAGTATAGGGTCATTCCCATTGCCATTGGGTCCCTGACCATGTTTACCAAAACTACTTCAAATTGTTTCTACTCTTCTCAAATGCCCAACCCAAGCCCAACTACTTCAGCAAATAATCTCCATTCTTGCTTTACTGAGAAGGTGGGAGTTATCCCTGCAAAATTATTTTCTACCTCAGAATTTCTTCCAGTTTTCTTTCCCATCTATTATCCCCAGAGAAAGAAAACTCCTTTTTCTCCCCCTTCTTAAGGTCAATAGCTTTGCTCATCATCTCACAACATTCTCTTCCTATCTCCTCTAGAACTTTTTCCATAAATTTTCTTTCTCTTGCTTCCATCTTCAACCTTTTTCTTGCCTCTAACACTTTCTCTGCTGTCTAAAAACATGTGAGGAACAGGAATTTTGCTGACTTCTGTGAGCTGAGAAGTGGGAAGAATGTTTCCCTACTAGAGAAAGTCCCCTTCACACCCACCCCCCTGCCAAAACCCACCACACACACACACAACCACGTCAAGACTGTTTTTACAGACAAGTTGGAGAAAGTTTAGAGGAAAGTAAAAGTATCAGAGCAAGGAATTCCCAGGTTTTAGGTCAGGCTAGGAAGTAAAAAGCAGCACTAATAAAATGCAGAGGACAAGAATAACCCTCTGTCAGTTATTTACAGAGTGGTTTTTGCCACTTTATTTGTCTAGCAGAAGTCGCTTCCAATGAATTGGGGTTTCATGCAACAAAACCAAAAGGGTTAAGTACAGAGATAGACAAAGGTGAAATGCCTCAGGAGAAGTTGGGATGTGAGAATGAGTCAGACAGTAGGAGGAGGGGAGTGTGTATGACATAGACAAGGAAGCAGGAAATTAGGAGATAAGTTGGAGAAACATGTTAGGAATATAGGGCCACACTGCTGAAAAAGCTGAATTTTGTCATTGGAGTTGATAAGCAATAAGGCAAAGCTATGATAGACCAAGAATTGAAGTCTCAGTGTTGTCCCAGTCAATGTTCTGAACATCCTCTGCAGCTTTTGTCAAACATCTCAAATGCAGAACTCATCTTACACACTTGGTTACCTTCCACCCTCTTTTACTGTTCTTAAAGCTTCTGCTAAACCAGAGCCAGCAGCTGGGATGTTATATAACCAAATATTACGTTCTGTTTGTTTTCAAATTCATTCCATTTAGGCCAAAACCACTTCAGTTACACTTAAAGTGGAAAAAACACCAAATTAGGAGTTAGAAGACAAAGGTTCTAATCCCAAGTTTGCTATTACATTGCTGTTAACCTTTTGAGACATGTTGTTGTTTTTTTTCTTCTTATGGAGAGGATAATACCTGCCTTGTTCAGTTGATTAGATTGTGAATCAAACAGGATAATGAATGTGAACATATATTGAATATACTGTATTTATAAAGTGCTATTCAAATGTAAGAGATTATTATTTTTATTGCTTCAAGGTCCTAGTGGCTTACCTATCTGCAGAAGACATAAAGACCCAGAGTAGATTATAGCAAAGGAAGCAGTGCCAGGAATGTAATTAGCTCCTGTTTCCATGATAGATCGGGTATTTTTCAAGTTTGCTTGTTTTTTTGTTTATTTAGAGAATGCACAGGGGAGGGAGGGAGGGAGAGAGAGAGAGAGAGAGAGAGAGAGAGAGAGAGAATCCCAAGCAGGTTCCGTACTGTGCAGAGCCCAATACAGGGCTCAAACTCACAAACTGTTGAGATCATGACCTGAGCTGAAATGGAGAGTTGGATGCTTAACTGACTGAGCTACCTAGGTGCCCCATAATAGGTCAGATATTATAGCACTTTAAGTAGACATACCAACAAGGCAGTCAGACTCTTATTAACCATCTTTATGTTATCAATCTTCCCATCCTCCTAGCCAACCCAGAATACTAGACACATGCACACATACTAACAATCTTTACATATGGGATTGCAGGATAGGATATACAATGCAATGAGAACTACTGGATCTCTAGGCTAAAGAGAACAGCTAATGATTTCTACTTTGATTGTGTTTAGGTTGCTGGGGCAAGGTGGGCATTTCTTGCTTGTAGCTTGTATTGAGAGGAGAAGGGTATTAATATTTTCTGAGCTCATACCCTGTGCCAAACACAGTGTAAGGCACTTGCCATCTGTTACCTCCTGTAACTTTCACAACAATTTGTGAAGTAAGGATTATTGTTCCCAACTTTGCAAATAAGGAAACTACAGCTCAGAGATATTAAGTAGCTTGTTCAAATTTATTAAGCTAATAAGAAATGAAAGCTGGGATTCTACCCCAAATCCGTCTGACTCCAATGTTAATGCTCTTCCAACTTCTCTCCTCCCAGACAGTGCCTCAATATTAAAAGTAGGGCACATCCTAGAAATCACCACTCCTTGGTGCATTCAAAAGCACATAGTGGCATAATATCTGGCAAGTACCTTGGTCACCAACAGGTAGAGGCCTCTTTCAGGGATACTTTTAAATCCTGAACTTGTTTTGAAACCTAAAACGAGCCTGAGCCTAAAAGACAAGCGCCATCAGTCTTTTACATCTGGTAGTGATCTCCATACAGTTACGCTAAAGAAAGGCAAGATACTTGCCTAGCAGATGCAAAATTATAATTTCAAGGTGAGAATCTGTCAGTGATAAAAGGATGCCTCACACAGTGTTGTTCGGCCAATAACCAATCAAACTCAGAGTTACCACACTAGCCCCTCCTTCGGTTCAACTTTAAAATCAATGTTATAGGAGTGGATAGAGTCAGTAGGTACCAACTTGGTATGGTTTAAGTAGGATTAAAATGCCATTACTAATCAAAATGACTTCCTCCACCGGCCCTGCCATGAGACCTACAGTTTCCTATTAATCACTTCTCTCAGGTTAAGGCACTGTCAAAATATAAGTGCTATCTTCAGTCATTATACATTATACTCATTAGTTTATCACTTTCATTCTAATCACCAGACAGGTATGAGACACAAGGCAAATGACTATGAAGGGGAAGGCAAAGGGAAAGATTCAGTGTGACGTGTGATGGGCAGCTAGAATCCAGCAGGGGCAGATTAAGATACTTAGAAGCACCAAAGAGATAATGTTATAAACCCCACACACCCATATATAATTCAAGATATAAATAATACTAACCTGTAAAATAAGCATAAGATGGCTCAACAAAAATCTGATCTTTCCCATAATTACTACTATAATTCTTTCTTATTGCCATATAATTCACTCCTTAAAAGTGTACAACTTTAGTGACTTTTAATATATTCGGAGTTGTGCAAACATCACCACAATCAACTTTAGAACATTTTTATCACTTACCCCCGCAAAACCCTTATCAGTCACTCCCACCCCCACTTCCACTCCCAGCCCTAGACAACCACTAATCTACTTTCTGTCTCTATAGATTTTCCTATTCTGTATATTTTATATGAGTGGAATCATAGAGTATGTGGTCTTTTGTGTCTGGTTTCTTTTACTTAGCATGTTATCAAGGTTCTTCCATGTTGTAGCGTGGATCAGTACTTCATTCCATTCTGTGGCTGAATGATATTCCACTGCATGGATATGCTACAATTTACTTATCCATTCATCAGTTGGTAGACATGTGGGTTGTTTCCTCTTTTTGGTAATTATGACTATTGCTGCTATGAACATTTGTGTACAAGTTTTACATGGACATATGTTCTTGATTCTTATAAGTATACACCTAGGAATGGAATTGCTGGGTAATGTGGTAAACTCTATGTATAACTTTTTGAGAAACTGCCAAACTGCTTATCAAAGTGGCTGTACCATTTTATATTCCTACCACACCAATACTTGCTGTCTTTTTTATTATAGCCATCCTAGAGGCGTGAAGTTGTATCTCATTGTGTCAATCCTTGTTTGAAATGTCAAATATCCAATTCTTTCTTTAAAATATTTATTTATTTATTTATTTATTTATTTATTTATTTATTTATTTATTTATGAGAGAGGGAGAATCTTAAGCAGGCTCCATGCCCAGTGTCCCAATGCAGGGCTCAGTCTCACAACCATGAGATCACAATGTGAGCCAAAATCAAGAGTCAGACGCTTACCCAACTGAGCCACCCAGGAACCCCTAAAAAAATCTTTAATTCCTCTATTTAGCTGATTTACTAAGCATATGCTTGATCTGCCAATTATTAGGCCATCCAGGACTGAGATCAGGTTGAATTGATTTAGATCCTGGAGTTGGAGGGCACATAAGGGAGGGTCTGTTATTTAAAATATTTCCAACATCAAACCAAGACACAAAGATGACTAAGCCATACTCCTTCTTGAATAGAGGGAGGCAGACATCTTCTCAAACAACTGTGAAAAGAAGTAGAATGAGAGAAGTGCTCTAAGGCAATGGAAGAAGAGGGGGGTGTTAGGACAATCCAGATGCAGTCCTCCCAAAGTATAGTGCTAAGCATCCCCAAATGTCACCAAAGTGGCCCAGCTCTCCATTCCTATGCAGCCACAGCATGAAGTCAGTCTTCTTGGAAACAGCTATTAGAGCAGGGAACAAGGCTCTTAGAGATATACTGCACTGAGCCTGAGAGGTATGTTTGTCACTTTCTCATTTCAATCACTATTCATACTTAACTACCCACTGGCTGACTCTTTCAGACTTGGCCTCATTACTTTCAGTCTTACGTCAATTTGTAGGACTGTACTGAAGAATGGCTATAAAGTGCTGTGTAATTCTGAAGTGCATTATGAATAATAATCTCCCATTGCCACCACCATCTTACCAACAATAAGCAAATCCTACTCCAGCAGTTCCTCATTGGCCTCTTTTCAATCTACTATTTTACCTGAATTGTTCCCATTACACCTCTTTGCAGTATACCCCAACTTCTGGAGATAATGCTTACAAGCAGCTATGCCTTCAGAGAGCTTTTGCAGTCTTACAAGCACTTTGATTCAGGATTTTGCTTTGGAAATAGAAAGCAAGCCAGAGAGATTGCTCCTATTTCATAATGGAGGTGCTGAGGCACAAAAAGATGAAATGACCCACTATTTTTTTTTTTAAATCATGTTTTCGGACTGATGTTCCAGTTGTTCTCCCTGTCTTACCATCACCTCTACCCATAAGAAAACTTCAGCTTATTAAGGTTGTGAGTTTGGGGTACCTATTCCCCAAGTCCTAAGATTTCCTCCTGAGAGTAGCTAACAGTTAGCAGGCTGCCCAAGCAGAGCTAACTTATATTCAACAGACCAGAGAAGGTAATTTCACTTTTGAACTGCTCTCTACTTTTCTGAAGTGGGACTCAATTGTGCTTGAAAAATTTCAAGCACAACCTAATTGCTCTTAGCCATCTGTCTAAACCCTGCTCACAGCAATGGGCCAGGGAGTTGTAAAAACACGTGATTCTGCCTGAGGGAGGCCTTGGGGAAGCCCTTCAGAAAATAGAGACCTCTAATCTCTTATTCCTTTATTCAAATGTTTATTGAGCACTCACAAATTTTAAAACTTCAGAGTAGTAATAGCATAGGGGTTACTAGCACAGGTTCTGAAGGTCAGCTGCCTGGGGTCAAATCCTGGCTCTAATGACTGCTTATTGACTTTAGAGTCCCTCTTGGTAAAACAAAAATAATAAAATTACTCATGACTTAGGGTAGATACGAGGATGAAATGAGAGCTACATGTGAAGTGCTTAGCACATTGGCTGGTGCACTGAAAATATTCAATAAATGTTAGCTATTGTTGCTATTTGTGTAGAATCATAACAAACCTGTCAAGGATCAATGGATAGGAGTAAAATTTTACAGCTCTTCAGCCAGTTTCATGGGCCCATTGCTGGAACTGCTCTGGGGAAGAATCATGCCCCGAGAAGAGTGGTTGTAAAGGTACCATGGTTGGAGGAGGTAAGTAGAAATGATACTTAGATGCCAGAGAACTGCTTGCTGCACCACTGAAGTTTCAGAAGATTATCAACACTGAAGAGGATATTATTGGGGTGCCTGGGTGGCTCAGTCGGCTGAGTGTCTGACTTTGGCTCAGGCCATGATCCCACAGTTCGTGAGTTCAAGCCTCGCGTTGGGCTCTGTACTGACAGCTCAGAGCCTGGAGCCTGCCTCAGACTCTGTGCCTCCCTCTCTCTCTGCCCCTCCCCTGCCTGTACTCTGTCTCTCTCTCAAAAAATAAATGTTAAAAGAATTTTAAAAAGAGGAAACTATTGCATGCCAATACATCGTATTCTAAGGTAAATGATTCCTCTAATGTAGCCAGGCCTCGACCAGTCCTGTTTTCCATCACATGACAAGGAGCACAATGCAGACGTAGGGCAGTGATTCTTAGGTGCAAATCCCAGAACCTGACAAATCATTCCAACTTCTCCCAGTAGCATTTTACCTGGGATTAGTCCTGCAAGTTGGGGTACTCTAACTGACCCCAGGAAAAGGCAAAATTGTGGCCAAGAGAAGATCTAATCGATGAGCCAAATGAAGAGAGGACTTATTTAGGACTACCTTGAGCAGGTAGAGGGTCTTTTGCTGGGGCATGGTTTGAAAAGAACTAGGGAGGGTGGAGAGTGGAGGTGATAACTGTTTTGACCAGGCTAATGGCTGTCAGGCAGGAATCTTTAACCCCATTCCTGGCTTTCATGTTTATCAATCATCTACTCTGTGCACAGTAGTGTTAAGTTTCACGAGAGGCACAAACGTAGCAATAAATGAGCTTCCTGCTTCCAACCTGTGATTAAACTGAAGTGGAAAAAATATTCTGTATTTTCTACCTATAGCTTAATTCCAGATTGGGGAGTACAATGATAACAGCTGCACTAACTGCTTTTATTTCACATGCAGCACTTAGAGTTAGGGCTTCTTGAACTCAATTCACAGAGTGACATTAAACCGTGCATAGGCACTTCTGTTTGTTTATAGGATTGTAGCCAGAACTGTACAAAATTCTACATTTATGTTCTCTCACTGGATGGGCATTCTATAGTTTTTAAACAACAACCAACCCAGTGAAGTATCTCGAGTCCTCCCAGTAAGGGCTGGAGGGCCCAAGGACATACGCACAGTGGATTAACATCATCAGGCATTCCTGTGCTAGATGTGCTGTTTTCCCTTAAGTCCTTTTGCTGGTCGAAGGTCCTGTTTTTGTTTTCCACTCCTGATGGGCTGAACCTCAGAAACAGTGGGCTAGTGAACAACCATTTGTGAACAATCTAATTGTGAGGGAATCAGGGCAATGGCAGACTGAGCATAATGAACCCTAAGCACCAACCAGCTACCAACCCACGCACTGATACACTCTCCAGATTCCTGTGCCCAAGTTCCTCGTACCTCCCACTTAGGGTAAGAAGGCTAACACTGAGGGGAGGTACCAGGCGAGGCAAGTACTTTTCTATGATTATTTTTCTCTTCTACAAGACATTCTCAAAAAGTTCTCCTTTGCTAGTCTAGGGTGGGTTAGGTGTAGTTCTGCTGAAAGCAAAGAGACCCTTTCTTCCAGCTACGTGAATCTCTGGTTCTGTTTCCTGACTCGCACATAGATGAGCCAGGTTTAGCACCCATGCTCTCTATCTAGTCTTTTCTTCTGTTCAAAGCCACCAAGGCCAAACTATCCAAAAGGTTTCTGCTTATTAAAGGTCGCTGCTACTGGTAGTACTACTATTTCTGTTTATCACTCTTTCTCCTCTTAGAGAGAAGCTCAGCCTGATAGCACAGACTGAGAAATTATTTTTTTAAAATAAAAATATATGTATATATTTTTCAGGAATAGAATTTAGTGATTCATCACTTACATATAACACCCAGTGCTCATCCCAACGAGTATTCTCCTTAGTGCCCATCACCCATTTAGCCCATCCCCCCACCCAAAACCCCTCTAGTAACCCTCAGTTTGTTCTCTGTATTTTAGAGTCTCTTATGGTTTGTCTCCCTTCCTGTTTTTATATTATTTTTGCTTCTCTTATGTTCATCTGTTTTGTATCTTAAATTCCACATATGAAGAAACTCATATGATATTTGTCTTTCTCTGACTAATTTCCTTTAGCATAATACACTCTAGTTCCATCCACGTTGTTGCAAATGGCAAGATTTCATTCTTTTTGATCACCTAGTAATATTTCATTGGATATATATACCACATCTTGTTTTTCCATTTGTCAGTCAATGGACATTGGGCTCTTCCCATACTTTGGCTACTGTTGATAGTGCGGCTATAAATATTGGGGTGCAAGTGCTCCTTCAAATCAGAATTTTTGTATCCTTTGGATAAATACCTAGTAGTACAATTGCTGTGTCATAGGGTAGTTCTATTTTTAGCTTTTTCAGTCATACTGTTTTCCAGAGTGGCTGCAGCAGTTGGCATTCCCTTTAAGACTGAGAAATTAATTCTGACCTCAAGGAGTCACTGTGGGACTTCTAAGAGGGGCTGATATTTAAACTGATCACCAGACAGAGAAGGGCATTCCAGGCTAAGGGAGCAGCATGAACAAGGGTACAGAGGCATGTAAGTGCGTGGCATGTTCAAGAAAACAAATAGCTGAGTTGGGGTGACAATGGAGGGTATTAGAGCAAGGAGAGTGATGTCCAAGAGACTGGATCAAGGTAGGGTGGGGGCAGATTGTAAAGAGCATTAAATGCCATGTTAAGGGGGAGGTAGACTTACTCCTCTAGGCAATGGGGTGTTCTAAGCAGATGAAACACAATCCAATTCACATTTATAAAATGAGCTCTGGTGGCAGAATGGAGGCTTAACAGGCAAAGGCAAGGAGGCCATTTAGGAGGCTCTACCATAGGGCTAGATAAGAAATAAGAGCCATATCTAGAATAGTAATAGTGGGAACTGAAAAGTGGCAGATTTGAACAACACTAAGAAGTACTGGTATGCACGGGGCCCCCCAGGTGGCTCAGTCGGTTGAGCGTCTGACTTCAGCTCAGGTCATGATCTCACAGTTCGTGGGTTCGAGCCCGCCTCAGGCTCTGTGCTGACAGCTCAGAGCTTGGAGCCTGCTTCGGGTTCTGTGTCTCCCTCTCTCTCTCTGCCCCTCTACTGCTCATGCTCTGTCTCTCTCTGTCTCAAAAATAAATATAAGCATTAAAAAAAAGGCTTAAAAAAAGAAGCAGTGGTATGCTGGTAAACAACCGGCTCAGCAGAGAAGGAAAAACCCTTAATTTATAGTGTTTGCTGATTTCCACAGTGTAAATACTTCCCCGTAGCTGATTTCGAGCTATCAACTGGATGTCACTGGATGTGGAATTGAGAAGATCTCAATCAGCTCTTTCGAGCCAGCCAGTGTGCCACTATGAAGTGACCAATTAGATGTGGGGGGAGGGTAGCAACGTGGATGGAACTGGAGAGTGTGATGCTAAGTGAAATAAGCCATACAGAGAAAGACAGATACCATATGTTTTCACTCTTATGTGGATCCTGAGAAACTTAACAGAAACCCATGGGGGAGGGGAAGGGGAAAAAAAAGAGGTTAGAGTGGGAGACAGCCAAAGCATAAGAGACTCTTAAAAACTGAGAACAAACTGAGGGTTGATGGGGGGTGGGAGGGAGGGGTGGGTGGGTGATGGGTATTGAGGAGGGCACCTTTTGGGATGAGCACTGGGTGTTGTATGGAAACCAGTTTGACAATAAATTTCAAAAAAAAAAAGATGTGGGGGGAGGGGAGGGAGAGAAATATCAAAGATTATGGATGTGTCTAATTTGAATGACTCCTTAGGCGTCAAATTAATGGAGAGAGGGAACTCAGAAGGAAAAACAGATTTTGTTTGTTTGCTTGTCTGGGATGGGGGAAGATAAGAGGTAAGAGGCATACCAGGAGGGAATTAATGACTTTGGTTTTCAACAATGTTGAGTTGGAACTGTTAGCCATGAAATCCAATTTTCAGTGAGGCTCTGCCTGGTAACAATAACTCATACTAATGGAATACTAACACTATACTAAGAACATTATGTATTTTTATGTTCTTTCCCCTTCATAATAACCATATGGGTCTGGCAAAATAGCTGGAATATAGTAGTTGTTCAACAAATACCTATTAAGTGAATGAATGAATTAGGCACTCTTATTTTCTTTGGTTTATAAATAAGGGAAATGAAACACAGATTCATTAAGTAACTTGTACAATAGCACACAGCTGGACTCAAGCCTGGATTCCATCATTTTTTTAATGTTTATTATTTTTGAGAGAGAGAGACAGCGAGCAAGCAGGGAAGGGATACAGAAAGAGGGAGACAGAGAATCCAAACCAGGCTCCAGGCTCTGAGCTATCAGCACAGAGCCCCATGTGGTACTTGAACTCATGAACCGTGGGATCATGACCTGAGCCAAAGTTGGATGCTTAACTGACTGAGTCACCCAGGAGCCCCTAGGCCTGTGTGATTCCAAAACCACTTTGTGATACTATCTGTGTGCTGTGGAGACAAACCATGGCATGGAAGTTTTCTTTTTTATCTTTCTAACTCTAGCCCATCACAATGTCTATACATGGTGTTATGGACTGAATGTTTGTGTCTTCCTAAAATTCATATGTAGGAGCCATATCCCCCAGTGTGACTGTATTTAGAAACAGGGCTTTTGTGGAGATAGTTAAGGTTAGATGAGGTCATAAGTGTAGGTCCCTGATCCAAGGAATTAGAATTGTCCTCATAAGAAGAGTAAGAAAGACCAGAGCACTCTCTTTCTCACTCTCCAATCCCTGCCTTCATGTATATCTGCTGAGGGAGGGCTTTTGAGGACAGAGCAAGAATGTGGCTGTGAACCAGGAAGAGAACTCTCATCAGAAGCTGAATCAGCCAGCACCTTGATTTTGGATTTTCCAGCCTTCAGAACTGTGAGAAAATAAATGTCTGTTGTTTAAGCCACCAAGTCTGTGGTATTTTGTTATGGTAGCCTGAGTTGACTAATACACAAGTACAGGACCATAAATATTTGTTGAATGAATGAGAACTGATCTTAACATTTATATTGGAAATACTATTTTTCAGAGATAGGACCTAGTAGGACATAAGGAAATTAGGAGTTAAAGAAAGCCCCCACATGATCTCTTTGATGGTGGATTTTTCTTTGATGAAAGCTTTGCTCTGTAGGATTATTAAGGGGTTTCTTGCCAGAATTTACAGCATTATCCATAGCCAAGCCTCAGAAATATCTTCTCCTAAGGATCTTTGTACTCTATTTCCTCAATTCTTAATTTTCTTATGTCACTAGTACAATGGGAGAATTACAAAAGTATTTATTACTTTAACAAAAATGGATTGAGTATCTTCTGTGCCATACAATATGTCCATTATAGTATTCATTTTTTACCACAAACCTTGGCGGTATTTCATGTTACCCCATTTATCCAGTGAGAAAATTGAGGTTGGTAGAAGGTAAGTAATGTGCTCAACGTTCTTATAAGTGAAATCACACATTTAAACTCCTGTTTGGCTTTTCAAAAAAATATCCTCTCCCTTTCTTTACCCTTACTAAACAGTAGGGTGCGACCTCTGCTCAATAATCTTTTCTCTACCTCTTGGCTTCTGGTTATTTCCACTTGGGGGCACAGTGCTAACTATTAATGCATTCTCTTATTTCATTCTCACAACAACCCTAGGTATCTAGCCCAGTATCTAGCTCATAGTAAGTATTCAACAAATATTTTCTGGAAGGATTACTATGTAATAATAATAGGAAGCAACATTTATTGATTTTCCTATGGGTTAGCATCCATTCTAAATATTTTACATGCATTCACTTATTTAATTTCCACAACAGAATGAGTTAGTGACTATTCTTTTTCCGCCTTTTAAATATGCCTACTGATAACTTTTTGGGTGTTTCACGGGCATCTCAAATTCAACATGCTTAAAATTGAGTACCTCTTCCCATAGCTCCTTTCCATACAGCCACCCTTCCCTCCCATCTTTCTCCTTCCCTGAGTAGACATCTCTCTGCCTAACATTCTATCAGCCCTGCTTCTAGAAAAAGCATGTATCAAGGCGCCTGAGTGGCTCAGTCAGCTAAGCATCTGACTCTTGATTTCAGCTCAGGTCATGATCTCATGCTCACGGGATTGAGCCCCATGTGGGAGATTCTCCCTCTCCCTCTCCCTCTGCCCCTACGGCCCCACCCCCCCTTAAAAAAGAGAAAAGCATATATCATTCTTTGATATTTATACGTATCAATGAATGATGGAAATTGGCCCTCCACCATTTCAGTGGTTCTTGAGGAATTATGAATACATTACCTCCACTTTCCACCATAGCAGTGGACATGTGATCCAAGCAAGGTTGGATTCTCTTAGAAAAGTGAATCTCTTTTTGGAACAGCTTGCAAAGGATAGGTATTATCTCTGCTTGAAATGTCTGATAGAATTCCCCAGGGAAGCCATCTGGTCCTGGACTCTTATTTGTTGGGAGATTTTTGATAACTGATTCAATTTCTTCGCTGGTTATGGGTTTGTTCAAGTTTTCTATTTCTTTCTTTTTGAGTTTTGTAAGTGTGTGGGTGCTTAGGAATTTGTCCATTTCTTCCAGGTTGTCCAGTTTGTTGGCATATAATTTTTCATAGTATTCCTTGATAATTGCTTGTATTTCTGAGGGGTTGGTTGTCATAATTCCATTTTCATTCATGATTTTATCTATTTGGGTCATCTCCCTTTTCTTTTTGAGAAGCCTGGCTAGAGGTTTATCAATTTTGTTTATTTTTTCAAAAAACCAACTCTTGGTTTCATTGATCTGTTCCAAAATATAGAAAGGGAAGGAAAACTTCCAGACTCATTCTATGAAGCCAGCATTCCTTTGATTCCCAAACCAGACAGAGACCCTGAAAAAAAAGAGAACTACAGGCCAATATCCCTGATGAATATGGATGAAAAAATTCTCAATAAGATACTAGCAAATCGAATTCAACAGCATATAAAAAGAATTATTCACCATGATCAAGTGGGATTCATTCCTGGACTGCAGGGCTGGTTCAACATTCGCAAAGCAATCAATGTGATACATCACATTAATAAAAGAAAAGATAAGAACCATATGATCCAGTCAATCGATGCAGAAAAAGCATTTGACAAAATTCAGCATCCTTTCTCAATAAAAACCTTCGAGAAAGTCAGGATAGAAGGAACATACTTAAACATCATCAAAGCCATTTATGAAAAGCCCACAGATAATATCATCCTCAATGGGGAAAAACTGAGAGCTTTCCCCCTGAGATCAGGAACAAGACAGGGATGTCCACTCTCACCACTGTTTTTTAACACAGTGTTAGAAGTGCTAGCATCAGCAATCAGGCAACAAAAGGCAATCAAAGGCATCCAAATTGGCAAAGATGAAGTCAAGCTTTCACTTTTTGCAGATGATACGATATTATACATGGAAAACCCAATAGACTCCACCAAAAGTCTGCTAGAACAGACACATGAATTCAGCAAAGTCACAGGATACAAAATCAATGTACAGAAATCAGTTGCATTCTTATACACTAATAATGAAGCAAAAGAAAGACAAATAAAGAAACTGATCCCATTCACAATTGCACCAAGAAGCCTAAAATACCTAGGAATAAACCTAACCAAAGATATAAAAGATCTGTATGCTGAAAACTACAGAAAGCCTATGAAGGAAATTGAAGAAGATATAAAGAAATGGAAAAACATTCCATGCTCATGGATTGGAAGAATAAATATTGTTAAAATGACAATACTACCCAAAGCTATCTACACATTCAATGCAATCCCAACCAAAATTGTACCAGCATTCTTCTCAAAGCTAGAACAAACAATCCTAAAATTTGTATGGAACCACAAAAGACCCTGAATAGCCAAAGTAATTTTGAAGAAGAAGACCAAAGCGGGAGGCATCACAATCCCAGACTTTAGCCTCTACTACAAAACTGTAATCATCAAGACAGCATGGTATTGGCATAAAAACAGACATATAGACCAATGGAATAGAATACAGACTCCAGAATTGGACCCACAAAAGTATGACCAACTAATCTTTGACAAAGCCAGAAAAAATATCCAATGGAAAAAAGACAGTCTCTTTAACAAATGGTACTGGGAGAACTGGACAGCAACATGCAGAAGAATAAAAGTAGACCACTTTCTTGCACCACTCACAAAAATAAACTCAAAACGGATAAAGGACCTGGATGTGAGACAGGAAACCATCAATACCCTAGAGGAGAAAGCAGGAAAAAACCTCTCTGACCTCAGCTGCAGCAATTTCTTACTTGACACATCTCCAAAGGCAAGGGAATTAAAAGCAAAAATGAACTACTGGGACCTCATGAAGATAAAAAGCTTCTGCACAGCAAAGGAAACAATCAACAAAACTAAAAGGCAACCAATGGAATGGGAAAAGATATTTGCAAATGACATGTCAGACAAAGGGCTAGCATCCAAAATCTATAAGGAGCTCACCAAACTCCACACCTGAAAACCAAATAATCCAGTGAAGAAATGGGCAGAAAACGTGAATAGACATTTCTCTAAAGAAGACATCCAGATTGCTAACAGGCACATGAAAAGATGTTCAACGTCACTCCTCATCAGGGAAATACAAATCAAAACCACACTGAGATACCACCTTACGTCAGTCAGAGTGGCTAAAATGAACAAATCAGGAGACTATAGATGCTGGCAAGGATGTGGAGAAATGGGAACCCTCTTGCACTGTTGGTGGGAATGCAAACTGGTGCAGCCACTCTGGAAAACAGTGTGGAAGTTCCTCAAACAATTAAAAATAGATCTACCCTATGACCTAGCAATGGCACTGCTAGGAATTTACCCAAGGGATACAGGAGTGCTGATGGATAGGGGCACTTGTACCCCAATGTTTATAGCAGCACTTTCAACAATGGCCATATTGTGGAAAGAGCCTAAGTGTCCCTCAACTGTTGAATGGATAAAGAAATTGTGGTTTATATACACAATGGAATACTACTTGGCAATGAGAAAGAATGAAATATGGCCTTTTGTAGTAACCTGGATGAAACTGGAGAGTGTTATGCTAAGTGAAATAAGTCATACAGAGAAAGACAGGTACCATATGTTTTCACTCTTATGTGGATCCTGAGAAACTTAACAGAAGACCATGGGGGAGGGGAAGGAAAAAAAAGAGGTTAGAAAAGAATTTTTTAAAGATGAATGTTGATGAAGAACTTTGGAAATATGGCCTTTTGTAGCAACGTGGACGGAACTGGAGAGTGTTATGCTAAGTGAAGTAAGTCATACAGAGAAAGACAGGTACCATATGTTTTCACTCTTATGTGGATCCTGAGAAACTTAACAGAAGACCATGGGGGAGGGGAAGGAAAAAAAAAGTTAGAGAGGGCGGGAGCCAAATCATAAGAGAGTCTTAAAAACTGAGAATAAACTGAGGGTTGATGGGGGTAGGAGGGAGGGAAAAGTGGGTGATGCGCATTGAGGAGGGCACCTGTTGGGATGAGCATTGGGTGTTGTATGGAAACCAATTTGACAATAAATTTCATAAAAAAAGAAAAGTGTATCTCAAGTGTATATGGAGATGAAAGTTGGCTAGGGTTTGGTAATCTAATATTAGCACTCTAAAGAGACATTCCATAATTTCCTGTTGCAGAGAAACTCATAGTTGCTTCTTTTTATTCTGTACTTTCTAAGGTCTGATCCAGCTCTTCCTTCAGTTGTGACCTACCCTTCCAATGAATTCCATTTTTTGTTTAAGTGAGTTAGAGACTTTTCTTTTTTAATTTAATTTTTTTGCTGCTTGCCACCAAAGGATTCTGTTTAAATCAAACTCAGTGAATGGTTCCATTTTATTTACCCAGTAGTTTAGGTTAGAAATCTGAGAATACTAGGCTGATAATGTATTCATCAGTCTCAAAGTCTGATATTAATTTTATATCTTATATCTTTTTAATCTTTCTATTTTTATTGCTACTGCCTTGATTCAGGCCTTTGTCTTGCCTTAAATGCAGCAAAAGTCTTCTTCTGGTTTATTCCCCTTCTGATATTTTCATGCTATAGTGAATGCTTTCTAAAGACCCAAATCTGATCATGTTACTCCACTATTTAATGCCTTTTGTGCTTCCCCATCCCGTTGAAAATGAGTTTTAATTCCTTATCTTAATGCAAAGGGCAACTTATGACTAAGCCCCTGCCTACAATTCTCCCTCTAGAATAAAAGAAAACAAAACCACTATTTTTGTGTTAACATTCAACTACCCCTCTACCACATAGTACAAACCAATAGGCAGGAGATATTTTCAAAATATTTCCTCAAAAGCCCTTAACTCCTGGAGGAGAGTTTTTTTCATCTTTGTAATCACAGTGCCTATTCATAGACACATGATACTTAATTCTCTTCACTCTTTCTTATGCTGGATATTCTCCAATAATTCCTCACTGGAATTATTTCATTCTATTTCTTTGTTGCTTTGACCCTTCTGTACAAGCCAAAATGTATACATTATTTTCTTTCCTTCCTGTGGTGGTCCCCGAACGAGTCCATGCCTCCCTATATTCATGCCCTATGTGACCCATCCCATATCCGTTGAATCTTGACTGGTCTTGTGACTTTTTTTTTGACCAATAGATAGAACTGACTGTGTGAATGCTGAGGCAAGGTTAGAAGAAGCTTTACGGCTTTTACCTGAGCAACTTGGACCACTCCCTCTCAGAGCCCAGCCATTATGCTAAGCTCAGGCTGCATTGAAATGGCACATGCAGTTGCTCCAGTTGACAGCCCGAACTGAGTTCCTAGCCTACAGCTAGCATCGGCCACCAGTGATGTGAATGAGCTACCCTGAATATCCAGCCAATCAAGTCCTTTGATGAATCCAACCCCAGCCAAGAATTGCCCAGCTGAGCCTAGTCAGCTCACAAGACTGTGTGAGACAAAAAATAGTTTTAACTTTGTGGTGGGTTATACACCAAGAGATAATTAGAACTCAGGCTCACTCGAAGTGGGGCTCGATCTCACCCCATGTGGGACTCAAACTCATGAATCATGAGATCATGATGTGAGCCAAAGTTAAATGCTTAATCAACTGAACCACCCAGGTGCCCTGATTGGATTTTTTTAAAAATTAGGAGTAGTACTGATTATGGAACTTCTGACATTCATCCTAAGTAATGGCTAGGTACTTTTTTCTTTCATCTCTAAATGTCTGTTCTTGAACTCTTCTATCGGTAGCTATAGAATCCACAGACATCTTTATCCCTACACTTGGTCTCCAGGAGTAAATCCCTCTTCTCTTTGCAATAGAAAGATACTTAACAAAAGTAGACCACTGACATCTCATTCCCACATTAGAAAAGATCTAATGCTTCCCTATTTTTTCTTAGTGGCTAGTCACTGAATTGTCAATTGTGTCTTTGTGTTTTTTTTTCTGGCAATATATATCAATGGCAACAATTAATAAGAACCAAGTTAACTATTTTCTCAATCTCACAACTTCTCCCTGCAAATCCTCAGCATCTTAACTAAAGATTCTCACTTCAAAGGAGAATTGCTAGATAAAGAATCCAGAGTCCATCCACTACTATCACTTTAGGCAAAATGTTTCCTTAGGTACTTATTGATGATAAATTGGGTGAAGAAGTGACAATAATAATGGTTAGCATTCATCAAGTGATCATTATATACTTAGCACTGTTCTAAGTGCTTTACATATATTAATTCATGTAATTCTTGTCACAACCCTGAAAGGAAGGTGGTATTATTATTCCTATTTTATAGATAAGGAAACTGAGACACGGATAGATTATTTAGGCCACATACCTAGAGTATGGCAAAGTCTAGATTTGAACCTCGGCAATCTAGCTTCAGAGTCCACTTTTTAACCACTATGCTATTAGGTCAAGATTTTGTTCAAAGCTTTCAGACACTCAAGCTTTAAAGAATGAATAGTGAAAGCAGAATCACCCAGTACCTAGTTTTCTTCTATTTTCTTTGTGTTAGAAAAGGATTATTCATTGGTCTGGAAAGGGTAGAACAATTACTAGTATGAATGTTATATCCAAAAATGAGTAAGCAACCCTAAAGACAACATCTAAATTCTAGGGACCTGTGCCAGTAATTTACCCTCTGCTCCTCAACTTTACTCCTACCATTCTGTATTTGCTCTCTACAGTTCCCAGGCTTTCTTGCCAACTTAGGTCTTAGGGTCTGCCAATAGGAGGCATTAGCAGGAGATCAGAAGGCAGGAGGAAGAGAGATGCTTCCTGCTTTTGGCTCTGATGGGTGATAGCTGCTGGCAGGAGCTGCAGTGCCAGCAATACCAGAGTTTCTAGCCTTGGTTAAGGTGATACTACTTTGGTAGATATATACTTGATTGTAATAATGTCTCTAACAGTGCAATAGTAGGAACAAGCTTATGAACTTCACTCCAGAAATATCAGTTTCTGATCTCTGTATCATCTCTTCCTCCTTTTTCCTCCGTGTCTCCCTTTTGCTCTACCATTCTTTTCAAAATCTTTGTAATTAATTCATTTTATTAAATTTCCTGTTTGAAACACTAGAAATAATTTTGCTTTATCTGGCTAGACCCTAAGACCTCAAAGAACTTACAGATGATACTATTGGATCCCTATCAAAGATCTTTGAGAAAGTGACAATTACAGGAATGGCATCAGAAAACTGAAAGCAGTGAAATATTGTACTAAAAAAACCCCTTTTGTATTGTGAAGAATAACACATACAGAAAAGTGAGCATACATAAATATATAGCTTAATGGTTTACCAAGAATCAGCCATAAACCAGCACTCAGGTCATGAAACAGAACATTATCAACACCCCAGAATCCCCCTGCCAATCATTAGATTGTCTTTCTTCCACAAAAGCAATCATTAACCTGACTTTTATGACAATCATGTCCTCGTCTTTCTTTATAGCTTTATTGTCTAAGCATCAGTTAATCTTCAGGTAATGCCTGAACATTAATAATCTGTTTTTTTAACTATTATATACATGTAATCAGGGGCACCTGGATGGATCAGTCGGTTGAGCATCTGACTCTTGATTTCAGCTCAGGTCATGATCCCAGGGTGGTGGGATCAAGCCCACATTGGGCTCCACACTGAGTGTGGAACCTGCTTAAGATTCTTTCTTTCCCTCTCCCTTTGCTCTCCCCTGCCTGTGCTCTCTCTTTGTAAAATTTAAAAAAATAAAAATAAATGAACTATTATATACATGTAATTAAACAATATGTATACTTCTGTGCTGGCTTCTTTCACTCAACATCACATTTGTTAAATTAATCCATTCTGATGCAAGTAACTGTAATTAATACATTTTATTGCTCTATAACATTCTATTTTATGAACAAACATGGCTACCAAACAAGGTTTGATCTGAGGCCATATCAATAAAGTAGGAACCATTTGGTAAAATATCAATGAACTAGATGGCATGCTGTGAAGGATGTCCAAGACAGTAAAGGTCTAGCTGTATATACTGGTTTGGAAAAAGAGAAGGCTTAGGGCATAGAAGGAAAGGAGCCACAGCTGTCTTAAAATTTTTAAAGAGCTACCATGTATAAGAGGAATTGAACTTATTTTATGCAATTTCAGAGGGCATAATTAGGACCAATAGGTAGATGGTGTAAAGATTTCAGCCATCTTATCACTATATTCTTGCCCTTGTCTTCCATAAAGTTCTTGGAGATAAATAGGGATAAATTAAATGATCTTTATGGTTAGTTGCCTGAGCCCAGGGTTTTTAAATGCAATTAAATAGTTCTAGAAATAATCTTTATCTCAGCATTTTCTGCAAACTTTCTGTTGACAGAGACTTTTCAGCTGGAACAAGCAGAGGCAAATAAATATTAAAGATAAGCCAAAAACTGTATTATATACTGACCATATGAATCATGAGAACTAAATGATGTGAAGACTTCTGATTTGGAAAATTGCCATTTCAGTACTAATCTTTTTTTTTTTTTCAGTTTTACACTAATCTTAAAAATCAATTCCTATACTAGGTAATGCTGGGAACTTTCTAACAAAAAGGTTATCTCAAATATGAAAAGTTAGAGGAAAGCCAGCAGAAATTTCTGGGAGCTTCTGTGTGAGCATGTTTGTCTAACACTACTTGCTTTACAGAGTTACAAAGTTCAAACAAGATTAGGCATATATAAATACTTTATAAACTCTAAAGTGTATTAAACTAGAAGATGGGATTTAAAAGAAAACAAGGTTCTAAAGAACTCTCAGAAGGATCAGCCTAAAGTTCCAAACCAGGGCTTAGTCTGAATAAGTTTTTCAGAAATGAGGCTCCTAAAAATTTCCTGATGAGATTCTTAAACACAATTAAACACATAATAAGAATTAACCTCTAGAGAAG
This sequence comes from Felis catus, assembly GCF_018350175.1. Lineage (NCBI taxonomy): Eukaryota > Metazoa > Chordata > Mammalia > Carnivora > Felidae > Felis > Felis catus. Next base: position 80,967,740 of record NC_058386.1, on the reverse strand, counting down.
GAGTTAATTTGTGAATAATGAATAAACACAAAAGGATATACCATTAAACTTTAGACCCTCAGGTCAAAATTTTGCTAAGAAAAAGCCTCTTCTAATCTAACATCTCCTTAAATACAATATCAGAGGTTTTTCTTTTATAAGCTGGCCAAGGTACTAACAGGGTTGTTTAAGTGGCTGTTGCAGAGATAACTAATAATGAAAGTGGTTTTTGCTAAACTTTATTCCCCAAATCTAAGCATATTAAAGAAAGATATGGAATCTGATATTATTAGTAAATGCTGGAGGAAAATCTCAGAGCTGTCAAATTCTATCTTAAGATAAAAAAAAATGTTTATTGGGGTGCCTGGGTGGCTCAGTTGGTTGAGCGTCCGACTTCGGCTCAGGTCATGATCTCACGGTTTGCGGGTTCAAGCCCTGCATCAGGCTCTGTGCTGACAGCTCAGAGCCTGGAGCCTGCTTCGGATTCTGTGTCTCCCTCTCTCTGTGCCCCTAACCCACTCGCATTCTGTCTCTGTCTCTCCCCAAAATAAATAAAAAACATTAAAAAAAATTTTTTTAATGTTTATTTATTTATCCTTGGCGGGCCGGGTGGAAGGAGAGAGAGAGAGAGAGAGAGAGAGAGAACAAGCGGGGTAGGGGGAGAGAAGGAGACACAGAATGTGAAGCAGGCTCCAGGCTCCAAGCTGTCAGCTCAGAGCCCGACCCAGGGCTCAAACCCACAAACTGTGATATCATGATCTGAGCTGAAGTCAGACATTTAACCAACTGAGCCACCCAGGCGCTCCTATATCTTAAGATTTTTGATGGATGGGAATGCAAATGGGTGTAGCCACTTTGGAAAACAGTATGGAGGTTCCTCAAAAAATTAAAAATAGAACAACCTTACAACCCAGCAATTGTACCACTAGGTATTTATCCAAGGGATACAGGTATACTGTTTTGAAGAGGCACATGCACCCCAATGTTTATAGCGGCACTATTAACAATAGCCAAAGTATGGAAAGAGCCCAAATGTCCATTGGTGGATGAATGGATAAAGAAGATGTGGTGTGTGTACACACACACACACACGCACACACACACATACATACATACATACAATGGCAATCAAAAAGAATGAAATCTTGCCATTTGCAACTGCATGGATGGAACTAGAGGGTATTATGCTAAACAAAATTAGTCAGAGAAAGACAAATATTATATGCTTTCACTCATATGAGGATTTTAAGATACAAAACAGATGAACATAAGGGAAGAGAAGCAAAAATAATATAAAGACAGGGAGGGGGACAAAACTTAAGAGACTCTTAAATATAGAGAACAGAGGGTTGCTGGAGGGGTAGTGGGAGTGGGGATAGGCTAAATGGGTAAGGGGCATTAAGGAATTGACTCCTGAAATCATTGTTGCACTATATGCTAACTAACTTGGATGTAAATTTAAAAATAAATAATTAAATGATTATCAGCAAAATAAAATAATAATTAAAAAATAAAAAATAATAAAAATACTTAGGAATATTTTAACATAGGAAGTTTAAGATTTGCACATTGAAAACCATAAAATATGGGGCGCCTGGATGGCTCAGACGGTTAAGTGTCCAACTTTGGCTCAGGTCATTATCTCACGGTTCATGGGTTCAAGCTCCATGTCAGGTTCTGTGCTGACAGCTCAGAGCCTGGAGCCTGCTTCAGATTCTGTGTCTCCCTCACTCCCCTCCTCCCTCACTTGTGCCCCCCCAAAAAAATAAATAAACATTAAAAAAAAAGATTTTTGATGAAGACTTTGTCATTTGTAATGAGTACAATGATTTCAGTTATACCTCTCTCAATTTACTATTAGCCATAGTATGATGTCTCATTGTGATGGGGAAAAGCCAAGTAGATGTGGTTGGGTGTTTTGATTTTTGTTTTGTTTTCTTGAAATCAGAAAAAAAAATGATTAAGACAAAATAGAAATAAAAAAATGTTATTTGAAAGTTACAGAAGACAGAAAATGACAAAATATTGTTGAAAAAACATTTTAAAACCTAAATAAATGGATTGATATACTATGTACATGGGTCAGAAAACTCATTATTTTAATATGTTAATTTTACCAAAATTGATATATAGATTTAATACAATAGCGGTAGAAATGTCAACAAGGTTTATTGTGAAAATCAACAAGATGATGCTAAAATGTATATGGAAATGCAAAGGTTCTGGAAAAGTCAAAGCAATCTTAAATAAAAACAAACCAGGAGGGCTTACACTATCAGACATCAAGACTTGTACTATAATGCTAATAATACTATAATACTATAATTAATAATTAAGACAGTGTGGTACTCACGGGAAGACAGTCACATACACAAACAGGAGGAGTGAAGAGTGACATCAATAAGATGGCCACATAAGATGTCCTTTGCTCATATTCCCCTCTCAACATCAGTTCAGAATACATCCACAGACAAAAGTGCCTTGGTGGGAATATGGGTTCCAAGTAAGAGACTGAAATCCTGATACAGTCTATGAATACAGACAGCTGGTTTGAAAAGACAGGCCCACACCCAGGCTGTTGACTCATCTACTATGGCCCCACCTATAGAACTGATACAGTTGTGTACCCCTAAAGATTTGGATACAGCCCCATTTAGGTTTGGTTCTAACACCAGTACCATACATCAAGGGACTCAAAAGGAGTCTTACTGTATCCATAATAGGCATACTGATTTTGGTCCAGACTGGACCTTGATGTGGCTTGTGAAATGGATCCAGCCCCTGTTAGTCACAGTCTGAGAACCCCTAGAGAGCACTGATTTAGATAATTACCTATGGATAAGAGAGCCTTTGTGAAAGTCAAGGAGTCCAGTAGAGAAGTTCCAGCATACCATTTAAGCAAAAAAAAAAAAAAAAAAAAAAAAAAAAATCCAAGATTGGACACAGTAGAGAGAGTAAGATAAACAATAGAACTTTACCTGCATTATTCCTCCCTGAAGGCAGTATAGGTTAGGGCAAGAAGAGCACCCTTCAGCTCATGATTTCTCCCACAAGGGAAAACGAGAACATGTAAGTGAGCACTGAGCTTACCCACCTGTGCAGGACACTGCCAAAGAGGCCCACATCTCTTTCCCTCCGCCCAGAGTACCAAGTCATGAGTTGTAAAACTTGGGGTTTGGTGAGTAGCTGGGAGAATAGGAGCTGGAGTTAAGAACATATCAAAGGGACATGAATCCTAATAACTGTGTCAGGAGTCTGTTCCCAAACTGCTAAGGACTACTCACCTGCAGATCATCCCAACTGGCACATAGACACCCTCAAAGCTCCATGCACTCCATGCACATTTCTCCCTAACCCCTTAGTTGGTTCCCTGTGCAAATTCCCAGTGACAGTGAGATCAAGCTTTTTCAGACAGCTAGTGAACACGTGCAGAAAGCCAGCCTGAATCACAGAAAGAATTCAACAAAATCAGGAAAATAATATACAAACAAAATGTAAAGTTTAATAAAGAGATAGAAATCATACAAAAGAACCAAATAAAAATTCAGGAATTGAAAACTACAATGAATGAAATGAAAACTGCAATAGAGAGTGTTAACATTAGACTAGATCAAATCTGTGATGTAGAAGAAGGGACCTTTGAAATTATCCAGTCACATGAGAAAAAAGAAAAAAATGAAAACATCCAACTTGAAATATGGGATATCATCAAAAGAAACAATCTATGAATTATTGCAATGAGTCCCAGGAGACAAGAGGGAGAAGGGAGCATAAACTTTATTTAAGGAAACAAATGGCTGAGAACTTCCCAAATCTGGGTAGACATTTGGCTATCCAAGTTCACGAAGTACATAGGCCTTCAAACAAATTCAACTCAAAGAGATCTTCTCTAAGACACCTTATAATAAAACTGTAAAAAATCAAAGACAAAGAATCTTAAAAGCTGCAACAGAAAAGAATCTTGTCACTTATAAGGAAACACCCATAATGCATTCAGTGGATTTCTAGTAGAACCCTTATAGGCCAGGAGAAAGTGGCATGATTTATTTAAATTGCTGGAGAAAAAAACCCTGCCAACTAAGAATGCTTTATCTGGCAAAGTTATCCTGTTGAAATGAAGCATATATAAGGATTTTCCAAGACAAACAAAAGCTGATGGAGTTCATCACCACTAGACCTGCATTATAAGAAACGCTGAAAGGAGATTTTCAAGTTGAAATTAAAAGATACTAATAGGTAACGTGAAAACATATGAAAATATAAAACACACTGACTGGTATAGGTAAGCATATGTCATATTCAGAATATTCTAATACTATAATATGATGCTGTGTAACCACTTTAGCAAAAAGGTTAAAGGACAAAAGTATTAAAAATAACTATACCTATAGTAATTTGTTAATATACAATTTAAAAAGGGGTAAATTGTGACATCAAAAACAAAAATAAGGGAAGGAGTTAAAGGTGAGAGTTTTTTTGCAAAAACACTAACTCAAAAAGATATCTGCACCCCCATAGTGGCATTATTTACAATAGCCAAGATATTGAACAAGACTTAGGAGACAACTTAAGTGTTCATCAATGGATGAATGGATAAAGAAGTTGTGAAATATATATGGATGGACCTTGAAGGCATTATGGTAAGTAAAATAAGTCAAACAGAGATGGGTGAAAATAGGTGAAGGGGATTAAGATGTCCAAACTTCCAGTTATAAAATAAGCCACAGAGATACAAAGTACAGCACAGTCATTTAGTCAATAATATTGTAATAATGTTATATGGTGACAGATGGTAACTATACTTATCATGGTGAGCACTAAGTAATGTATATAATTGTTAAATCACTATGTTGTACACCTGAAACTAATATAACATTATATGTCAACTATATTTCAATAACAAAAAAGAGAATATATAACAATCCTATATATGCACCCAACATTGGAGAACCTAAATATATTAAGAAAATACTAACAGATCTGAAGGGAAAAATAGACAACAATACAATTATAGTAGGAGACTTCGATACCTCACTTTCAACAATGGATAGATCATCCAGACAGAAAAACAATTTGAAAACTTTGAATTTGAACTAAAGACCAAATGGACCTAAAAGACATATACAGAAAATTCTATCCAACAACAGAAGAATATACATTCTTCTTAAGTGCAAATGGAACATTCTCCAGCATAGATTACATTATAGTTCCCCAAACAAGCCAGCAAATTTAAGAAGACTGAAATCATACGAAGAATGTATTCCAACTACAACGATATGAAACCAGAAGCCAATTATAGAAGAAAAATTCACAAATATGTAGAAATTAAATGACACATTCCTGAACAACCAATGGATCAGAGAAAAAATCAAAGGGGAAATTAAAAAAATCTCACAACAAGTGAAAATAGAAATACAACATATCAAAACTATGGGATGCAGTGGAAGCAGTTCTTGGGGGTAAATAATAAATGCCTCCATTAAGGAAAAGAAATGAAAATAAAGGACCTACCTTTACACCTTGAAGAACTCAAAAAGAAAGAACAAACTAAGCCCACAGTTTGCAGAAGGATGTAAACAACAGAGATATATGAAGTAGAGACCAGAAACATAATAGGAAAGAGCAACAAAACTAAGAATTGGTTTTTTGAAAAGGTAAATAAAACTGGCAAGCCTTTAGCTACACTAACCAAGAAGAGAGAAGACACAAATAAAATCATAAATGAAAGAGGAAACATTACAACTGATACCACAAAATATATAGCATCATAGAAGAATACTATGAACAATTATATTCCAACAAATTGGATAACTTAGAAGAAAGGGATAAATTCTTAGGAACATACAACCTACCAAGAATGAATCTTGAAGAAATAGAAAATCCTGAACACACCAACAATGAGTAAGGAAATTAAATTGGTAATCAAAAGCCTCCCAACAGACAAAAGTCCAAGAGGAGATGGCTTCACTGGTAAATTCTAAAGAATTTAAAGTATCTAATGATTAAATTAATTTAAAGAGTTCATGCCAATCTTTCACAAACTCTTCCAAAATATAGAACACTTCTTAACTCATTCTATGAGGTCAGTATTACCCCAATATCAAAACCAGACAAAGATATCACAAGAAAATACAAACCAATATCACTCATGAATACAGATGTTGTAAATACTCAATAAAATACTATCAAGTCAAATCCAACCACATATAAAAAGTATTGCATTCCATGACCAAGTGGGATTTGACACAGGAATGTAATGTTGAGTAAACATATAAATAACAACCAATGTAATTCATGGTATTAATAAAATAAAGTACAGAAACAAAACCATATGATCATCTCAACAAAAGCAGAGAAACCAATACCTTTTTATATAATAAAAGAACTCAGCAAATGAGGAATAGAAGGGAATTTCCTTATAAAGAACATCTACTAAATGTCCATAGCTAACATCATACTTAATTCCAAAAGAATGAAAGCTCTCTCCCTGAGTACAAGGAACAAGAAAAGGATGTCTACTCTCTCCATTTCCATTCACCATTCTACTGGAGGTTCTACTAGCCAAGATAATTAGTCAAGAAAATGAAATAAAACACATCAGATGGGAAATGAAGTAGTAAAAAAAATCTCTATTTGCAGATAGCATGATCTTGTGTATAGATAATCAAAATAAATCATCTAAAAAACTATCTGAGCTATTAAATTCAGCAAGGTTGCAAGATACATGATCAAAATACTAAAATCGGTTGTATTTCAAAACTGCTACAACTGAACAGAAAAAAAAAACAACCCTGATTTTTAAAAAAGGGCAAAGAAACTGAATTGACATTTCTTTGAAGACACAGAAATGGCCAAAAGGCATATGAAAAGGTGCTCAAATCACTAATCATTAGGGAAATGCAAATCAAAATCATAATGAGATATCACCTCATACCTATTATGATAGCTATTATCAAAACAAGCAAACAAACAAACAAAAACCCAAAGATAACAAATGTTGTCAACACTATGGACAAAAAAGAACTCTTACAAAGTATTGGTGAGAATGTAAATTGTGTACTACTATAAATAACAGTATGGTGGTTCTTCAAAAACTTAAAAATACAATTACTATGTGATCCAGCAATCCCACTTCTGGGTATATATCCAAAGGAATTGAAATCAAGTTCTTGAAGACATACCTGCACTTCCATGTTCACTGCAGCATTATGCACTATAGCCAAGACATGGAAACAACCTAAATATCTATTGATGGATGAATTGATAAAGAAAATATGTTATATACATACAATGGAACATTATTCAGCCTAAAAAAAAAAACAAGAAAATTCTACCATTTGTGACAACATAGGTGAATATAGAGGACATTATTCTAAATGAAATAAGCCAGCCACGGGACAAACACTACATACCATATATATGAAGAATCCAAAACAGTCAAATTCATAGAAGCAGAGAGTAGAATGGTATTGCCATAGGCTGGAGGGAGGGGGAATGGGAAGGTAATATTCAAAATGTACAAAGTTTCAGTAAAAAAATAAAATACAGATAAAATCAGTTGTATTTTTATATACTGATAATGAACAATAAAAAATGAAATTAAGAAAACAATTCCATTTACAATATCACCAAAAAGAATAAAATACTTAATAAATTGAACAAAGAAGCATAAGACTTGTACACTAAAAACTACAAAACATTGTTGAAATTAAGTAAAGCAGACTTCAATATATGGAAAGATATCTGGTGTTTATGAACTGAAAGATTTAAAATTGTTAAGAGGACACTACTCCCCAAATTAATCCACAGTTTCAATGCATTATCACAATTCCAATTGTCTTTCTTTGCAGACATTAACTAGTTAATCCAAACTTCATATGGAAATGCAAGGGACCCAGAATAGCCAAAACAACACTGAAAAAAGAGAACAAAGGGGATTATCCATACCTCTCAATTTGAAAGCTTACCACAAAACTACACTAATCAAGACAGTGTGGTACTGACATAAGAACAGACGTATAGATCGTTGGAACAAAATTGAAAGTATAAACCCATACTTCTATAGCCAATTCATTTTTGACAAGGATGCAAAGACAATTGAATGGGGGAAATAATAGCCTTTTTACTAAATGCTATTGGGATAAATGTGTATCTTCATGCAAAATAATGAATTTGAACCTCTAACTCACACCATATAAAATAACTCAAAATTGATGAAAGGTCTAAGACTGTAAAACTCTTATAGAAAAAAATATTGATGTAAGGGTAGATGGGGAGGTGGGGGAGAGTGGAAAGCAGGTGATGGGCAGGGAGGAGGGCACTTGTTGGGATGAGCACTGGGTGTTGTATGGAAACCAATTTGACAATAAATTATATTTAAAAAAATATTGATGTAAATCTTCATGACCTTGGTTTGGGCAACAATTTCTTAGACATGACATCAAAAGACAAGCAATCATGGGCGTGTGGGTAGCTCAGTCAGTTAAGTGTCCATCTCTTGATTTCGGCTCAGGTCATGATCTCGTAGTCATGAGATCAAGCCCCGCATTGGGCTTGGTGCTGGGCATGAAGCCAACTTAAATTTCTCTCTCCCTCTCCCTCTCCCCCTGCCCCTCCCCCATCTCTCTCCCTCAAAAAAAAAAAAATACAAGTAACCAACGAAAAAAATAGATTGGACTTCATCAAAGTTGAAAAATTGTGTGTACCAAGGGCACTATCAAGAAAGTGTAAAGGCAACGAAACATTTGCAAATCATATATTTGATAAGCATCTTGTATTCAGAATATATAAAGAAGTCTTCCAACTCTACAACAAAAAAGACCAACAACCCAATTTTTAAACATGGGCAAAGGACTCAAATAGGCATTTCTCCAAAAGATACAAAATGGCCAACAAGACACAAAAAGAAGCTCAACATCATTAGTCATTAGGTGAATATCAAAAACCACAATGAGATACCACTTCACACCCACTAGCATGGATGTAATTTTTTAACACTGAAAAATAATAGGGATGCCTGGGTGGCTCTAGTCAGTTAAGTGTCTGACTCTTGGTTTTGGCTCAGGTCATGATCTTGTGGTTCATGGGTTCGAGCCCTGTGTCAGGCTCTGCACTGGCAGCATGGAGCCTGCTTGGGATTCTCTCTCTCTCTCTCTCTCTCTCTCTCTCTCTCTCTCTCTCTCTCTCAAAATAAATAAATAAATAAAACTAAACAAAAATGAAAAACATTAGTGATTATGTGGAAAAAATGAAACCCTCATACATTACTGATGGGAATGTAAAATGGTGAAGACTCTTTGGGAAACAGTTTTGCAGTTCTTCAATAAGTTAAATGTAGAATTACCATATGACTCTGTAATTCTATTCCTAGTTATATACCCCAAAGAACTGAAACACAGGTGTTCAAATAAAAATTTGAATGTTCATAGCAGCACTATTCACAACAGCCAAAGGTGAAAACAACCTAAATGTCCATCAACTCATAAATGGATAACAAAAGATGGTATATCCATACAATAGAATATTATTCAGCCATAAAAAGTAATGAAGTACTGATACATATTGCATAATGTTGAAACCATTAAGCTAAGTGAAAGAAACCAGACCCAAAAGGCCACGTATTGTATGATTACATGAAATATCCAGCATATGCAAATCCATAGAAAGAGACACAGATTGGTGATTGCCTGGGGCTGGGAGAAGAGGGGAAATTGAGGAGCAACTGCTTAACAAGTACATTTGGAAGGGGTGATGAAAAAGTTCAGGAACTAGATATTGGTGATGGTTGTATAACATTGCAAATGTATTTGTTGCCACTGAATTGTACACTTCAAAATGGATAATCCTAGATTTTGTAGTAATAACATGGAATTCTAAACATGATTAAGATTTTTTATACAGAGTATATTAGAAACTGGGTTAACTTTTTGAAATAAGCCTAATTTTTACAAAAAGATGCTCAACATCACTCGTCATAAGGGAAATACAAATCAAAACCATGATAAGATACCACCTCACACCTGTCAGAATGGCTAAAATTAACAACACAAGAAAAAACAGATGTTGGTGAATATGTGGAAAAACGGGAAACTCTCTTACACTGTTGGTGGGAATGCACACTGGTGCAGCCACTCTGGAAAAAATTAAAAATAGAACTACCCTACAACCCAGCAATTGCACTACTAGGTATTTGTCCAAAGGATACAAAAATACAGATTCAAAGTGGTACATGCACCGTGATGTTTATAGCAGCACTATCAACAATAGCCAAACTATGGAGAGAACCCAAATGTCTACCAACTGATGAATGGATAAAGAAGTGGTATATATATACACACACACACACACACACACACACACACACACACACACACATACACACATATACACAAAGGAATATTACTCAGCCATAAAGAAGAATGAAATCTTGCCATTTGCAACAATATGGATGGAACTAGAGTGTATTCTGCTAAGCAAAATAAGTCAGAGAAAGACAAATACCATATTATTTCACTCATATGTGAAATTTAAGAATCACCTGAAATCAAATATATACAATTATCCATCTAAAAACGTGAGATATAGCTCCCCAATTTTATGTAAAATACCATTCACTGGGACACCTGGGACTTCCTGGTTCATAGAGAGTCATCTTATAACTTTACTTGATGAAAGAGGTAAGGGAGTCCTCCAGGGCTTCTTTTTACAAGGGCACTTAACTCATTCATAATGGTTCTACCCTCATAACCTAATCACCTCCTAAAAGTCCCACCTCCAAATATCACATTAGGTTTCAACATATGAATTTGAAAGAGGGGGGCACAAACTTTCAGTGTATAGTACACCCCATTATCTGCCTCCCTTTCCCCATCAGCCCTATAGTCAACCACATTATTTTCTGTCTTTATAAACATTTGCCTATTTTGGACATTTTCATGTAAACAGAACCATACAATATGTGCTCTTTTGTGAGTGTCATGTTTCACTTCACATAAGTTTTTGAGTTTTTTTCCATAGTATAATATATATCACTTCTTCGATCCTTTTTTTGTTTTGTTTTGTTTTGCTTTGTTTTTGGCCAAACACTATTCCATTATATGGAGATAGTGGGTTTTATTTATTCACTCATCAGTTGGACATTTGGGTTGATTCTTTTGGCTATTATAAATAATGCTGTTATGAACATTTGTGCACAAATTTTTATGGGGACATGTTTTCATTTCTTTTGGGTTATATACTCAGGAGTGGAATTACTCATACAGTATCTCTGTTAAAAATTTTGAGGAACTGCCAAATTGTATTTCAGAGTGGCTATACTATTTATAGTTTAGTCAGCAATGTATGAGTCTTTTAATTTTTCCACATACTCACTTGTTCTTTTATTATAGCCATCCTAATGGTTATAAAGTGGTACCTCATTGTGGTTTTGATTGAATTTACCTAATGACTTTTAATGTTCTTATTATCCATTCACAGACTTTTCTGGGGAGAAATATCTATCTGGATCTCTTGCCCATTTTTTAATTGAGTTGTCTTTTTACTATTGACTTACAAGAGTATACTCTAGATACAAGACACTTCTCAGATACATGATTTGCAAATTTTTTCTTCCATTCTGTGCATTTTCTGTTCACTTTCTTGGTGGTCTCATTTGAAGCACAAAGTTTCTAATTTTGATGAAGTTCATGAATTTTTTCTTTTACTGTTTGTGCTTTTGTTATCTCAAGGTCATTAAGATTTACAGTTTTTATCTAGTTTTACAGTTTTAGATGTTACATTTAGGTTTTTGATCCATTTGAGTTAATTTTTGTATATGATGTGATATAGGGGTCCAACCAGATGGTTTTGCATGGGGATATCCAATTGTCCCAGCACCACTTTCTGAAAAGACTATTCTTTCCCCATTGACTGTCTTGTCATACTTGTTGGAAATCAAACTGACCTTACTTGAATGAGTTTATTTCTGGACTCTCAATTCTATCCCATTCTTCTATGTGTATCCTTATGCTAGTATAATACTGTCTTGATTAGTGTAGCCTTGTAGCAAACTCTGAAATAGAGAAGTGTGAGGACTCCAACTTTGCTCTTTTTCAGGGTTATTTTGGTCATTCATGGCCTATTTCCATTTGAATTTTAGAATCACCTTGTCCGTTTCTGCAAAAATGCCAGCCAGGGTTTTAATCGGGCTTGCATTGAAACTAGATCAGTTTGGGGAGTATTGCCATCTTAACAATATTCAGTCTTCTGATCTATAAACATGGAATATCCTTGCATTTATTAGATGTATTCTTACTTTAAACAGTTTTGATAAGGTGTATAGCACTGATGTTAAACCAATCTTACATGACTGGCATATATCCCAGTTGGGGAGTATAATCCCTTGTATATTGCTGGACTTGATTTGCTAGTATTTCCCTGAGCTTGAATGTATAGACTGTTTTCATCAAATTTGGTGTATTATCAGCCATTATTAAAATATTTTTCTATCCCTTTGTCTCCTCCTCTGCTATACCCATTATGAGTGTCTTTGTGTGCTTAATGATGTACCACATTTCTCTAAGTTTCTGTTCATTTTTCTTCATTCAAGTCCATGATTTCCATTTGGAGTGCGTGTGTATGCATTCTATCCCTTACAGATATTTTCCTTTGGATGTCATTATCATCATATATTCCTTTTAATTATTTTAAACATGGTTGAAGTTCCTTTTTTTTTAAGTAGGCTCTATGCCCAATGTGGGGCTTGAACTCATGACCCTTAGATCGAGTCGCACTTTCTACTGGGCCAGCCAGGTGTCTCAAACATGGTTGAAGTTTTTTAGACATATTTATAATAGCTGCTTTGAAGTCCTTGTCCACCAAGTCCAGCATCTGATGCTTTCAAAGGAAATTTCTATTTTTCCTGTGGATGGGTCACATGTTCCTATCTCTTTGCCCCTTATAACAGTTTAGATAATATATTGTAGCAGCTCTGGATACTGATTGTCCCTGTTCTGAGGCTTATTGCTGCTGTTTAGTAACTTGGCTAGACTAATTCTGTGAAGTCTGTTTCTCCACAGTATGCAGCCTTTACTTTTCCTGTTTGGATTTTTTCTTGCCTTTATCTCTAAACTTGGCATCCTAAGGGTCATCCCTGGGTCATTACAGTTTAGCAGTCAGTTACTGATTGACCAGAATTGTGTTTAAGTTCCTGAGCCAGTAAGGTTTTCATTTTTTGCTGTGTGATCTGTGTGGCTTGGAGACTGCTTTCACATTACAGGAAGTTTACAAGTTTGTTCCACTGAGGACTAATAGCAAAGCAGTTTCCTCTCCAGTTGCTGCTGAGAGAGTGTGGCCTTAGGTATCAGCACATTATTCTATATCAGGCCTCCTTTGCTCTCTCTTTCTGATCTCCCTGTTAAACTTCAGATCTGCTTCCACTGGTATTACACCATGCTTTTGCTCTCTGGTAACTGTTACCTGATTTTTATTTTGAACAATTCCTTGGAGGCATATATTGCTCCACTATCCAAATAAAGTCAGACCCCTCAGACAGGGCCAGGATGTTGCCAATCTTTGAGGTTTTCTCTTACCTCTCCATGGCAGAACCTCTGTATTATAGACCAGTATCTGGGACTGATGGGAGTTGCCATTTGGTTTCTAAGTGCTAGAACACCTCTTCTGAAACAAATTTGGGAGAGGGAATGGGTGTAGCCTCTACCACAAATGTTATAGCCTCCCTACTACTATTACTGAATCCTATATGTTTTGAATAAATTGTTCTCAATTTGTTGTAAATCCTTTTATTATTCTCCAGAGACTTTGAATGATTGTCTTTGCTAATTGTGACCAATTAGACAGATACTCCTCTGGGAAGATATCACAGTTCGTGGGTTTGGGCCCTGCATCGGGCTCTGCTGACAGCTCAGAGCGTGGAACCTGCTTTGGATTCTGTGTCTCCCTCTCTCTCTGCCCTTCCCCTGTTCATGTTCTGTCTCTCTCTCAGAAATAAATAAACATTAAAAAAAATTTTAAATGTAGTCTTGTTCAATATCATGTGATATTAACTGTGTTATTGTATCCAGGGCTGGAATACTCACAAATGACCAGGATATTAAACTCTTGAATAAATGCTTATTCATAGTTTCAGCACTTTTTCCAGAAAGGGTCAAGCAACCTGTGTTCACCCAGAATGTAGAGTATAACAAAATGCATATTACTTCAATATGCTACTACCTTCTGTGAGTCTTCAATTGCATTCTGTAAGTTATACTTTGATTACATACACTTCAAAGGTAAGAAAAACTTTGTATCTTTTTCCCCCTTTATGGCTTTCAATGAAATTTCACAGGTTTTCCATCATTTTATATGCCAAATCTTTGAAAGACATAAATTAGAGTCTAAATCTTGCCAAAGAGGGAATCAAGATGCAAAGTACTTAAGTGACTTCCAAGGTCATACAATTCATTAATCATAAACGTAAAACTAGAAGCAATGAAAGGATTCCTCAATATCCAGCCTTCACCTCTGTGCACCAAATCTAGTTAGATAAGCTAAGATTCCTCCTAGAAAGATAAAAAAAAAAATTGCTCTTCTGCTACATAACTAAAAGTAGACTATAGGGCACCTGGGTGGCTCAGTTAAGCATCCAACTTCGGCTCAGGTCAGGATCTCACAGTTCCTGGGTTCGAGCCCCACAGCAGGCTCTGTGCTTACAGCTCAGAGCCTGGAGCCTGTTTCAGATTCTGTGTCTCCCTCTCTCTCTGCCCCTCCCCTGCTTGTGCTCTCTCTCTCTCAAAAATAAATAAATAAACATTAAAATAAATAAATAAATGTTAACTTTAATTCACATGTACTTATTATGCTTCTGGGGAAGACATCCTTTTCTGGTATTATAAATATAAAGCATTGATGATTCAGATCAAAAATATATTCTGTTAAACATTGTTGGCCATTGTTGCTATAACATTATTTCTCACAATTCTGGAGGCTGAAAGTCCAAGATCAGGGTGCTATAACATGGACAGGTCTGGTCCTCTTTCTAGCTTGTACATGGCTACCTTCTTGCTGTATCTTCACAAGGGGGAGAGAAAAATCGGTATCTCCCTTGTTTCTTTTTTTTTTGAGAGAGAGAGAAAGCACGCGAGTCAGGGGGAGAGAGAGAGAGAGGGAGAGAGAGAGGAGAGAGAGAGAGAGAGAGAGAGAGAGAGAGAGAGAGAGAGAGAGAGAGAGAGAATCTTAAGCAGGTTCTACACTTACTGCAGAGCCTGACATAGGGCTTGATCCCATGGCCGTAGGAACATTACCTGAGCCAAAATGGAGAGTCAGACGCTCAACCAACAGAGCCACCCAGGTCCCCTTCTTGTCTCTTCTTATAAAAGTACTAATCTCATTGATGAGGACTCCACTCTCATGACCTAATTACCTCCCAAAGGGTCCACCTCCAAATACGATCATGCTAGAGGTAAGGGCTTCAATGTCTGAATTTGGGGGAAAAAACATTCAGTCCATAGCATCCATCTTTATCAAAAATAGAATTCTTATGTGACAAAAATATAGGCTTTCTATAATAAAAAATTAAGTAAAAAGTTACATCAATTGAAAAGAGATGGTAAAAGTATAATATCAATTTTAGAGAATATTTTTTCTTATTTCTAGTAAACCATTGTGTGACATAAAATGTATCTGATTTAGAGAGAATGTCTGCTATGTTAACAGAAATTATGTGAGATATCATAGACTTATCTAAACTTTTCTTTCCAGGTCATCCTCAAGACCAAGAGGAAGAAGTTATGATAAAAAGAAAAATAAAATGTTAGAAATCTAACAGAAATTTAGTATTGAACATTATTAAGTCAATATTTATAACATCAACAATGTTACATAAATACTAGGTAAAGAAAATTATTGTTATTTTTGTACAATTGGGATAATAAACCAAATCTTCTATTTTTCTCTTCTAGACAACTTTTGCACTAAAGCAAAATATTCTTATTTAAATCTTATTTTTGTCATGAACATTCTTCAAAAAAGAGTTTTTAAATAACTAGATTTGGCTTATTTGCACATCCATTTATATAATCTTAAGTGGGTTAAAAAATTGATCAAGAGAATAATATGGACTAAAAAGATCCCCAGGGAATCCTTACTGAACAAAAAGACAAACATAAAGGAAAATAGTTTTTTTCCTGGGTCAAAAACTTAGGTTTAGAAATTTCTTCCATGACTGGAAGACTGTTAGGGGTTAAATTTTAGGAAAAATAATCAAATCCCTTCTCACAATTGAAAGTTCCACATGACCTTAAGGACAAAAATATCATGTCCTGAGTAACAATATGGAAAGTTATTTAGAACACAAACTTAAAAACAAAGAGAACTCTCTAAATGAGAAAGGGTATCTATTGGGGATGCTATCACATTTACTTCAAAGTGGCTAAAATTTTTTTATCTGGGTATATAGGCAATATTCCACACCAATAAATACTCCTTCTTGTTTGACACACTTTTTTCACTTGGCTTCCAGTCTCCTGACTTTTCTTTAGCCACCAGTGGGTCTTTCTGTCATTTGCTGGTTCCTCCTTTTCTCTTCTACTTTTTAATGTTGGCATATACCATAGGGCTCAGTCCTATGCTGTCTTTATCTGCTCTTTTCTAGCTGCACTAAATGATCTTATATGATGTCATGTCTATTCACTAATGACACCAAAATTAAGTCTGCCAGTCCCAACTTGTACCCTGAATTCTAGACTTGGGATATCCAACTGCCTACTCCATCTTCAACCTAACATGGCCAAAACAGAACTTCTGATTGAACACTCCTCCAAATCTGTTCCTCCTCCAGTATGCCACATCTCTGCAACCCAGAATTCACCCAGTTGCTCAGTCAAAAACCTAAGGGTCACCCTTTTCTTCTCTCTTTCCCTCTCATATCCAAGCTAACAGCAGATCCTATCTTCTCTACCTTTAAAGTAGAGCCTAAATCCAATACCTAACCATCTCCCCATCATCTACCATACTAGTCTAAGACTCTTTCCTGGAACTCTAATAACTTAACCGGTCTCTCTGCTTTAACCCTTAATTCTCTTCAGTCTAACTAACCTTCAAACAACAGCTCCCATACAGGTAAGCCAAAGTATATCACTCTGCTCTCAATCCTTCTAATGACTTCTTATTGTATACCACATTATTAGGGCCTTTATGAACTACTCGATGGTTTCTTTCCTATGTCAATCCTTACTATTCTTCTCCTTTAATTACTATGTTGTAACCTGACTGGTCTCTCTGCTAGCTCTCAAAAGTATGCCAACTAAGTTAACATTTTTAAGCCCTTCACAACTTGCCTTTGACTCTGCCCAGAATGCTCTTCCCCCAAATATTCACATGGCCCATATACTTATTTCATTAGGGCTTCAGCATAAGTCACCTCCTCCAATAGGCCTTAGTCCCTAACCACCTTATCTAAAGTAGCAACCCTCTAAATATTCTCTCCCTATTCCTTGTTTCTTCTTTATAGCACCTCATGTTATATTTCTGCTTACATTTTTATTGTCTGCCTTCTCCAAAAGGACGTAGTAAATTTCACAAAAGCAGTACTTTGTATTGGTCACAGCTATACAACCAGCACACAAAAGAATATCTGCCACATAGTAAACTAGATAAATATGTACTGAACCCCAAAAATGAATGAATGGGATTCGAGTCAGAGCACTACCCAATAATATAGTTTTATTTTGCTTTAGAGGAAAAACAAAAGCCACAAGAATGTGCCCTTAAAACCAAAAGTAAACTCAGCTTAATTTCTCTCAAATGACATGAATTTTATTAAAAGGAGAAGAGTTACTCAGTAGCAGTGAATTTTAATTTTCAGCAAAATATTCTAGCTATGATAAAAATTTTTAAAAGCTTCAGAATGATCCCCCCAAATAAAGTCTCGGTTTATTTAAATGAGCCTGAACATGTAAAAATGGGACATGTAACATATACATATATACACATACACAAAATAGTACAGTTTTATGAAATCAAAGTGGAATAAATGGGAACATTTTAGATTATCCCACAATCCTCTCCCCTTCCTTCTCTCATCAAATTGCTACCAGTGAAGGCCCAGGAAGCTACCAATTAGCTAGAGCTGGCTTTAAGCATTAGAAATGTATCCTGTTAACTTGATGCTGACATTGTTGTTCACAATAAGGAAAATGGCAATATCCCCAGAGGTTTCAGAAGCGGCAGGGCATTTTGCACGAGTATGTCTGTGGCTTAACTGCCACCATATGTTATCTGCTCTCTTCCACTGATGCAACTTAGAGTCCACAAGAATGCGAAAAATTCCACCACCTAATAGATGAATGTCTTTATTTATAATCTGGTGGAAGGCTGAGCCTGATGATGAAGTCAGTTTTCACTAGTGGGCTAAAGAATCTAGATCTTGAAAAATAAATTTAGCCACACTGAGGCTCTCCTGAGCCATGCACAGAAGGCCAGTCCAAGTGCTCCGAGGATGGCAGTCTGTTGGTGAACAGATTATGGCAACTCAAGTTGAGCCACTTGGCCTCTCTAGCAACAAGGAAAAGAATTTAGTCCGGTATGGTCAGTTTGTTTCAGTCAAAACTCATTTAATGTTGATGATGTGGTTTATGCTCTCTGGTCAGGGGGGTAGAAGAACGATGAATACTACTCCTTATGAAAAGTTTCAAGCCTTGTAACCCCTCTGAAAATAAATAGTCCAAATACCAGTTCCATTTCTTTCCCTGCAGGCACAAAAAGGGGAAAATTACTTATCAAATATTTACTAGGCTTATTCTCTACCTCCTGATCTTTGCCTAGGAAAAGTTCCCAATGTCCTGAATGCACATACCAAGAGTTAGCTCAGAGGAGCCAGGTTTATAACTGGAACTCAGGCACTAAGTAATATTCAAACCAGAAAGTACCCATAATTTAAGGGCTAAACATTCCTTTTATTATACTGGCAAAAAAATTTTTAGCTGTTCAACTGAACAAGTACTATGAAATGGAAATGGGTCATCATTCGCACATTCTAGAAATTTAACATTTAAAATAGCTAACATGGGAGCAGACATTATGTTACTGCCTACATTAAATATGTACACAACAGAGTTTCTGTAACAATGAGACAGCTATGTTAGGTTATGTTGAATCAACCTCATTACAGTCACACTTTGAATACATGCAACTGTATTATAAAGTGAGAAAATGCACAGATACAACAGCAAGAGTCAAACTATGAATAGCTGTATCTTAGAGAAGACTGTATAGGGTATGTGACAATAAATGCACATCAAAGTCACTGGAATGAATTCAGAAGGCAAACACTTCACTTTGACTTTGCGGAGGCAGCTGGATTAAGGTTGGGAGAAAAGTGAAGGTATAAATTTTTTGATGAAATGAAACTGTAGTAAATCCCTGAACATGATGAATATAAATTTATTTACCCGAACAGAGCTCATGTTTACTGTCCTTTCTTCTGGCCATTCCTTAAAAAACAAAAGAAAAAAAGAAGTGGGGAGATATGAGGATGGAAATATTTGGTTAGTAAAAATTACTAGAAAATTAAGATAGCTCTTCATTGTCTGATTCATTTACTACATTTTATTCCTGCTATCGCTTTTGGATTCCTTTTGAATAAACACTCACAATAGCCTTCGATATTGCTCCCTAGAGCACACACAGAAGGAAAATAAGATCACAGTGAAGAAAGTATACATCATTTTGCTAATTTATGGCCTCAAATATGTACTCAGTCACTGGGGTGAAGATGAAAGATGTTAGAGAAGGCTTCTTCTGAGGTACAGGACACCCGAACAGAGTCCTGAAGGATGAGAAGGAAGTCTGGTGAGGCAGTCTCTGTACACAGTAGATTCTATAAAAACTGTGATTCTTTATGAAAACTCAGATCTAGGTGATCTCATTTATTTCCTATCTTTAACTATCACCCACTATACTTCAATGAAAAGTCATTAATTCTAAAACAAACATTTTTATATATTACTAAGAAAAAACTATGCCTATTAAACTATATATAACACAACGTCTTCTAACACTTAAAATTAAAAAAAAATTTATTTTATAATGATTGAGTTTTAGATGTAGGCAGATTTTGATCATATATCCTTTTTATAAACATGAAATGATAAATATAAACAAAAGTAAGTAGGGAAAGTATTCAGAGTCCTACTCTTCTGAATTACTTTTCTACTCAAGAGCTGTAGATAACTATGTTTTTTTCCCCACACAATATCATCTTCTGTGCCAGAGTGTTGGCAATGGAACATTTCTTATAAGAACTAAAAGATACTGGTACTGGGATCCCAATTACATAAACCTAACCTACTTTTGGCACCTGCTTCTAAGAAAGTCCATAACATGTATGGTTTACTTCTTCCCTCCCCTCTTCCTCCAGGACATTTGGTTTTGGGGGCTTAAAAGAGTGTTCCAATATTTCCTGAAAGTTTTTTCCCCAAGCTTCTGACAACCATCCCACAAGGTCTGATTTTGGCAACCCCCCGGGGCACACTCAAAAACAGTAAATGATGGGGCACCTGGGTGGCTCAGTAGGTTGAGTATCTGACTTCGGCTCAGGTCATGAACTCGCGGTTTGTGGGTTCGAGTCCCATGTCAGACTGTGCTGACAGCTCAGAGCCTGGAGCTTACTTCGATTCTGTCTCCCTCTCTCTCTCTCTGCTCCTCCACCCTCGCACTGTCTCTCTCTCTCTCAAAAATAAATAAACATTTAAAAAAATATAAAAAAAAAAACAGCAAATGACAACTATATCTTGATTGCTGCCTGGCTGACACTGATCACAAGACTCATCCTGATCTCTAAGAAGTTCAAAAGTGAAAAAAATGTGTTTTTACCGATTAAATATACTCTAAACTCCATGCTGATGAATTCCATATTTATATCTCTAGTTCCAACTTCTCTCTTGTGCTGCAAGTCCAGCTACAAACTGCCTACTTACACTTCTCTTAGATATCTAACAGGTATCTCAAACCTAAGTAGGTCAAAACAGAACTTGAGTCTCAACTTGCCCTCCCCCAAAACCAAAATAACTTCTCCTATTCTTTCATCAGTATTCCTGTTATTAATAAGTGGAACCAACATCAACCCAGTTGCTCAAGTAAAAAAACTCAAAAGTCCTTTTCTTTTCCTCATTCCCACTTCCAATAAAATCATCAAGTCCTGCCTGTTCTACCTCTGCAATATATCTCAAACCAGTCCACTTCTATCCATCTCCACTACCACCACATATATACAAATCTCTATTGCTATCTCCTGTATAGACTCCACCAACAGCCTCCTAATTGGTGCCCCTGCAGCCACTTGGGCCTCCTCTTATAACTCTGTCCTCCACCAAAAAGCCAAAGTGATGTCTATTAAACATAAACTCAGACCATACTACAACCCTGCTTTAAAATTTTTTAATTGTTTCCCATGACACTCCTAACAGACTCATAAGAGAGATAGCCCCTGAATCTCTGCCACCTTATTTCATTCCATTTTCCCTCTTATTTAAGCTCTAAGCCAAACTGGCCTTCCTTTTTCCCTTGAACCTCTTGAGCCATTGTGCCATTCCCACTGCATAGAATGCTCTTCTTCCAGCTATTCTTAGGCTGGCTTATTCTCATCTTTTAGAAGAAATCTCAGACCAAATACCACCTTCTCAAAAAGCCTTCCTTAAACACCCATTCCTCACAACTCCCCAGTCACTTTCTCTCACCCCACCCTGTTTATGTTCTTCATAGCATTTCTCAAAATTTATAATTATCATGTTTATTTACTCATTACTTGTTTATTGTTTGTTCTCATTAGAATATAAACTCCATTTGGGCAGAGATATTGGTATTTGTCTCCATAGGCACTATACTCCCAGTGTGAGAAGCACAGTAAACACAAAATAAATATTTGTTGAATGAATAAAGAAACAACGATTGATTCAAAGGTAATTATGATAATAAAATGTAGAGCTTCAGAACTGCCTGAAATGAAGGCTCTACAAATGTTGAAAATATTTTGACTCATTAAGTGAACAGAGCTCTTTGACACTGAGAACTGATTGGTCAAATTATATTTACTAAATTATCTCTAAAAAGCTGACTAATTTGAAACATTAACAATGTTAAAATTCAGTAAAATCAAAATGTCAGAATCAAATCATACTACCATGGTATCAGAGGTTATTTTTACCATCTCAAAGGTAAGATACTTAGATAATGAACAGTTAGTTGGTGACAAGGGCTCAAAAAGGCGCTCTTTTTAAAACAAAAATTGACATTAGAGCCTAGTACTTTCAGAACCATATAGAAACATCATCAGTTTAAAAACTGGCAGTTTCAGGGGCGCCTGGGTGGCTCAGTCGGTTGAGCGTCCGACTTCAGCTCAGGTCATGATCTCGCAGTCTGTGAGTTCCAGCCCCGCGTCAGGCTCTGTGCTGACAGCTCAGAGCCTGGAGCCTGCTTCAGATTCTGTGTCTTCCTCTCTCTCTGCCCCTCCCCCACTCATGCTCTGTCTCTCTTTGTCTCAGAAATAAATAAACATTAAAAAAAATTTTTTTAAAAACTGGCAGTTTCACATTTTGCC
Organism: Felis catus; assembly: GCF_018350175.1. Lineage (NCBI taxonomy): Eukaryota > Metazoa > Chordata > Mammalia > Carnivora > Felidae > Felis > Felis catus. The sequence goes on along the minus strand of NC_058386.1, from coordinate 80,945,188 downwards.
AAATGTGCTCTATGCCACTAGAATTTAAATCTTCTAGTCAGAACCAACCTTCCTTAATAAACATTTTAAAAACTGTTTTCTGCTTTAAAAGAATGTATCAATTCCTGATCTTTCAAAATGAGTTTGCTCACCTATGTTCTAGTTGATAATATTTACTACTTTAGAGACTGAATTTTATAACACACACGGTCTAGAAGAAAAAATTATTTGACTTATGAAAATCATTTCTACTTTATCTATGGTTTATTACATGCTTTGCCAAATAAGAACTGGGTGCAACATTATTGACTGGGTATGGAGAAACCAACAACCATTCATGGTTAGCAGTAATGTAAATCTGTATGAATTCTACTGAAAGGAATTTAACAACACCCAACAAAATTAAAAAGACATAACCTTTGAGAACAATTCCACTTGAGAGCAATTTTATCCAGACACACTTGTATATGTATGAAATGATGTATATGGTTTAAGAATATTCATTAGAGGGACACCTGGGTGGCTTAGTCAGTTAAGCATCTGACTCTTGGTTTCAGCTCAGGTCATGATCTCACAGTTCGTGGGTTCAAGCCCCGCATAAGGCCCTGTGTTGACAGTGTGGAGCCTGCTTGGGATTCTCTCTCTCTCCCTCTCTCTCTGCCCCTCCCACAGTCAATCTTTGTCTCTCTCAAAAATAAATTTTAAAAATTAAAAAAAGAATATTCATTAGAGTATAATTTCAAAACAGAACTAGAAACAACTTAAATGCTCAACTTACAACTTACATGCTTAACTTTAATATAGATTCATATGATGGAATACTATGGAGACAACAAAAAGAATGAGGCAGCCCTTTGCATACAAAAATGAAACAAAGCCAAGATATTGAGTCAAAAATTCAAGAGGCAGTAGATATCGTATATAATGTTGTAAAAGATCATTTACACAGAAATATACAATATATCTCTAGAAGGATATTCAAGAAATTGAATGTGGGTGCTTTATGATAAAAAGTGTCCATATGGAGTTTCACTCCCAGGAGAAGATCATGAGTTCTATGGACACACTCCCCAGAAAATGAGAAAATTTGGCAAAGACCATTTTTAAAAACCCAGCACTTACAGTATCTGGAAATTGTCCTAAGGATATATTAATGTACAAATATAACAATATTTATTCAAGAAAATCTACTAAAATTCTGTAAGAACAGCAAGTGTCTGGGGCATGTGACCTGATCTTTCCTATGTGAGTGTGGCTGAAAGGTCAGGGCTGTAAATACCTACATTAAGAATGAAGGAGGGGCACCTGGGTGGCTCAGTCAATTAAGTGTCTGACTTCAGCTTAGGCCATGATCTCTCGCAGTTTGTGGGATCCAGCCCCACACTGGGCTCTGCACTGGCTGTGTGGAACCTGCTTGGGATTCTCTCCCTCTCTCTCTCTCTGCTCCTCCTCCACTTGCACTCTCTCTCTCTCAAAATAAATAAACTTAAAAAAAGAATGAAGGAAGATTTCAATTCAATAATCTAAACTACTGCCTTAAAAAACTAGAAACAGGAAGGCAAACTAAACTCAAAGCAAAAACAAATTACAGATGACCCTTGAATACAGGGGGTTAGGAGTGCCAACCCTGGCACAGTCAAAAACTCTGTGTATAACTTTGACTCCCCAAAAACTTAACTACTAATAGTATACTGTTGACCTGAAGTCTTACCAATAACATGTCAATTAACACATATTTTATACACATTATATATTGTATTCTTACAATAGAGTAAGCTAGAGAAAAAATGTTATTAAGAAAACCATCAGGAAAATACATTTACAGTACTGTACTGTTATTGAAAAAAAAAGGGGGTGCCTGGGTGGCTCAGCTGAACCAAACTCTTGGTTTCAGCTCAGGTCATGATCTCACAGTCGTGGGTTGGAGTGGGCTCTGTGTTCACAGAGCAGAACCTGCTTTGGATCTTCTGTCTCCCTCTCTCTGCCTCTCCCCCACTCAGGTTCTCTCTCTCAAGAATAAATAAATGTTAAATTTTTTTAATTAAAAAAAGAAAAAAAGAGAAAGAAAAAAATTCTGCATTTAAGTGGACCCATAGGAGTCTCAGACTTCCTAATTCCAAAACTTACTCCAAAGTTACAGTAATTAAAACAGTATGGTACTGGCATGAAGACAGACCTATATACCAGTGGAACAGAACAGAGAGCTGAGAAATAAACCCTCATGTAGAATATGGTCAAATTATCTTTGAAAAAGGTTTCAAAATCATTTAAAGGGGAAAGAACAGTCTCTCCAACAAATAGTGCTGGGAAAACCAGATATACACAAGCAGAAGAATAGAGGTGACCACTTACTCTATACCATATACAATAATTAATTCAAAATGAATTATAAACCTACACATAAGACTTAAAACTATAAAATCCCTAGAAGAAGACATAGGAGGAAAGCTTTATGACAATGGATTATGCAATGATGTCTTGGATATGACACTGAAAGTACAGGCAACAAAAGCAAAAACAGAAAAAAAGGCAAATGGGGCTACCTTAAACTTGAAAACTTCTATATATTAACAGGCACAATTAAAAGAATGAAAAGGCAACCTATAGAATGGGGAGATATTTTGTAAATCATTTATCTGATAAGGGGTAAATATCCAGATTTTTAATTTTTATTACCTTTTTTAAAAGTTTATTTATTTTGAGAAAGACAGCATGTGATATGAGTGGGGGCAGGGGCAGAGAGAGAGAGAGAGTGAGAATCCCAAGCAAGCTCCATGCTGTCAGTGCAGAGCCTGACACAGAGCTCAATATCACAGGCCATGAGATCATGACCTGAGCTGAGATCAAGAGCCAGATGTTTAACCAATTGAGCCACTCAGGCACCCCCAGACTTTTTATATAAAGAACTCATACAACTCAACAACAAAAAAATAAATAACTTGATTTGAAAAAATGGGCAAGGGACTTGAATAGACATTCCTCCAAAGAAGATATACAGATGACCAATGAACACAGGATAAGATGCTCTAGATACTAATCATTAGGGAAATGAGAATCAAAACCACAATGAGGTACCACTTCACATTCATAGGATGGCTATTAAAGAAAAAAGGGAAAATAAGAAGTGTTGGTGAGGACATGGAGAAATTGGAACCCATGTGCCCTGCTGGTATGAATATAAAATTAATATGGAAACACCTACGGAAAACACAGCGTTTCTTCAAAAAAATATAAATAGAATTACCATATGATCCAGCAATTCCACTTCTGGCTATATACCCAAAAGAACTGAAAGCAAGGACTTGAACATACAATTTTATAGCCATGTTCATAGCAGCATTATTTTCAAGAGCCAAAAGTGGAAAGTAATCCAAATATCCATCAAAGAGCAAACAGACATGGGTGGATCTAGAGCATATTATGCTAAATTAAATAAGTCAGACTGAGAAAAACAAATACCATATTTCACTCATATTGAATCTAAAAAACTAAACAAATGAACAAACAAACAAACAAAAAGCAGAATTAGACCTATAAATACAGAGAACTGATGGCTGCCAGAAGGAAGGGGGAGTATGAGGGATAAGCAAAATGAGTGGTGGGGAGTGGGATATACAGGCTTCCAGTTATCAAATGAATTAAGTCATGGAAATAAAAGGTACAGCATTATATGGTGACACATGGTAGCAACACTTGTGATGAGCATAGCATAATGTATAGAAAGACTGAATCACTATGTTGTACAACTGAAACTAATGTAACATTTTGTAAACTGTAACCTGCTTCAGATTCTGTCTCTCTCTCTCTCTCTCTGCACCTCTCATGCTCATGCCCTGTCTCTCAATAATAAATAAATGTTAAAAAAATTTTAAAGGAAAGGAAGTCTTTTCAACAAATGGTGTTAGGAAAACTGAAGCGCCACATGCCTAAAAATAGAGTTAGATACCTATATCACATCCTATGCAAAAATTAACACAATTTTTTAATCTCAAAAAAAAATCACAATTTTTAATCTAAAAAATCTAAATATAAGAGCTAAAATTATAAAACTCATACACAAAACATGGGAATAAATTCATGATCTTGGGTTAGGCAGTGATTTTTGAGCTATGACATCAAAAGCACAAACAATACACTAACAACCAATTATCCAAAAAGGAAATTAAGAAAATCCTATTTATAATAGTTTTCAAAAGAATGAAATATTTAGGAATAAACTTAACCAAAGGATATGAAAGACTTATACACTGAGAAACTATAAAACACCAATATAAGAAATGAAAATATATGTAAAAATGTTTGAAAGACATCCTGTGTTCACGGATTCTGAGAATATTGGTAAAATATACATACTAGCCAAAGTAACATACAGATTCAAAGATTCAGGGGCGCCTGGGTGGCGCAGTCGGTTGAGCGTCTGACTTCAGCCAGGTCACGATCTCGCGGTCCGTGAGTTCGAGCCCCGCGTCCGGCTCTGGGCTGATGGCTCAGAGCCTGGAGCCTGTTTCCGATTCTGTGTCTCCCTCTCTCTCTGCCCCTCCCCCATTCATGCTCTGTCTCTCTCTGTCCCAAAAATAAATAAACGTTGAAAAAAAAATTAAAAAAAAAAAAAAAGATTCAATGCAATCCCTACCAAAATCCTAATGGCATTCTTTACAGAAAGAAAAAAAAAAAAAACTATGAAATTCATAGAGAACTATAAAAGACCCTGAATAGTCAAAAGAATTTTCAGCAAGAATAACAAAGCTAGAGAAATCATACTTCCTGATTTCAAAATATATAGCAAAGCTTCAGTAATCAAAACAATATGGTACTTGTATAAAAACAGACACAAACAAATGGAACAGAACAGAGCTCAGAAATTACAAGGGTGCCAAGAATACACACTTGGGAAAGGAGAGTCTCTCCAATAAATGGTGCTGGGAAAACTGGGTATCCATATGCAAAAGAATGAAATTGGACCCCTACCTTACACCACTTACAAAAACAAACTCAAAATGGATGAAAGACCTAAATGTAAGACAGGACGACATCAAAATCCTAGAGGAAAAAACTGGCAAAAACCTCTTTGACCTTGGCTGCAGCAACTTCTTACTCAACACGTCTCCGGCAGTGAGGAAAACCAAAGCAAAAACAAACTACTGGGACTTCATCAAAATAAAAACCTTCTGCACAGCGAAGGAAACAATCAGCAAAACTAAACGGCAAGTGACAGAATGGGAGAAGATATTTACAAATGACCTATCAGATAAAGGGTTAGTATCCAAAATTTATAAAGAATTTACTCAACTCAACACCCAAAAAACAAATAAGCCAGTGAAGAAATGGGCAAAAAACATGAATAGACACTTCTCCAAAGACATCCAGATGACCAACCGACACATGAAAAAATGCTCAACATCACTCATCATCAGGGAAATACAAATCAAAACCACAATGAGATACCACCTCACACCTGTCAGAATGGCTAACATTAACAACTCAGGCAACAACAGATGTTGGCGAGGATGTAGAGAAAGAGGATCTTTTGCACTGCTGGTGGGAATGCAAACTGGTGCGGCCACTCTGGAAAACAGTATAGAAATTCCTCAAAAAATTGAAAATAGAACTAGCCTACAACCCAGCAATTGCACCACTAGGTATTTATCCAAGGGATACGTAAGCTGTTTCAAAGGGGCACATGCACCCCAATGTTTATAGCAGCACTATCAACAATAGCCAAAGTATGGAAAGAGCCCAAATGTCCATCAATGGATGAATGGATAAAGAAGATGTGGTATATATACAGATAAAGAAGATGTGGTATATATATACAATGGAGTATTACCTGGCAATCAAAAAGAATGAAATCTCGCCATTTGCACCTACATGGATGGAACTAGAGGGTATTATGCTAAGCAAAATTAGCCAGTCACAGAAAGACAAATATCATATGACTTCACTCATATGAGGACTTTAAGATACAAAACAGATGAGCATAAGGGAAGGGAAGCAAAAATAATATAAAAACAGGGAGGGGGACAAAACACGAGACTCTTAAATATAGAGAACAGAGGGTTGCTGGAGGGGTTGTGCGGGAGGGATTGGCTAAATGGGAAAGGGAGGGGCTTAAGGAATCTACTCCTGAAATCATTGCGGCACCATGTGTTAACTAACTTGGGTATAAATTTAAAAAAACAAATAAATTATAGAAAGAAAAATTAAAAATTAAAAAATCTATAAAAATTTTTTAATTAAAAAAAGGAAGAAATCCTGCCATTTATGACAACATGGATAAACCTGAAGGAAATTATGCTAGGTGAAATAAGCTAAACACAGAAGGACAAATATTACATGGTACCACTTATATGGTGAATCTAAAATAATCAAACTTGGGACACCCGGGGGGCTCAGTTGGTTGAGCATCCAACTTTGGATCAGGTCATGATCTCTCTGCTGCCAGTGTGGAGCCCGCTTCAGATGCTCGGTTTCCCTTTCTCTCTCTGCACCTCCCCCACTCGTGCTAACTCTCTCTCAAAAATAAACATATAAATAAATAAACAAACATACTCCTAGAAATTGAGAGCAGAATGGTGGTTGCCAGGTGCTGGGGAGACAAGGACATACAAAGTCATTTTTCAAAAGCACAAATGATAAAGGAAAAAAATTCATAAATTAAAAGTTCAACAAAATTAAAAACTTTTGTCCTTCAAAAGATAGCAACAATGAAAAGACAACTCACAGAATAGAAAACTTTTATAAATCATTTCTCTGATAAGTAATCTAGAATATAGAAATGATTCTCAATGAGTCAATAACAATAAAACAAATACATTAAAAATAAAGTAATTTATTTTTTATTTTTCTAAATGTTCATTTATCTTTGAGAGAGAGAGACAGAGCACAAGTGGGGGAGGGGCAGAGAAAGAGGGAAACCCAGAATCTGAAGCACGCTCCAGGCTCTGAGCTGTCAGCACAGTGACCTTTGCAGGGCTTGAACCCACAGACCGGGAGATCATGACCTAAGCCGAAGTCACACGTTTAACTGAGCCACCCAGGCACCCCCAGAATAAACTAATTTAAAGTAAAAGTAAACCAAAAAATGGTCTGACTCTTGATTTTGGCTTAGGTCATGATCTCATGGTTCTTGAGTTCGAGCCCTGCATCTCGCTCTCTGCTGTCAGCACAGATCCCGCTGCACATCATCTGTCCCCCTCTCTCTCTGCCCTTCACTTGCTCATTCTCTCTTTCTCTCAAAATAAATAAACTTTAAAAAATGGGCAAAATGGGCAAATTTTCCAAAGAAAATATATAATGGGCAATGGGCAATAAGCACATAAAAAGGTGCTGAACATAAAGAGCTATCAGGGAAATAAAAACTGAAACCACAATATGGTACTGTATCACACCCTCTAGGATGGCTAGAATAAAAAAAAGAATAACAAGTCTTGGGGAAGATATGGGGAAAACAGAACCCTCACACACTGTTGGTACAAATGCAAAACGGTACAGCTACTTTCAAAAACAGTCTGGAAGTTCCTCCAATAATTAAACATGGATTATACCATATAATCCAGCGTTCCCACCTCTAATTATATCCCCAAGAGAAATGAAAACATGTTCACACAAAACCTTGTATACAAATCCTTATAGAAACATCATTCACAATAGCTAAAAAGTGGAAATAACCCAAAAGTCCATCAACTAATGGATAAGCAAAATGAAATATATCTGCCCCAAAAATATATTATCTGGCAATAAAAACAAATGAAATACTGATACATGCTATGCCATAGATAAACCTTGAAAACATTATGCTAAGTAAAAGAAACCAGTCACAAAATAACATATATTTTATGAGTTTATTTTTATGAAATTCCAGAATAAGTGAATCTACATAGATATAAAAATAGATTAGTATTTGCCTAGGATGGGGGCAGGGAATGGGGAGACAGAAGTGACAGCTAAGGGGTGTAGATTTTCTTTCCAGGATAATAAAAATATTATAAAATATATTGTCATGAAGGCAAAGCTCTGTGAATAATCTAAAAGCCATTGAACTGCATACTTTAAATGTGTGGATTATACTGTATTTGAATTATATCTTAATAAAGCTGTTTTAAAAAGACTAATTTTTTTAAAGTGCCCTATCTTTTAGAGGTATATAATGAAGTATTTACAGCAAAATTGTATAACATTTGGTATTTGCTTCAAAGTAACTGGGTGGGGTGAGAGGGTTAAAACCGGTTGGGAGTAGAGACTGAACTGGGTGATGGGTATGTGGGGATTTATTTTACTATTCTCTCTACTTGTGTATGTTTGAAATATACAACATGAAAAAAGTTTTGTAAAAAAAAGTAACAAAGACCTAATATTATGGTAAGGAATGCCAAAATCTATGGAAAGGTAAGCCAGTATCTAGAACGTGAGAAGCCAGATGGGTAAACCTCATTCTCAAAGTCGCTCTTGGCTTTTCTTCCACAGCTTCAAAGGGCAAAGGTAACAAAAGTCAAAGCACAGGTTCTGCCAAAGTAGGAAGTCTTATAACCCAACCCCCAATTTAAACTAGAGACCCAAAAGGCTATACCTTCAAGGTAAGAGTTTATCAGAAGTAAATTCGCCTTCTCAAAGGCTGGTCTATCCACCTATGATCAACGGAACCTTAGGCATAGTACTTGGATTAGGGTAGTCCCAGACAAAGAGCACTCCTAGGTATCTATGGAAGTAAATGAAAGTTCTCTCTACAGGAAGATCTCACTCTAATCTGATTCCTTCTACAGATAATATTCCAGGTATCCAGCACATGGCCAAAGATAACCAGACACACAAAGAAATTAAGCAATATGAGGAAGAAGCAGCAGAAAAAGGAGGCAAGCAGTACACACAAACACTTCTGATACTGGAATTATCAGACAGATTATAAAACAATGTTTACTAAGTTAAAGAAAGGAAACACTGGATGGTTAAAACAAGAAGCAATAAAAATGGCTACCTAAAGACAAAGAAGAGAGAAGAAGAAGGAGACGAGGATGGAAGAGACATTTCTACAGTTTAGGTTTGGAACTAGGTAAATGTTTTACATATTCTATGTTAAAAGTAACCTCTAAAGCATGAAAAGAAACTGAAACAAATATACCTAAATGTATATAAAATACAGTACATGCTCTGTACAGTTTTAGTAGGATTTAGTCCAGAAGCAAAAAGAACTAAAATTATTTCAAATTTCATCCAGTAGTCTCATTATTAATAGTAATATAAATACTATGAATTTGAAACAAGTTTATATATATATATATATATATATATATATAAATCAGACAAATTATTATGAAGATGAGAAAAACAGAAAGAGAAGAACGAATATCAGAAAATCACTAAACTATACACCTCTGAAATCCCTCTATGTACTTAAAAATATAATTTTAATTCAAATACTGAAATCATTCAATATGTTTCTGAAGGCCTACATACTAATTTTTTTCACCATCTGGTCCTTGACTACACTTCAAAACCTCATATCCTATAATGCTACAGTCTAAACTAGTGGTTCTCAACCCTGGTTGTATATCACAACAATTATATTAAAAAAGCAGATTCTGGATGTCACCACATTGTTATTAGATCAGAATCTCAGGGTGGGAGCATCAAGGATGTATACTTTAGAAAAGCACCCTGGGTACTTCTTCTCAGTTAAGGGAGAATCCCTGCTCAAGCCCTACAATTCTACTTAAGTTCCCCAAACGTGGTAAGCTCTAAAAGAGGGGTCAGCAAACCACGGCCCAGGTCTCACATCCAACCCAATGCCTGTTTCTGTAAATAAATTTTCATTAGAACACAACTCAGCCCATTTGTTTACCTACTGTCTATTGCTACTTTCATGCTACAATGACAAGGCTGAGTAGTCTTGATTGAGACAACATGGCCTGCAAAGCCTAAAATATTTACAATCTGGGCCTCTAATGGAAAAAGTCTACTGACCCCTTATCTATCTTTGCATTTTTCTTCAAATACTTCTCCATCTTGGCAAGATCATGCTCATCACTCAAAGCTCTGACTGGCACCACTTCTGTAAAGCCTGAACTGGGTTAGTACCCCTGTATATTTTTTTCAATGTCCTCTGTACTTTCCCTGTATTACTCATCATTCTTTATTCTAAGATGTCTATTTAATGACCACCACCCTATCTAGACTGCAAACACTGAGGACAACACCCAGATGTGTCTTGTTTACCACATTGCCTGATTCATTACATGCATATATTAAGCATTTATTCAATAAATATCTCCCCCCTCCTGTACATTTCTTTTCCATCTTATTAGATTTCTCAGTGTTCCAATCTGTTAAGGGAATTCTGAATTTAAATTCTATCAGTGTATCTGTAATCCCATCATATTGTGTCATTTACACATTTGATATGCACACCATTTGAATTCAAGTCACTGATAGTGGTGAAAATGACAAGGCTGATAAAGTCCTAAGAAGACTGGACCCCCTCCCTGCCAGCACAGTGACAGCCATCAAATCAGCAGTCTTTAGTGTAGCCTACATTTTCCATCTTGTCTAGAAGGATTTTATGAGAGTTTCCACTTCTTCACAGCCATTTCTTACCTGGTACCATCTCTACCCAAGTAGAACTGAACTAACAATCACTCCCCCATCTTTCTCACAACGGTACCTTTTTCTCATTTCACCTCACTATATTGTAATAATGTTTACAAGTCTGTCTTTGCCACAAGCCCAAGCCTGGAGGATAATCCTCCTTGGGAGGATAGAAACTTACTTAAATTAACTTTGAACCTCCAGAACCTAGCACAATGTCCAAAAATCGAGCTGACACCAAAAAAGGAATGAATGAACACGTCTTACAATTCAGACACAATTTATTGCATTTCCTATTTCTGCCATTATAGCACTCCTATATAAAATCTAAAAATCCTTTAAACGTCCTTACCTGGAGCAGAAAGGAAACTGTATAACTCAATAGAGCTGGGTGATGAACTAAATTTAAACTGCTTTTATACTCTGCTACTCCAGCTTTTTCTATGACTTCATGGTCAATATACAATCCTTTCTGGAAAGGTTTGGATGTCCACAGGCAACCAACCATCACTGTCAAATAGTGATTAAATTCTTTATAGGTCTTGGTGCTGAAATTGAACTCTGATTTTGTCTGTTGAGAAAGAAAAGAAATATTCTCATTATAATCTTTTCTTCCTTTCCTTCTTATTCCCAATAGATCATATACATCCAAACTCAATTTTTCAACAATGGTGATTTAATACAGAGCTTTGTCATCTATACCTTTTGTACCAGCTCATTTTTCTTTGCAGCAGTCAAATTTTTACGATACCTAAAATGGAGAACAGAATGAAATTTTGAACATTGAATGCTTTTGAAATGTGTAAACATAAAGGTGTACATTAAAATTTTTTTAATGTTTATTTATTTTTGAGAGAGAGACAGAGCGTGAATGGGGAAGAAGCAGAGAGAGAGGGAGACACAGAATCCAAAGCAGGCTCCAGGCTCTGAGCTGTCAGCATGGAGCCTGACGTGGGGTTCAAACCCATGAACCATGAGGTCATGACTTGAGCCAAAGTCAGCCGCTTAACCAACTGATCCACCCAGGCACCCCAAAAGTGTCCATTTTAAATGTAAATATATGCAGATGTGACATACACAAATAACCAGCTGCCTAGTTAAGGTTTTTATTCTGTGCTACACTCCTCTTAAAGATAAAAGTTAATAGAGGCTCAAATATTGAGTTGTACATTTAAGAGATGCACTTAACTATATGTAAATTTTAGCTGCCTGAATAAAAAAGAAAAACCAATGAAGGAAATACTTTTAATGTTTCACTATAAAAAATTAATAGAGGCTCAAGAGCAGTCACTAATATAAAACATGTTCTCTTAATGTAGAAAAAAGGTACAGTAGAAAGGATAAACGGGAAACTTATAAATTTATTTTTTTCTTGCCTGGGAACAATTACTAATTAGTTTATAAACATTCTAACCTTGGTATAATCCTTAAAGTTATGCCAAAGGGGTCTACGACAATTGTGAACTAAAAGAGTAATTTCAGGGGCACCTGGGTGGCTCAGTCGGTTAAGCGTCCGACTATTGATTTCAGCTCAGGTCATGACCTCACAGTTCGTGGGATCAAGCCCCACATCAGGCTCTGCACTGAAGGGCCAGAGCCTGCTTGGGATTCTCTACCTCTCTCTCCACCCCTCCCTTGCTCACATGCGTGCTCTCTCTCAAAATAAATAAACATTTAAAAAATAAAAAGAGTAATTTCAGTCTGTAAGTGAAAGAATTAGAGGGGATCAGAAACTCCTCTTACAGTTTCATAAAATTGGCAATAGCTCCCCTCATCTACCAGAAAATGTTCACTTCTTTTAAAGTTTATTTATTTATTTTGAAAGAGATAGAAAGCAGGGTAGGGGCAGAGAGAGAGGGAAGAGAGAGAATCCCAAGCAGGCTCCACACTGTCAGCACAGAGCCTGATGTGGGGCTTCAACTCACAAACAGTGAGATCATGACCTTAGCCAAAATCAAGAGCTGGACGCTTAACCAACTGAGCCACCCAAGTGCCCTAAAAATGTTCTTTTTACCAGAGATACTACATAGAACTAAACTAGTTGTCAGCAACTAACTAATTTTTCTTTAGGACACAGCAATGAGAATGGACAATGCTGAGGGCACCAGTACCACTGCACAAAAGATTTGTTAACTAAGAATGTTTTTTTTTTAAATTTTTAAAATTTGAGTGTGGCTGACACACAATGTTACATTAGTTTCAAATGTACCACACAGTGATTTGACAAGTATACACATTATGCTATGTCTACCACTGTAGCTGTCACCATACAATGCTATTACAATATCACTGACTATATTATTCATGCTGTGCCTTTTATTACCATTAACTATGAATTTTTTAAAACCATATCCCCCATGGTGACATTTCAAAAACACAGTTAAAATAGTCCCATATCAGAAGGTCATTACCAAAAGAAAGACATGTTTCCTATTTCAATAGGTTCTGGCAGGAAATAAAAATAGTTTTATTGTCTTTAATATTTTATTGTATACAATATATTACAGGGTATAAATTATAATTTATTGTATAGTTGAAAAACAAAGATAGAAGTATGATGTGTTAATTTATATAAAACAGTAAAAATGTTTTGTACCTGTCCATGATATAACACAGCTGGTTCAGGATACTGGAATCTAGGCTGAGGAGAGCAGGATAGAAGATCCCCGGAGGAAACAATACCACTAGTGGAAGGTTATAATTTACATATATGTCACATACCTTTTGGGAAGAATGATAACATCAGTATACAAATTATTTCCCAGAACCCCTCAATCAAGTTCACCCAAAGATTTATCAATAGAGAATAAGCAATAATAGAACATCAGATTTGGGTCTGCCTGATTCATAAATTGAATAGGTAATCACAGCCTGCTTAAAAATGTACCTGACTAAACATCAAACTTGCCATAGAGGATTATTTCTACAATGTCATTACTAAAATATTCCATTTTTTCCTGGGGAGAGGGCTTTAAGTTGGGAAGAGAGGAGAAGGGAGTCCTTAAGGGAGTATTAATCCCATTAATAGTGATTTATCATATTAGTTAGCTATCAACATGGAAAATGAGCATGCTTCTAAAATATATAGCACAAGACAATTAGTGCAGGGAGGAAGCCAAGAAAACTGAGATTAGTAGGTACTTCCAGGATAATAGTTTTGTCCACATCAAATACTACAAAATATAAGACCATAATCATAGATGTTTTGAAAGGTAGAAGTGGATATATGAAGAAACAACAGGGTATTTTTTGGGTTTTGCCAGGAGTTTGGAATGTACAATGAATGAGTAAAAAGTGATGCTATAGACAGACTTCTGCCAAGGGTCAGCATTCTTCAGGGGAATGTCTATTAAAGCAGTACCTGAACTTTTCACCAAAACCATTTGTTTCTCCATTTTATGAAAATCAGTTATTCAGGTGAGAATCTAATCATGAACTTCAAAATAAGAAGCTTATTTTAACTGTGTTAAACATAGTCACAGTCCAACTTAATAGTTGTACATAAAATTTAAATAATAGACCAGTAAAGCAGACAGCCAACACAAAAAATCAAAATAGACAATATGGGATGTGTACTACCTTCTCATAGAAATCCAAAATAAAGTGCAGTAAGAAAGTATTGTTGCTTTCCAAGCGCATTGCAGTAGTGGACAGCCACCCTATGTAGTCAATCAGTTCAGACACAGTGTTCATGGATCCACCTAAAGTGGTATCCCTGCAATAAGAAACCATGACACTCAGACCCACATTAGCAAAAGTCTTCACAATTTCCAAGCTAAAGTTAAATAATATACAGCAAAAAGTTTTTTAAGGATTTCAGAAAATGATCTGTGCTCCAATGTATAATTGAGGTTTTTTTTAAACCACAGTGATTAACCATAAAACTACACAGTGCTCCAGGGAACCATTAAGATAAATTCACAGAACATGCCCAGCAACTACTCTACTAGTAAACATCAGAGAAAAAAGATTAAGCTCCAGACAGACTTTAGATGTCCAGGAACCACAGAATTCAGCAAATTAGTTTCTAAGTATACAAAGCAAGACTCAGTTTTACCTGAATTCCTGAGTTGAAATGCTATTAAAACTAATTTCACTTTAACTGGAATTCAATTCAATCCTAAAACTGAATTAGTATAATTTTTGGCATCTTTCTTCCAGTAATAACCAAATGTGGTTATATTATATCCTTCCCAAATCAATAAACTGTGTGTCTTTATTTTTTTTAAGATTTTATTTTTAAGTAATCTCTACACCGAACATGGGGCTTGAAGTCACAACTCCGAGACCAAGAGTTGCATGCTCTACTGACTTAGCCAGCCGGGTGCCCCAAACTGTGTCTCTTTAAATCACACTTAAACACTGACTCCTGATTTCACTTCTCTCTCTCTCTCTCTCTCTCTCTCTCTCTCCCCCACCCACCGCCCCTACCTCTCTCTCTCACACTTTTTTTTTAAATATTAACTTAAATTTTTTTTTTAATGTTTGGTTAGCTTTGAGAGAGAGAAAGAGAGATAAAGACACAGCCTGAGCAGGGAGGAGCAGAGAGAGAGAGGGAGACACAGAATCCAAAGCAGGCTCCAGGCTCTGAGCCATCAACACAGAGCCCAATGTGGGGCTCGAACCCAAAAACAATGACATCATGACCTGAGCTGAAGGCAAAAGCTTAACTGACTGTGGCACCCCCTCCCCCGGACCTTGTGCATGCATTCACTCTCTCTCTTCAAAAAAAAAAAAAAATCACAAAAATAAATCTCAAGAAAAAAGGGAATAACAAGTTCAATTCATCTATCCACTCACCCTGTTCTTCAATCCACTGTTGAGTGGACTAGGAAAAGACTTACAAATGTGATTTCATACCTTTACCCTCTGATCTAGGTGGCCAACAATGGTTATGCACAAGAAATAAAGAACGGCAGATAGTCTTAGAGCCTAAGAAATGATTATGACTCTACCACCATCCACTGATGGATCAGTGTCAGAGTGAACAGGGAAAGATCCGGAGACCATTCACAAAGGTGGGCATCCATATTGTCAACTGGCTATTTGCAAACTATATTTTAACTATGATTTTTGGCAGCACCTGGCAAATGTTTCTGAAATAATTTGAGCAATGATGATTGCTCACAACAGCACACTTTGAAGTGCTTCTCCACAGGACACAGAGGCACTTAAAAAAAAATTTTTTTAACGTTTATTTATTTTTGAGACAGAGAGAGACAGAGCATGAACAGGGGAGGGGCAGAGAAAGAGGGAGACACAGAATTGGAAGAAGGCTCCAGGTTCTGAGCCATCAGCCCAGAGCCGGACGCGGGGCTTGAACTCACGGACCGTGAGATAGTGACCTGAGCCGAAGTCGGCCGCCCAACCAACTGAGCCACCCAGGCGCCCCGAGGCACTTTAGATGAAACAATATTCTGTTCAGGACTGCATCCTACTCCCCACACACAGCAACATGTTTACCATCCTTGGCTACCACTCACTAAATAATGGTAGCACCCTCTTCCCATTCACAGTGCCAACCAAAAATGCCCAATGGAGAACCACTGCTGAGAATGGCTTCCTACCCTTCCCTCCTTATGATCTACAACTACAATTTACTCCCTCTTTGACAGTCATGTGGCATATGGTCATATGAGAGGGACATGGCATTATATCCATATTGCCAAACAGAAGGAGTTACTGAGAGCATAAGAGCTATATTATACAATGCCAAGTGGTATTATGACACTTAAGTTATCTACACTTATGTCCATTTGTTTAAGACTTTTAGAAAACTCCTTTTTAACTGCCCTGATGAAATTCATGACACTAGTTTAAAAAGGATCCTAGGGGCCCACGGAAGAGGGTACGAAGGGCGGAGAGGCAGTGCATGCTACACGAACTGCAGGAGGGAGCCAGGGTGGTGGAGGGGCAGCCCGCCCGGCAAGGTGGAATCCCCGAGTCTGGCTTGCAAAAGCGGAGGGACCAGACTGTGTGAGTTCTGACAGCCAGCGGGACTTAACATCTGGAACTGATAAGTCAACAGCTCTGCTCTCAGAGAGCGGGGAGGGTGAGAGGATGCCAGGAGGGAGAGGTGTTGAGCCCTGGAAGACAGAGCTCAGCTCGGTGGGGAACAAAGGTGCTGGACAGCGCCATCTCCCTCTCCCATCCCCCAGCCAAAATCCCAAAGGGAACCAGTTCACAGCACCAAAATTGCTTGCACCACGCAAACACCCAATGCTGTGCTCCTCTGGATCCATCCCTCCAACGGGTCTGCCTGCCTCCCTCCCAGTGCTGCAGGGCACCTCCTGCAGGGGACCACCAGCGGCAAAGCCAGCTAAGCCTGCCCCTCCCACCCCTGTGCACCCTGCGATCCACCACGGCTAATACGCCAGATCCCATCAGAGCAGCACCACAAGCCTGGCAGTGTGCAAGTAGCCCAGACAGGGGCCACACCACTCCACAGTGAGTCCTGCCCCTGGGAGAGGGGAAGATAAGGTACATAGCAGTCTGACTGTGGCCCCATTGGTGGGTTGGGGACAGACACTGGGTCTGACTGCAGCCCCACCCACCAACACAAGTTACTCCAAATAGCACAAGGGAAGTGCCCTGCAGTTCCGTGCCACCCCAGGACTATCCAGAATGACAAAACGGAAGAATTCGCTTCAAAAGAAACTCTAGGAAATAGCGACAGCTAACAAATTGATCAAAAACAATTTAAGCAATATAATGCAACAAGAATTTAGAATACTAGTCATAAAATTAATCACTGGGCTTGAAAAAAGTATAGAGGACAGCAGAGAATCTATTGCTACAGAGATCAAGGGACTAAGAAATTAGTCATGAGGAGCTAAAAAATGCTATAAATGAGGTGCAAAATAAAATGGAGGTGACCACACTTGGATTTACGAGGCAGAGGAGAGAATAGGTGAATTAGAAGATAAAATTATGGACAAAGAGGAAGCTGAGAAAAAGAGAGAGAAAAAAATCCAGGAGTATGAGGAAAGAATTAGAGAACTAAGTGATGCAATCAAACGGAACAATATCCGTATCATAGGAATTCCAGAAGAGGAAGAGATAGAGAAAAGGGCTGAAGGTGTACTTGAACAAATCATAGCTGAGAACTTCCCTGATCTGGGGAAGGAAAAAAGCATTGAAATCCAAGAGGAAAAGAGAACTCCCTTCAGACGTAACTTGAATAGATCTTCTGCACCACATAGTGAAACTGGCAAAATACAAGGATGAAAATTCTGAAAGCAGCTAGGGATAAACACGCTCTAACATATAAAGGGAGACCTATAAGACTAGTGATGGATCTATCTACTGAAACTTGGCAGGCCAGAAAGGAATAACAGGAAATCTTCAATGTGATGAAAAGAAAAAATATGCAGCCGAGAATCCTTTATTCAACAACTCTGTCATTTAGAATAGAAGGAGAGACAAAGGTCTTCCCAAACAAACAAAAACTGAAGGAATTCATCACCACTAAACCAGCCCTACAAGAGATCCTAAGGGGGACCCTGTGAGACAAAGTACCAGAAACATCACTACAAGCATGAAACCTACAGACATCACAATGACTCTAAACCCATATCTTTCTGTAATAACACTGAATGTAAATGGACTAAATGCTCCAACAAAAAGACGTGGGGTATCAGAATGGATAAAAAAAACAAGGCCCATCTATTTGCTGTACTGCAAGAGACTCATTTTAGACCTGAGGACACCTTCAGATTGAAAGTGAGGGGATGGAGAACTATCTATCATGCTTTTGGAAGTCAAAAGAAAGCTGTAATAGCCATACTTATATCAGACAAACTAGACTTTAAATTAAAGGCTGTAACAAGAGATGAAAAAGGGCATTATATAATAATTACAGGGTCTATCCATCAGGAAGAGCTAACAAGTATAAATGTCTATGTGCCAAATACAGGAGCCCCAAAATATATAAAACAATTACTCACAAACATAAGCAACCTTATTGATAAGAATGTGGTAATTGAAGGGGACTTTAACACTCCACTTACAACAATGGATAGATCATCTAGACACAAGATCAATAAAGAAACAAGAGCCCTGAATGATACATTGGATCAGATGTACCTGACACATATATTTAGAACTCTGCATCCCAAAGCAACAGAATATACTTTCTTCTCGAGTGCACATGGAACATTCTCCAAGATAGATCACCTACTGGGGCACAAAACAGCCCTTCATAAGTATAAAAAAATTGAGATCATACCATGCATACCTTCAGACCACAATGCCATGAAGCTTGAAATCAACCACAGGAAAAAGTCTGGAAAACCTCCAAAAGCATGGAGGTTAAAGAACACCCTACTGAAGAATGAATGGGTCAACCAGGTAATTAGACAAGAAATTAAAAAATATATGGAAACAAATGAAAATGAAAAGACAACAATCCAAATGCTTTGGGATGCAGCGAAGGCAGTCCTGAGAGGAAAATACATTGCAATCCAGGCCTATCTCGAGAAACAAGAAAAATCCTAAATACAAAATCTAACAGCACACCTAAAGGAACTGGAAGCAGCACAGCGAAGACATCCCAAACACAGCAGAAGAAGAGAAATAATAAAGATCAGAGCAGAAATAAACAATATAGAACCTAAAAAAACTGTAGAGCAGATCAATGAAACCAAGAGTTGGTTTTTTGAAAAAATAAACAAAATTGATAAACCTCTAGCCAGGCTTCTCAAAAAGAAAAGGGAGATGACCCAAATAGATAAAATCATGAATGAAAATGGAATTATTACAACCAATCCCTCAGAAATACAAGCAATTATCAGGGAATACTATGAAAATTACATGCCAACAAACTGGACAACCTGGAAAAAATGGACAAATGCCTAAGCACCCACACACTTCCAAAACTCAAACAGGAAAAAATAGAAAACTTGAACAGACCCATAACCAGTGAAGAAATTGAATCAGTTATCAAAAATCTCCCAAAAAATAAGAGTCCAGGACCAGATGGCTTCCCAGGGGAGTTTTACCAGACGTTTAAAGCAGAGATAATACCTATCCTTCTCAAGCTATTCCAAGAAATAGAAAGGGAAGGAAAACTTCCAGACTCATTCTATCAAGCCAGCATTACTTTGATTCCCAAGCCAGACAGAGAGCCAGCAAAAAAAGAGAACTACAGGCCAATATCCCTGATGAATATGGATGCAAAAATTCTCAACAAGGTACTAGCAAATCGAATTCAACAGCATATAAAAAGAATTATTCATCATGATCAAGTGGGATTCATTCCTGGGCTGCAGGGCTGGTTCAACATTTACAAATCAATCAATGTGATACATCACATTAATAAAAGAAAAGATAAGAACCATATGATCCTGTCAATCGATGCAGAAAAAGCATTTGACAAAGTTCAGCATCCTTTCTTAATAAAACCTTCGAGAAAGTTGGGGTAGGAGGAACATACTTAAACATCATAAAAGCCATGTATGAAAAGGCCACAACTAATATCATCCTCAATGGGGAAAAACTGAGAGCTTTTTCCCTGAGATCAGGAACAAGACAGGGATGTCCACTATCACTGCTGTTGTTTAACATAGTGTGGGAAGTGCTAGCATCAGCAATCAGACAACAAAAGTAAATCAAAGGCATCAAAATTGGCAAAGATAAAGTTAAGCTTTCACTTTTTGCAGATGACATGATATCATACATGGAAAACCTGATAGACTCCACCAAAAGTCTGCTAGAACTGATACATGAATTCAGCAAAGTCACAGGATACAAAATCAATGTACAGAAATCAGTTGCATTCTTATACACTAATAATGAAACAACAGAAAGACAAATAAAGAAACTGATCCCATTCACAACTGCACCAAGAAGCATAAAATACCTAGGAATAAACCTAACCAAGGATGCAAAAGATCTGTATGCTGAAAACTATAGAAAGCTTATGAAGGAAATTGAAGAAGATATAAAGAAATGGAAAAACATTCCGTGCTCATGGATTGGAAGAATATTGTTAAAATGTCAATACCACCCAAAGCAATCTACACATCAATGCAATCCCAATCAAACTTGCACCAGCATTCTTCTTGAAGCTAGAACAAGCAATCCTGAAATTTGTGTGGAACCACAAAAGACCCCGAATAGCCAAAGCAATTTTGAAGAAGACCAAAGCAGGAGGCATCACAATCCCAGACTTTAGCCTCTACTACAAAGCTGTCATCATCAAGACAGCATGGTATTGGCACAAAAGCAGACACATAGACCAATGGAATAGAATAGAAACCCCAGAATTAGACCCACAAAAGGATGGCCAACTAATCTTTGACAAAGCAGCAAAGAATATCCAGTGGAAAAAAAGACAGTCTCTTTAACAAATGGTGCTGGGAGAACTGGACAGCAACATGCAGAAGGAGGAAACTAGACCAATTTCTTGCACCATTCACAAAAATAAACTCAAAATGGATAAAGGACCTGAATGTGAGACAGGAAACCATCAATACCCTAGAGGAGAAAGCAGGAAAAGACCTCTCTGACCTCAGCTGCAGCAATTTCTTACTTGATACATCTCCAAAGGCAAGGGAATTAAAAGCAAAAATGAACTATTGGGACCTCATGAAGATAAAAAGCTTCTGCACAGCAAAGGAAATAAGCAACAAAACTAAAAGGCAACCGACAGAATGGGAAAAGGTATTTGCAAATGACATATCAGACAAAGGGCTAGTATCCAAAATCTATAAAGAGCTCACCAAACTCCACACCCAAAAAACAAATAATCCAGTGAAGAAATGGGCAGAAAACATGAGTAGACACTTCTCTAAAGAAGACATCCAGATGGCCAACAGGCACATGAAAGGATGCTCAATGTTGCTCCTCATCAGGGAAATACAAATCAAAAGCACACTCAGATACCACCTCACGTCAGTCAGAGTGGCTAAAATGAACAGATCAGAAGACTATAAATGCTGGCGAGGATGTGGAGAAACGGGAACCCTCTTGCACTGTTGGTGGGAATGAAAACTGGTGCAGCCACTTTGGAAAACAGTGTGGTGGTTCCTCAAACGATTAAAAATAGATCTACCCTATGACCCAGCAATAGCACTGCCAGGGATTTACCCAAGGGATACAGGAGTGCTGATGCATAGGGGCACTTGTACCCCAATGCTTATAGCAGCACTTTCAATAATGGCCAAATTATGGAAAGAGCCTAAGTGTCCATCAACTGATGAATGGATAAAGAAATTGTGGTTTACATACACAATGGAATACTACTTGGCAATGAGAAAGAATGAAAGATGGCCTTTTGTAGCAACGTGGATGGAATTGGAGAGTTTAGGCTAAGTGAAATAAGTCATACAGAGAAAGACAGGTACCATATGTTTTCACTCTTATGTGGATCCTGAGAAACTCAACAGAAAACCATGGGGGAGGGGAAGGAAAAAAAAAAAAAGGTTAGAGAGGGAGGGAGCCAAACCATAAGAGACTCTTAAAAACTGAGAACAAACTAAGGGTTGATGGGTGGTGGGAGGGAAGGGAGGGTGGGTGATGGGCATTGAGGAGGGCACCTGTTGGGATGAGCACTGGGTGTTGTATGGAAACCAATTTGACAATAAATTTCATATTTAAAAATAAATAGATAAATAAAAGAATCACCTTTTAACAACAACAAAAGAAAGGATCCTAGGGGAGTGCCTGGGTGGCTTGGTCAGTTGAGCATCAGACTCCTGGTTTTGTCTCAGGTCCATGATCTCATTGTCTTTGGGATGAAGCCCCACATTGGACTCTGCCTTCCCACTCTCTCTGTCCCTCCCCCGCACTCACGAACTCACTCTCTCTCAAAATATAAATAAATAAACATCTTTAAAAAAACAAAAAGAGGTTCTTTGTTTGGAATTTAGTATTTTTGAAAGAAAATATAGAAATGGAAGGCTCCTCTATCGGGTTACCTGAAGATTTACACTGCAAATTGGCGAAAGATTATAAATGCAAACACAGTGTCTTTAATAGAACTGAGATGTTTGAAGAGGTTAAACATTTAATTTCCTTATGATCGTGGTTCTCAAACTTTAGCTAGCATCAAAATTATCAAGGTTTTTGTTAAAACATAGATTACTAGGCCCTACATCCAGAGCATATTTCAGTTGTTCTAGGATAGATTCTGAGACTTTGCATCTCTAAAAAGTTTCCAGCGATGCTGATGCTACTGGTCCCCAGACATCACTTTGAGGAGCACAGCCTTACAAGAAACTTTCACTACCCATAATATTCTATTTCTTTCTAAAAGTTACCAGACATATGTGATATATGGACACACTACAACAATGAATATGAATAACTGAAAACAATTTCCAGGCAACTCCCAAGCTTTTATTCACCATGTTCCTCTCAAAGGAGGAGATCACTATAGGTATAAGAACACATAGGAAAATAGGAGCTAATCTAACCAAGCTAACCACTAACCACGTGCAACTGAAGCTAAGAGATCCCTATACTTAAATAAACTGTGACTGATAATGTAAGGAATTTGAATGCTAATTAGATATTTGAAGATATTAACTAATTTTATAAGTCAAAGAAAGACAAATACCATATGATGTCACTTAGATGTGGAAAAACAAAACAAACAAACAAAGAAACAAAAAACAAACAAACAGAAAAAGCCTCATAGAGAACTGATGACTGCCAGAAGAGATGGAGGTCAGGGGGATGGGCAAAACAGGTGAAGGGGATTAATAGGTACAAACTTTCTATTATAAAATAAGTCATGGGGATGAAAAGATAGCAAAGGGAATATAGTCAATAATATAGCAATAACTTTGTAGGGTGACAGATGGTAACTACACTTATCTTTTAAGTTTATTTATTTATTTTGGGAGAGAAAGACAGCATAAGCAGGGGAGGGGCAGAGAGAGAGGGAAAGACAGAGAATCCCAAGCAGGCTTCGCACCGTCAGCACAGAACCTGATTCAGAAGCTCAAACTCACAAACCATGAGATCATGACCTGAGCCGAAATCAAGAGTTGGATGCTTAACCAACTGAGCTCCCCAGGCGCCCCATAACTACACTTATTGTAGTGAGTACTGTATAATATATAGAATTGTCAAATCACTATGTTATACACCTGAAACTAATATAATGTTGTGTGTCAATTATACTTCAATTAAAATTTTTTAAATGATGATAAAATAAAGCTATTAATTTTTTGGTGTTATACTGCTATCATTTTTCAACAGTTGAAATGATGTGTGGGTTTTGCTTTTTCCTTAAAAAAAAAAAAACCTAGAACAAAAGAAAATGAGGAGTGTTATAAATTAGAAAAAAAAAATTAATCATGACCTGATAACTGTTAAAGCTGGATGATGCATACATAAGGATAACACTGTACTATTTTCTGCCCTTTTGAATATGTTTGCAATTTTCTATAAGAGTGCTTTTAAAATTAATGTTAAAAAATAATGTGGCTGATAATATAGGAGAAGCCAAAGATTTTATGTAGAAAGAGTAAAAAAGGGCACATTTAACAATAATCAACATAATGGAAAGCTGGGGTTCTTTTTTTTATTTCAAAGTGAAAAGAAATTAATGTACGTAACCAAAATACATCAGAGAAACCAAAACCAAAACTGTACAGAAAAATTACAGATTTTCCTAACCATCATCAGAACTGACTTTACATGTAAGTAAGAACATATTTTATAAAGTGAGCTAAACTGAATGGAAGCCAAAGATGCAAGTTTTAACATCAGCTCTCCAATGTTTTGCTATAGTAACTCTTGTAAGTCACTTAGAGGATTAGGGGTTGCTTTCTGATTTATACAATTGAACTTGAAGAATTTAGCCTCCCTCACAGGATTACAGGGAAGAAAAGCGAAAAGAAACAAAAACATTTTTGTTAAGAAAGCTATGACTATGTATTTACAATAAGGTCTCGTGCCATACTATTAAACTCTATCTGCAAACATTTTAATGCAGATCATCTCTTGTGGAGTGTTGTAAGAGAACTCACAGAGGACTGTCCATCACAGGTTTCATGTGGATGTCCGTAGAAAGCCACAACAGCCAATTCTGCAATAGTTCTTTCAAACTCTGGAGAACACTACACTGAGGAATCAAAACAAAAAAAAAATCATTCATAAAACCATTCAGACACACTACAGTGTTGAGAACAAATTAAAACCAGAGGCTTGGCGGTGGAGATGACTGCATCTAATTCAGAACCTAATAGCTGCTGCTCCAGCCTGATCAGTCTCCAAGAGACAGATGAATGCCAAGTACAAGTTTATATTGCCATTTTCTCTACAAGACTGCCCCCAGCTTATCAGCCCAGGAACAGACTCTTGTTTCTCTAAATTACATTCATTTATAACATATATTACATCTTCAAATAAAGTATCACCCACCCCTTGCTGTCTCCCCTTAGATATCCTTTAAAGTTGCTATAGAAATGAGTTTCCCATCCATTTCACCTTGTGTCACAACTACAATTTACTCCCTTTTTGACAATCATAAACTTTATCTTACCTTCTGTAACTGTGGAAAACAAACAATTCTAGTCATTCTCAGGCTTTGCCTTGATTTCTCAGGGTCTCATTTACATACAAATACAGTCTTTAAATTTTTTTTTTTCAACGTTTATTTATTTTTGGGACAGAGAGACACAGAGCATGAACGGGGGAGGGGCAGAGAGAGAGGGAGACACAGAATCAGAAACAGGCTCCAGGCTCTGAGCCATCAGCCCAGAGCCTGACGCGGGGCTCGAACTCACGGACCGCGAGATCGTGACCTGGCTGAAGTCGGACGCTTAACCGACTGCGCCACCCAGGCGCCCCATACATACAAATACAGTCTTGACAGAAGTGTGCCCAGAGCATTAATGAGGATAAATCATAGTATCTATAAATTTGAAAGCTATCCATATCATCCCCAAACCTAATACAGGAAACCTTTATTACATATCCTTAACAACAGGGGGAGAGCATTCGCACATATCCTTAACAAATAATGGCCTAGATACTATTTGAATATCTCCAGAGATAGGATGCTCACTTCACAGAACAGTTCAATTAATACTTTTTAAAGAAACTGACACCTTGCATTCAGGTTATAAATATGTTCAAGTTTAAAGTGACCTTGGAATCACCTAATTTCAATTTTGGTGTCAACCAAGGATTTAAACATCTGAGAAGGTAGTAAATATTACCATGTCATATTCAGAAAACTAAATCCTTTCATTCCCCACTCACTTATTCTAATCCACGCAGTCCCCACATTAAAGTCATGAGATTTTTATGTTTATGAGAGGAACATGGGTTAAAAAAAAAAAAAGGTTGAGAAGCACAGCTCTACCCTATATACGAACCTTCTCTACATAAATATCCCCAGTAGATACACCCACTAAGCCTATGCTTGACCCATTCTAACACCAGGAAATATACTACCTCTTAAAGTCCTTTATTCCATTTTGAGTTTCCTCTACCTATAATGAGATACTGCCGTGAGGTGCCTGGGTGGCTCAGTAGGTTAAGCAACCAACTCTGGATTTCGGCTGAGGTCATGATCCCAGGGTCATAGGATCGAGTCCCACATTGTGCTCCGTGCCGAGTATGGAGATCTCGCTTAAGATTCTCTCTCTCCCTCTGTCCCCCACCCCACTCTGGCATGCACACACATTCTCTCTAAAAGAAAAAAGTTTATTAAAAAAAGATACTGCCCTATATCTAATACTGCCTTCTGAAGTCACATAGAGATCTGCTCTTTCCATGGGACAATCTATCAATTATTTGAAAAGAACCACAAAATATTCATCTTTTTTCCTCCAGGCACAATATTCCTGGTTCCTTTACTATCCCAAGCTAGAAATCTCAAAGTCATCTTGTGTCCTTCATGCTTCATTTCATCACCAAATCCTATCATTTTTTCTTTTCAAAATGCCCAACTTTTCCATTCCTTCCAATCCCCCTGTAACTACCTAGCCCAGGCCTTCACATCTCTAAGATTACTTTATCCTCCTAGTCAGTCTTCTTTTTCTAGTCTCATCTCCCAAACCCCCATTCTTTCTCTATGGCTACCAGACCTTTGTTACTTAAGTACTCTACCCATTATATCCATCTTCCTCAAAGAACCGCGTATGGCAAAGGAATAGCAGTACATAACAAGGTCTTAAAAATGTTCAAACTCTTTCCTTTTACCCAGTAACTTCACTCCTGGAAATTGATACCAAGAGAAGAAATCTGTATTATGAAGATGAGCAATATAGTTATCTATACCTACAAAGAAACAAATTAGAGATAATAACAGAAAAAGGATTAAATACATTTTTGTGAACTATGACTAGGTATTGACTATATTTGACTAATTCCGGATTGATTTTTTTGAGAGAGAGAGAGAGAGGGAGAGAGCACGTGCAAGTTGGGGAGGAGGAGAGGGAGAGAAGACATCTCAAGCAGGCTCCATGCCCAGTGTGGAGCTTGATCCCACGACCATGAGATCATGACCTGAGCTGAAATCAAGAGTTGAACACTTAACTGACTGAGCCATCCAGGCTCCCCTGTATTCTGATTTTTAAATTTATGTCCACTGTTTTTGTAATTATATAGGAGATATAAATCAATGTGGACAAAAATTAGAAAATTAACATGTCAAAATGAAAAAAGCATAGTTACAGTGGATTTGTGGGATTTTCTCAACCAAAATTCTTCAAGAAAAAAGTTGTTTACTGATAGGCACAACTAGCTAAGCACAAACAAAAGCACTGAAGATGTGAAACTATTAGAGTTTTAAACATTATTTATTATGTTAAGCTGGGTAATCAAGCTATACAATAGCTAAGGTGATAATAAGTCATTAAAAGCCTCATAAACTCTACTTTGTTTTCTCTTTTGCCTTTTAAAAGCCTCAAAAACTGGAGCACGTGGGTGGCTCAGTCAGTTAAGTGTCCAACTTCCGCTCAGGTCATGATCTCACAGTTCGTGAGTTTGAGCCCTGCATTGGGCTCTGTGCTATCAGCACAGCTATCAGCCTGGAGCCTGCTTCAGATTCTGTGTCTCCCTCTATCTCTGCCCCTCCATCCCTCTCTCTTTCTTTCTCTCTCAAAAATAAATAAACATTAAATAAATAAAATAAAAGCCTCATAAACTAACTGAATTTTTAGCTAATTCTACCACAGGTCACATTGCTGTTATCCTTAGCCACTTTCCCAGAATGAAAACCCTTTGATCACTTATCCTTTCTTGTACCCTATACTTCTCTGTGCTTCTTTCCCTCTTTCATTGATCTCAACCTTTCCAAATCTTTCAATTACAGTTTCCACAACTTCTATTCCATGATAATCTAAACCTATACCTTCATATTCTTCGAAGTATGCTTTCCGTCTTCTTATTCTAGTCATATCCTGGCTCTCCCTCCCCACTCGAGGACACTTTTCTCTGAATACATTTCCATATCTCCCTTCAACACCTGGAGGTAAGCAATGCCCTAGCTTCCTTGCTAACATGAGAAAAGAATGTAAGCCCATTCTTTGAGAAGGTAAATATAAAATCAGAAATGAATCTCCCTTTAAAAGGAAAGAAATCTGGTTCTGCCCCCATGATTCCACTGAAACTCCTCACAAAGGTAGCACCAAACTTCTGTATTATCAATTCCAAAAGAAACTTTCTTTGGTCCTTATCTTTCTGGATCTTCCTGGGATATATGGCAACATTCTTCCTTCACTACTTCTTGATATCCTGTATTCCTTTTGTTTCCTTGGCACTACTGTTCTTCTGGCTCTTTTCATAGCTCTTGAGAAGGTTCCTTCATAGACTCTCCTTTTCAGGTAAGTGTTGAGTATTCCCCTGAGTTCTGTCCTTGGCCCACCATCTGTTTCCTTTCCTCTAACCCTTTCTCTCCCCAGCCTCCCACTCTCAAATATAAATATATGTATGTGTGTATAAATGCATATATACTTACTAAGTTGGACCATATGAAATTAACACTGATCAAATACTTCTGACCTACAAAATGGCAATTTTGTATGGTTCAACCTAATATTTATAGATAAATAACTCCCTAGAATTATGGAATAAGAGAAGAGATAAAGAATGACCCAATTACAAGATAGGAAGAAAATCACAAAAAGCTGCAAAATGAAGTTCCTGAAGATGTATTGGCTGGGGAGAAGTGGTAGGTATTGTCATGTGAATGATGACATTGGTCAGGTAGTAAGTACAAATAATATAAATTAACCTCAAATCCAAGTTAATGTGACAGGTAGTTAATAAAGTACCATTTGATTATGACAAATACTAAGCAGGACAATACATTTTTACTGTAAATGTGGCCAACAGTAAGTGACTTAAGGTGAAAACAATGTTGCAAAAGAAATACTCTTTATATTGTCACTCTTCTGAAATAGGAATAACCATTGTATACAAAAGTGGCTCTCAGACTCAGTTGGGTAGAATTCTTGGAACTCAGTGGTCTTTTTGGAGAACACACCAAAATAGTAACACATTTTAATTTTATATAAGGTTGGAACAATTTTATTAGCAGAAAATAAGAATGTTATAAATATACAGTATGAATGTCACAGGGGATTTTGTTTTGGCCATTACTGTATTCCCAGTGTCAAGAAGAGCATCTAGCACATGGTGGGTGTTCAATAAATATTTGTAAAATGAGTAAGGGTATCTATAAAAATATCAACCACAACAATCAAACTAAGTATGGTTAAGTATTTCCCAGTTTGTTTTTATTAATACTAATTTGCCACCTGTTCATTTACTTTGTCACCTGCTACAAGTGGAAGCAGTTCAGGAAAACTGTATGCAACAAAACCTTTACAAAAGAAAATTCTATGCATTAACTTTGACTTGAGTGATGTAGCATCTCAAATCCAGATCCAAGGGAATCCTGGTAGAAAACCACTGCTTTAATGTGGGTTTAGAATCATGTACCACTGACCATAAAACCATACTTCCTATTTAATCTAAGCAATACAGTATTTTCTTACCTTGAAATAAATGGTTGATATAAAGAATAGCTGTGCTAGATGGTCAAAAAGAAGTGGTTTCACCTCTAGGAATTGAAGAAAAAAGATTATTCAAGATTCCTTTAATTAATATTACAATGAATTAAAGGACTCCAAATTTTCATGATACATACCAGAGAAGCTACTAAAAGGAATCCAGCTCACAAGCTGAAGGAACTGTGATCGACAACAGAGGCCATCCCAGAGAGGAAGGCTCTTATACAGGAATGTTTCACAGGAATAGAACCCCTCCTACAACACAAGTCCATAGTAATAACTCATATAAACCTCTTCAGTCCATAATTACTCTCTAAACAACCAGTTTATTCTGTGCTATAGTTCTTTTAGACCAAATTTTTTTGTCATCAATATAATAAAAGCCTTGGGTTAAGTGCCAGAGTTCCTCATAAAAAGGACCAGATGATTAATATTTGGATACATTACCATCTTCACCAACATAGTTTTCAAATACCATAAAACATCAACTAGAAAGAAGGTAAAAAGACAAGTTATGTAATGTTTTTAAAGATAAATGAAATTGTACTACTCTGGAGTATATGCAGTCACTTGCACAGTCAATAAGATGTACACAATGTTATAACAGGGCTGTAATTTCTTTAGAGGCCATAGACCAAATTCAAACTCTGGGCAGCTCCATCAGGAGGAATACTGAATGTGTATGTTGCTTATATTCCCACCAAAGAGAGGATCCAGTGCTTTCCTTTTTTTTTCTTGTGTTGCCCTGAGCCTTAAATAATGGCATGCACCAGGACTCCATCTTAGACCTCCTTCTCATGACATGAGTTCTCTAGACAATATCATCTATAACATAGCTAAAACCACCACCTATATAATGAGGAGTCCTGTAGTTTAAATCTCATTCCTCAGCACTAGACTCATTATCTAACTGCCTACTGGGTATGACCTTTTAGATATACAACAGGCATCTTTTAAGTCAAAATTCTTTCCTTCCAAGCCTGCCTGTTCCTTCTACATTTCCCTTTCTCACTGAATGCCATCATCATCCTCCCAAGCAGGAAACCTAAAAGTCAACCTAAATTCATCCCTTTACCCTCACCACCATAAAAATCACATCCAACTTCCAATTCAATGGCCTCACACCAAATCCTTAAGATTTATTCAACACATTTATTGGGCATCTTTTTTGTACCACATACCAAGATGAGCAATTGTACGGGAAGAAAATTTAGACATAGTTCCCCCTGACCAGGAGCTTATGTGTGAAAACAGAGATGCTGCAAGAGACAGGATACAAGTAAACACAGTGAACTAAGAGCACATAAAACAAACATCTAAACCAGACTAGGGCAATGAGTATAGGCTTCTTGATGGTGCTGAGTGGCAGCTTAAAGTACAGCTAGGTTACTTACGTAGGCCAAATAATTAATTGGCTAGTAGATTAAAAAATATTTATTGATTATGAGAACACAGTAACCCTATGAGATCTTACCAATGAATTCAATTGAATGCATTCAGTTATATCTTCAGTTTATTCTCTTAAATTACAGCCCTTTCTCTCTTATTCGCATGATTTAACAAATTCTTTCTTCAAATCCAACAGTACAGAGATAAACATCAATTCAATTCAACTCTATTTATAACGAGTTTTGAAATGAGTAAATACGGTTTACAAATGATGCCGAGCACTAAAGAAAAGGTATTCAATGGATATCTAAATAAATTTTAGAAAGAAGTGGTGGCATGAATATGAAGCAAGTAGAATCTTACTTGTAAGAAGTACTCTGCCCTGATGATAGTGTCCAGTAAGTTGGCAAATTCTTTTCCATGTTCATAATTATTCACCTTATACCAAATACACTCTGGAGCAGAAATATTAAACATAAGCAACTGGTTGCATGACAATAAAAACTATACAAAACATAATTACCATTACTCTAAAATGACAAATGATAAATATAAACAAGTAATCAGTCTTATACATCCTTATACATCCTAGCCAACCTGCACTGCAGACTGTAACAGTTATGAGGAGTGAGATCGATGTTCCTCAAGAACTTCATGACATAGGGAAATCTTACAGTGAAAAAATAAACTAGTAAAATTAACATACAATAAATGTGATTAGCTTAAGTCACATAGTAGTCCAAGAGAGTATAAATGTGTGAATTAAAAGTTTGAGTATAACCCAAATTTCAACTAGGGTGAGATGGGGATAATCTCAGAGTGGTAGGACTTTAGTAAGTGGTAATCTAATAAAATATCACATCTTATCTAAAGAAAAACTGAGCAGGAGAAGGAGAGTTAGCCTGGAACTAACTGAAACCAATTTTGAACACTAGAAAAAAGTCAGGAGTTGCTTACCCAGGAAAGAAATGATCTGGCCAACAGAAATACGATCTCTAAAGAAACTGATCCACTTGGAAAAATTAAATTCTCAGGTCTTACTAGGGCCTGGATGAAAAACTCCCTTACTGCTCTTTCCTTCAATTCTGTAATTAAGAACTCTTCCGATGACTAATTTGGCTCCCATCTACACTGACAGCAGAGATGAGATATTGTTGGCAGAAATATGTAACATGAACATGTTACCAAAAATAATTCTTTTTTTAATTTTTTTAATTTACATCCAAGTTATTTAGCATATACTGCATTAATGGTTTCAGGAGTAGATTCCTTAATGCCCCTTACCCATTAAGCCTATCGCCCCTCCCACAACCCCTCCAGCAACCCTGTTTACTCTCCATATTTAAGAGTCTCTTCTGTTTTGTCCCCCTCCCTGTTTTTATATTATTTTTGCTTCCCTTATGCTCATCTGTTTTATATCTTAAAGTCCTCATATGAGTGAAGTCATATGATATTTGTCTTTCTATGATGGGCTAATTTTGCTCAGCATAATACCCTCTAGTTCCATGGAGTTGCAAATGGCATGATTTCATTCGTTTTGATTGACGAGCAATACCCCATCATATATATATATATATATATATATATATATATATATATATATGTGTGTGACACACACACACACACACACATATATATACACATATATATATATACACATATATATGTGTGTGTGTGTATATACATATATATATATATATATATATATATATGCGCCACATCTTCTTTATCCATTCATCCATCGATGGGCATTTGGGCTCTTTCCATACTTTGGCTATTGTTGATAGTGCTGTTATAAACACTGGGGTGCATGTGCCCCTTTGAAACAGCATACCTGTATCCCTTGGATAAATACCTAGTAGTGCAATTGCTGGGTCACAGGGTAGTTCTACTTTTAATTTTTTGAGGAACTGCCATACTGTTTTCCAGAGTGGCTGCACCAGTTTGCATTCCCACAAAGCAGTGGAAAAGAGACCCTCTTTCCCTACATCCTCGCCAACATCTATTGTTGCCTGAGTTGTTAATGTTAGCCATTCTGACAGGTGTGAGGTGGTATCTCATTGTGGTTTTGATTTGTATTTCTCTGATGACGAGTGACGTTGAGCATTTTTTCATGTGTCGGTTGGCCATCTGGATGTCCTCTTTGGAGAAGTGTCTATTCATGTCTTTTTCCCATTTCTTCACTGGCTTATTTGTTTTTGGGGTGTTGAGTTGGTAAGTTCTTTATAGATTTTGGATACTAACCTTTTTTCTGATATGTCATTTGCAAATATCTTCTCCCATTCTGTCAGTTGCCTTTCAGATTTGCTGATTGTTTCTTTCAATGTGCAGATTTATTTTCATGAGGTCCCAATAATTCATTTTTGCTTTTGTTTCCCTTGCCTCCAGAGACGTGTTGAGAAGTTGCTGCAGCTGAGGTCAAAGGAGTTTTTGCATGTTTTCTCTTCTAGGATTTTCATGATTTCCTGTCCTACATTTTAGGTCTTTCATCCATTTTGAGGTTTTTCTTGTGTATTGTGTAAGAAAGTGGTCCAGGTTCATTTTTTTGCATGTGATTGTCCAGTTTTCCCTGCACCACTTGTTGAAGATACTGTCTTTATTTCATTGGATAATCTTTCCTGGGTTGTCAAAAATTAGTTGGCCATACGTTTTGGGTCCATTTCTGGGTTCCCTATTCTCTTCCATTGATCAGAGTGTCTGTTCTTGTGCCAGTGACATAGTGTCTTGATGATGACAGCATTGTAATACACCTTGAAGTCTGAGACTGTGATGCCTCCTGCATTGGTTTTCTTCTTCTAGATTACTTTGCCTATTTGGGGTCTTTTCTGATGCCATACAAATTTTAGGATTGTTTGTTCTGGCTCTGTGTAGAATGCCTGTGTTATTTTGATAGGGATTGCATTGAATACATAGATTGCTTTAGGTAGTATTGCCATTTTAACAATATTTGTTCTTCCTTCCCAGGAGCATAGAATATTTTTCCATTTTGTTGTGTCTTCTTCCACTTCTTTCATAAGCTTTCTATAGTTTTTGGTCTATAGATTTTTTTACCTCTTTGGTTAGATTTATTCCTAGGTACTTTATGGGTTTTGGTGCAATTGTAAATGGGATCAATTCCTTGATTTCTCTTTCTGTTGCTTCATTGTTGGTGTATAGGAATGCAACTGATTTCTGTGCATCGGTTTTATATCCTGCAACTTTGCTGAATTCATGGATCAGTTCTAGCCATTCTTTTGGTGGAATCTTTTGGGGAATTCATGGATCAGTTCTAGCCATTTTTTTTTTGGTGGAATCTTTTGGGTTTTCCATATACACCATCATGTCATCTGCGAAGAGCTAAAGTCTGAACTCCTCCTGGCTGATTTGGATGCCTCTTATTTCTTTGTGTTGTCTGAATGCGGAGGCTAAGACTTCCAATACTATGATGAATAACACTGGCAAGAGTGGACATCCCTGTCTTGTTCCTTAGGGGAAAGCTCTCAGTTTTTCCCCATTGGGGATATTAGCAGTGGGGGTTTTATATATGGCTTTTATGATCTCAAGGTATGATCTTTCTATCCCTACTTTCTTGAGGGTTTTTATCAAGAAAGGATGCTGTATTTTGGCAAATGCTTTCTCTGCATCTATTGAGAGGATCTTGTCCTTTCTTTTATTGATGTGATGTATCTCATTGATTGTTTTGTGGATATTGAACCAGCCCTGAATCCAGGTATAAATCCCACTTGGTCATGGTGAATAATTTTTTTAATGTATCATTGGATCCGGTTGGCTAGTATCTTGTTGAGGATTTTTGTGTCCATGTTCATCAAGGAAATTGGTCTATAGTTCTCCTTTTTAGTGGGGTCTTTGTCTGGTTTTGGAATCAAGGTAATGCTGGCTGCATACAAAGAGTTTGGAAGTTTGCCTTCCATTTCTATTTTTTGGAACAGCTTCAAGAGAATAGGTGTTAACTCTTCCTTAAATGTTCGCTGGAATTCCCATGGAAAGCCATCTGGCCCTGGACTCTTGTTCTTTGGGAGATTTTTGATTATTAATTCAATTTCATTACTGGTTATGGGTCTGTTAAAATTTTCTATTTCTTCCTGTTTGTTTTGATAGTGTATATGTTTCAAGGAATTGGTCAATTTCTTCCAGATTGCCCATTTTATTGGCGTATAATTGTTCATAATATTCCCTTATTATTGTATTTCTGCTGTGTTGGTTGTGATCTCCTATGTCATTCTTGATTTTATTTATTCGGTCCTTTCCTTTTATTTTTTGATCAAACTGGCTAGGGGTTTATCAATTTTGTTAATTCTTTCAAAGAACCAGTTTCTGGTTTCATTAATCTGTTCTACTGGGGTTTTTTTGGTTTTGATAGCATTGATTTCTGCTGTAATCTTTATTATTTCCTGTCTTCTGCTGGTTTTGGGTTTTATTTGCTGTTCTTTTTCCAGCTGTTTAAAGTGTAAGGTAAGGTTGTGTATCTGAGATCTTTCTTCCTTCTTTAGGCAGGCCTGGAGTGCTATATATATACTTCCCTCTTATGACCACCTTTGCTGTAGCCCAGATATTTTGGGTTGTGGTGTTATCACATTGGCTTCCATGAACTTTTTAGTTTTCTCTTTTACTTCTTAGTTAGCCCATTCATTCTTTAGTAGGATGTTCTTTAGTCTTCCAGTATTTGTTACCTTTCCACATTTTTTCTTGAGGTTGATTTCGAGTTTCACAGTGTTGTAGTCTGAAAATATGCACGGTATGATCTCGATCATTTTGTACTTGTTGAGGGCTGATTTGTGTCCCAGTATGTGATCTATTCTGGAGAACGTTCCATGTGCACTGGAGAAGAATGTGTATTCCAATGCTCTAGGATGAAATGTTATGAATATATCTGTTAAGTCCATGTGGTCCAGTGTGTGATTCAAAGCCATTGTTTCCTTCTTGATTTTCTGTTGAGATGATCTGTCCATTGTTGTAAGTGGGGTGTTGAAGTCCCCTACTATTATGGTATTGTTATCAATGAGTTTCTTTATGTTTGTGATTAACTGATTTATATATTTGGGTGCTCCCACATTTGGAGCATAATTGCTTACAATTGTTAGAACTTCTTGGTGGATAGACTCCTTAATTATGATATAATGCCCTTCTTCATCTCTTGTGACAGTCTTTATTTTAAAGTCCAGATTGTCTGATATAAGTATGGCTACTCCAGCTTTCCTTTGTCAACCACTAGCATGATAGATGGTTCTCCATTCCCTTACTTTCAATCTGAAAGTGTCATTAGGTCTAAAGTGGGTCTTGTAAACACTACATAGATGGATCTTATTTTCTTATCCATTCTGTTACCCTATGTCTTTTGATTGGAGCATTTAGTCCACTGACGTTTAGAGTGAGTACTAAAAGATATGCATTTATTGCCATTATGTTGCCTCTAGAGTTGGAGTTTCTGATGATGTTCTCTTGCCCTCTCTAGTCTTTGTTGCTTTTGGTCTTTTTTTTTTTTTTTTTTTTTTTTGTCTTTCCCCCCCTCAGAGAGTCCCCTTAAAATTTCTTGCAGGGCTGGTTTAGTGGTCACTAACTCTTCATTTTTGTTTGTCTGGGAAACTTTTTATCTCTCCCTCTGTTTTGAATGACAGCCTTGCTGGATAAAGAATTGTTGGCTGCATATTTTTCTGATTCAGCACATTGAATATATCCTGCCACTCCTTTCTGGCCTGCCATGTTTCGGTGGATAGGTCTCCTGCAAACCTGATCTGTCTTCCCTTGTAGGTTAAGGACTTTTTTCCCTTGCTACTTTCATGATTCTTTCCTTGCCTGAGTATTTTGTGAATTTGACTATGATATGCCTTGTTGATGGTCGGTTTTTGTTGAATCTAATGGGGGTTCTCTCTGCTTCCTGTATTTTGATGTCTGTGTCTTTCCCCAGGTTAGGAAACTTTTCTGCTATGATTTGCTCACATAACTCTTCTACCTGTATTTCTCTCTCTTCCTCTTCTGGGACCCCTATTATTCTGATGTTGTTCCTTTTTAATGAGTCACTGATTTCTCTCTTAAATCATGCTCTCTTTCCTTAGTTTCCCTCTTTTTTCCTGATTCAGTGGTCTCCATAAGTTTGTCCTCTATATTGCTGATTTGCTGCTCTGTCTCATCCCTCCTTGCCACTGTGGCATCCATTCGAGATTGCAGCTCAGTTATAGCATTTTTTATTTCATCCTGAGTAGCTTTTATCTCTGCAGAAAGGGATTCTAATCTGTTTTCAATCCCAGCTAGTATTATTATTGTGATTCTGAATTGTGGTTCAGACATCTTGCTTTTATCTGTGTTAAGTCCCTGGCTGTCATTTCTCCCTGTTGTTTCTTTTGGGGCGATTTCATTCGTTTCGTCATTTTGAAGGAAGAAAAGTAATTAATAAAGTTAAAAAAATTAGAATTAAAAAATTAAAAACAACATAAAAAAAATCAAATAAAGGATGCTAGATCCTAGGTGTGTTATGGTATTGTTTGTGATAGGAGCTTGACAGATTAGAGAAAAAAGGGAAAGATAAGAAGAAAAAAGGAAAATGTTTGAAAATTTGAAAAAAAATGAATGCAATGAAATAGAATAAAATGAAATGGTGGAAGTAAAAAAACAGAATTTGAAATATTTACAAAAAAGTAAAAAATAGAAAAAAATTTAAAGAAAAATATTTTAATAGAAATGGGAAATAAAAATATATTTTTTCTCTTTTTGTATTCAAGAATAAGAAAAGAAAAACATTGAATAGATGGACCATCAAACAGACAGAAGTATGATTGAAATTACATCGGTTTCCCCTAGAAGGCAACTATGAAGCACTTTATAGTCCATATACTAAGCAGGCAGAGAGACTTGTGTTGTTCCTGAAGAGAGAGATTGGTCCAGTTGGGTGGGGTTTAGTGTAACCGCTCCATTCTCCACTAGATGGTGCTGCTTAGATTACTGGGGTGGATTGCTGTGGCACCTGCAGGTGTGTATGCACATGTGTGGAAAGGGTGAAAATGTTGTCACCTAGCTACCCAGTCTCTAGTATCAGAATTCTGTGCTCTCCCCCACCAGCAATTGTGTACCCCTCCTTTGTCTCCAGCTTCCATCTACTCCCTGCTTTTACACTGTCCGTGACCTAGCCATCAGGTTGCCAGGCGGCACCTCCCTCCTGAGTTTTATCTCAGATGTGGCTGTGTTTTCCAACCCCTCACTTCTGAGGGACTACAGCTTTGACCCGCTCAGACTGTCTGGGAGAAGGTCTCACTGAGCAATGGCCAGGTACCCGCCCGCCCCCAGTAACGTTCGCGGGACCATGCTGCAACTGACGCCCAGAGACTGCAGCTAGGTGCCAACCTGCCCCAGAAAAACTTCATGCGATTGTATAGAAGCAGCGTTTCAGGGACTGTGGTAAATCACAACACACATCTGGCACCAGGCTGCCCCCTTAATGTCTTTGTTCCAGCACCAGTGAATATGGTTGTTCTCCAGGGTCCACTGGGACCCTTGCCTTTGGGGTGGCCACACAGCCTCTACCAAATGTCCTCCCAACAGGGGAACTGTGTCTCCCCATTTGGTCCTCTGCTCCTGGGGATTCGCCTGTCCCACCAGAGAATCGCTGGTTATTGAGCTGCAGATTTTCAGACTCTGCACTCCCCCAGTTTATAAAGTGTTAATGGAATTTAAACCCTCTTCTTTCTCCTTTCTCCCTTTTTTGTTCAGTCCCTGTGGCTTTTTCCACATTTCCACTTCCTCCTCAGCTGCTTTTGTGGGGCTTGTGTTCTCCTGTACTCTCCCCCAGCTCTGTACTCTCTCTGCAAGCAAAAACAGCTCCTTTCCCTCCACGGCTTCGAGCTCTCCCAGTTCACCTCTCCACACTGTGTACCTGTGGAGTTCTGTGGTTCAGGTTGTGCAGATTATTGTTTTAAACCTCAAATCAGTTTTCTAGGTGTGCAGGATGGTTTAGTGTTGATATGGTTGTATTTCATGGATAGAGACATAAAAAAAACTTCCATGCTGTTCTGCCATCTTAAGAATTATTTCTAGTATGAACTAGTAAGTTGCTATCCTGACATGTATTAGTCTTCTCGAGTGTGGTTAGCATTAATCTGATTATTTTGTGGGCTGAACAGCAAGTCTCTGGACATACAAAGATGAAGAGGTTTTGGGATTGTGATGGTCATCAAAATGGAGCCACCCAGTGAGTTTGGGTGGCCATCTAGCAATGTTTCCTTAACAACATACCTCCTTTATTACTGTATCTTAAAATTAGTATAAAGGAAGCATACCAGCTCTGAATATATGATTATTAGAGAGATAGTTACAACATATGAAGGCTCCTCCTATTTAGAATTTGTCACCCTTATAAAAGATATAAGCTATTTGGTTCCCTCCTCATGCAATCAATGAGTTTAAATATCAATTTTTACCTTCCTGTAATGTTTGACTCAACCAGTGATAGAGTCTCAGTAAGATGGACTCGTCTTTCACAATGTTAATATAGTGAAGCAGCAGAGAGTTGTTCAACACTGCACCCATCTGAGAAGGCAGCTGCAAAGACAGAACAATCAAGTGTAAGTATATGAAAAGGAGTAAAAGGAACATAGCAACAAGGAAATCATCAGATAGGAAATACACAATAAAAATAAAGGCTGTGAAGATTGAATGGAAAATATAGATAAGCACATGGTCCAGTCACATACCTCTAAGCAATGGATGTTCTTTAAGAGTTGAGGGAAGCTTTTAAGCTGTTCTAGTGGAAATGATCTATTACTACGGAGATAATCAGAAAGAGCCATCCCTTTTTTCCCACATTCTTTACTGCAGCTACTAGAATTCAGCATGGGTATAACTGAGTAAGAATTCCATTTCTAAAGAAGAAAGACAGTAAAACAATCTATCAATGGACTAGACAGACTACAAACTAAATGTAAAAGCAGTTGTTAAGTTGTTCAGTTAATGAAGTCTAAATGTGGTTCACACAGAATTCTAGGTAATTAAAATGTATTTAAATTTCTATAATCTCTTGAATCATCTGAATGGTTACTGTTTGGCTTTAAGAAAAGAAACCTGCACAAATCATTTGGAGTTTTAGACACTTACTCTTTTTACAGGATGGACATTAGCTGGACCTAACATTAATTTTACAGGTTCAGGAGGGGGTCCCTGAATCCTTTGCCTCACAGCAAGTAGAGCTGTCTCCCACAGATTCTCTGAATTCCTAAAATAAATCTACAAGAAAATTGGATTAAAGTACATAAATAGGTACCCATAACATGAAGCAATATAAAATACAAAATTCTTAATTGAAAATGTATTAATTATGATACATTTCTCTGCCATGCAAATGGTTTTTTTCTGATCAAGAATCTATTTTATACATTAAATAGAATTAAAACAAAATGCCAATCCCTTAGAAAACTTCCTAGAAACAATGCCATAATACTAGATTTTAAAACGGTATGCTGTAGGGGGTGCCTGGGTGGCTCAGTCAGTTAAGTGTCTGTCTTCAGCTCAGGTCATGATCTCACAGCTCATTGGTTCAAGCCCCACATCGGGTTCTGTGCTGACAGCTCAAAGCCTGGAGCCTGCTTAGGATTCTGTGTCTCCCTCTCTCTCTGCCCCTCCCCTGCTTTCACTCTGTTTCTCTCTCTCAAAAATAAATAAACATTAAGAAAAAAATAAAACAGTATGCTGTAAACATTTCATTTCAAATCTGTAAATTAACTTAATAAAAATATTTCGATCTCAATATGACTTATCACTCTTTAATCCCTCACCTTTTTCCTTGCAGGCAAAGATACAGAAATCAAAGTAGGAGCAAAGAACTTATACAGCGATAACAAAGCCTGGAGGTGAGGCTGCATTCCCTGAAATGAAATAAGAGTTCTCAATTTTCAATTCTTTGGCATAAGAAAGAAAAGTAACAATAAAATAAATAGATTAAACATATATTCCAACCCTAATTTTACTATGTGATATGGCTATTGGAAGATGCTATAAAAAAAATCAAAGAATAAATAATCAGACATTTTAAGTCAACTATCATAAAACTACCCTCATGAGCCTGTGGACTTCTTTTATGACCTTTTCTTTTTTACTTTTTCCTTAATATTTTATCTTGTCTTCTATGCCCATGCCTTAGGTCTACAGTCATACTTACTAGCATGGCTTACTTTCACTGGTAGCATACTCAGGACTCAAAGTTGACTCATTCTTAATTTAGACAGAAAGGTGGGAAGACAAAAAGGGAAGCTAAGAAAACAGGGCAAGGAAATATTAATATGTTATCATAATTCCTGGAAAATTAACTAGGAAATCCAACAACAGGTACGCAGTAGTCAAGCAGCTTGATACGACTAAAACAAGTCTTAACAAAAATATTAATTTTAGAATGACAGAAGTCATTACTGCTGGACACCTGGCTATCCAGGTAGACATATCTGGCTATCCAGAGAAAGCATACTACTAAAATGAATTCCAAGAAGGGGCACCTGAGTGGCTCAGTCAGCTAAGCATCTGACTTTGGTTCAGGTCATGATCTCACATTTCGTGAGTTCAAGCCCCGCATCAGGCTCTGTGCTGACAGCTCAGAGCCTAGAGCCTGCTTCAAATCCTATATCTCCCTCTATCTCTCTACCCCTCCCCTGCTCATGTTCTGCCTCTGTCTCTCTCAAAAAAATATTAAAAAAAATTTTTAATGAATTCCAAGGAAATAACCAAATTGTTTTGTTATATTACAATTTTGTTGAATCAAATATTGTACAAAATAAGACAGGCAGAAATTGGGGCTTAGAAATACAGTGTTCCTATTTTTGTAACAGCTTCTTGAAATTAAATTTGTTATAACAAAACCAAAATAATCCAATTTATCTACACCAAAATATCTTCTGATCTCTGTACTAATTGTCAATTAGTATCAGAGTTTGCTTTGAGTTGGAATGCTTTTTGATAGAGAAAATATTTAGTAGAGGAGAGACCTTTAGAACATACTGTCTAGTTAACTAAACATATCTTTGTTGTTAAAAAGTTAACACTCTTTTCTTTTTTAAAAAAGAATTCCAGTTAAATATGACATATTGAAAATAGATGTTTAACTCTGGGTCCTCCCAAAGCCCCACTAAAAAGTAAAGGAATGAAAAAGGCATAAAGCACAAGTTCAAAGAAAACAAGAGAGGATACAACAGCAAATGAGACATCCCAACAAGATTTTGGAACCTAGAATAAAAATGGACAAATAGTAACCAACTTGGCAAAACAGAGAAAACAAAATCTAAGGTAGTAACGTAAAAAGGCTCAAAAGCAGCAGATTCATGTTTTAGAACTCTCAAAAGGACTCAGGAATTGAGGGACGAGATACCTCTGAAAAGTGGGGGCAGCAGAAGTGCAAGAAAGGCAGCAAACAGGAGGATTGGTTGAAAATCTAAGTAAGAAGCAATTAGAACCCCAAATTCCTTCACCACACTAACAAACATCAAGATTTTACTCTCTTAAGATGAAACTAGAATTAGATAACAGGCACAGCTGAGGGAGGGTACCAGGACCCTTCCTCACCCCTTTCCACTGCCTGCAACCCAGAGTGCTAGGAACCAAGCTGATAACCTGTGATGGTTAACTGTATGTGTCAACTTGGCTGGTCCCAGAGTGCCCAGATACTTAGTCAAACGTTATTTTGGGTGTTTCTGTGAGGGTGTTTTAGATTTTAAATTGGTAGGCTTTGAGTAGATTGTCCTCCATAAAGTGGGTGGACCTCATTCAATCAGTTGAAGGCCTATAAAGAACAAAAAGACCAGCCTCCCTCAAGCAAGAGAGAATTCTTAGCAGCCTGCCTTCAGACTTCACCTGTAACACCGGCTCTTTCTGGTTCTACAGGAGACTGTCTTTGGACTAAAACTGAGACATCAGCTCTCCAGGGTCTCCAGCCTGCTGGCCCACCCTGCAGATTATTGGCTTCCTAGCTTCATAATCATGCAAGCCAATTCCTTATAATAAATATCTTTCTACATATCTATACACACATCCTATTGATTCTGCTTATGGAGAAGACTGACTAATATATGCCCTAGGCAGGAAACAAGAGGATTCCTCTCTGGGAAAAGTGACACAGCAATCTGTGGGGCTCCCCAGTGAAACATCAAGATCCAGCAATGAACAAGACCTGCTCACATGCAAAAGTTTCCAATCACCATTTTAGTTCTTTATTATTAAATATGTACAAACAACGTTTTCCAGGCATTTGAGAAAAGCCTCTACTGTGAAGCACCAAATTAACTAAAGAAAGGAGCTCTGAGGAAACAAGAGACCAAGCTGGAAACAGGAAAAGAATCACAGCCAAAGTCACATAGGCTCACGCCTAGCAGAGGGTACAATCCTAGAAACCATCCTCACCAACTCCCCACCCCTGTTCCAAAAACTGTTCTCAACAGGGCCTGGTGTATATATGATAACAACATGCCTGCACCACTTCCCACCAGTCATGCCTGCCACCACAAAGACAGTTGCTGTATTTTGTTTCTTTCACAGATCAGGAGTTATAGGGTATGAATGGGTATAGAGAGGTTACATACCTTTGCAGGTGTCAGAAATCCATATATCCAATATATTTTCTCAAACACACAGATTATGCCTGTTACTGCTATACACGTTGTGCTACATGTAAGCACAGCCACGATTTCTTGGTTTGATACTGTTGGACTTGACCAAAATCACCAAAATTCAGCTAATCAAAACAATTCTAAATGCCTCTTTATATGGCTGCCTAGGCGGCTCAGTTGGTTGAGCATCTGACTCTTGATATTGGTTTAGGTCATGATCTCGTGGTGGTGAGAATGAGCCTTGCCTCAGGTTCTCTGAGCATGGAGCCTTGAAATTCACTCTCCCTTTCTTTGGATTCTCTCTCCCTTTCTCTCCCCGTCTCCTACTTACAAGCATGCACGTTCTCACTCTCCTTCTCTCTCTGTCTCTCTCAAAATAAGTATTTAAAAAAATAAAAAATAAACGAATCTTTATAAATGGGCATGGATAATGGAATAATAATGTACTATATAA
The DNA here is from genome assembly GCF_018350175.1 of Felis catus. Classification (NCBI taxonomy): domain Eukaryota; kingdom Metazoa; phylum Chordata; class Mammalia; order Carnivora; family Felidae; genus Felis; species Felis catus. Next base: position 80,901,239 of record NC_058386.1, on the reverse strand, counting down.
AATGTTATTAATGAAGCCATATATTTAATGTCTGGGTTTAAAATTTTTACACAATCAGGGGCACCTGGGTGGCTCAGTCGGTTAAGCATCCAGCTTCAGCTCAGGTCACAATCTCATGGTCCATGAGTTCAAGCCACATGTTGGGCTCTGTGCTGACAGCTCAGAACCTGGAGCCTGCTTCAGATTCTGTGTCTCCCTCTCTGTCTCTCTGCCCTTCCCCTACTTACATTCTGTCTCTCTCTCTCAAAAATAAACATTAGAAAAAATTAAAAAAAATTTTACACAATCATGTACTAAACCATTTTTTAAACTTGAACATAACACTATTGTTTCAATTAATACATCAGCAAGATCTTTTTTAAGTTTATTTATCTTGAGAGAAAGAGAGGGAGTGCGAGGGGGGAGGGACAGAGAGAGAGAGGGAGAGAAAGAATCCCAAGCTGGCTCCATACTGTCAGTGCACAGCCCGACTTGAGGCTCAATTCCACAAGCTGTGAGATCATGACCTGAGCTGAAATCAACGGTTGGATGTTTAAATGACTGAGTCACCCAGGCACCCCCCAAATCAGCAATATCTTACTTATGCTAAGAATTTTCTTATTCCATTGAAATGCTTTGCTTTTAACATGAAGAAACTTTATAACTTTTTCACAATTTATATTACTGTAAAATAAAATTCAACTTGGACAAAAACATGATCATTAATATATTCAGAGAGCTAAGAGAAGACACTGGACTGACACAATGAAAACAGGAAGCTATTAAACAAGAACAATCAAGGGTGCTTGGGTGGCTTAGTCAGTTAAACATCTGACTTCAGTTCAGGTCATGATCTCACGGTTTGTGAGTTTGAGCCCCGCATCAGGCTCTGTGCTAACAGCTCCAAGCCTGGAGCTTGTTTGGAGTCTGTGTCTCCCACTTTCTCTCTCTCTCTCTGCCCCTATCCCGCTCATGCTCTGTCTCTTTCTCTCTCAAAAATAAATAAACGTTAAAAAAACAAATGTAAAAACAAGAACAATCATTGAATTGTACTAATGGGAAACCTCACACTGGAGAAGCATGTATGTGCACATTTGTTTGTATTTTTCATTAAACTTGCATGCCTTTTGGTAGGTCATGCAGGCTTCAGCAGTTAAGACAGGCACTACAACTTCCTACTGTTTTATACCCAAAACTTCACAGACTTGTTACCAGGCAGGTATAGTGAAAATAACAATGCAAGAAAGCTGTAAGGATAAGAGATAATGGTTGGGGAATATACTAAAGTCTATGTGTCAAGAAAGGAATGCTTTCCTAGATCACATCCACAAAAACATAAATAAATAAACTAATACTTTACTTTAATAAAGTAGTCATTTTTGACTACTCTCCAACACTTATTTTCCAGCCATAACAACACAGTTTCCTAAACAGTCTTGCTGCTTAACATCTATATATGTATTTTCTTATGTTGTTCCCACCGCCAGGAGTGCCCTTCTCTTCCTTCTTGGCCTGGTTAAATCCTATTAATCTCTTAAAATTTCTCTTAAGAATTACCACTCCTCCTTGACCCTCATCTATTTCTGATTTTTTTTATTTTGTTTTCAAAGCTCAGCAGATAATAAGCTCCCTGAAGATCATGATTCACTCAATTTATATCCCCAAAGCTCAACTCAGTACCTAGCACAGATACACTGGCCAATTTTAGGTCTTTTTGGTACTCACCATTTTGGCCTGAAGACCAAGCAGTTTTCTCACACGAAATGGTTTGACTAGAAAAGATAAAGAAAAGTACAATGCATGAGGTTCATAATAAAAGCAAACCACGTGGCTCATAAAACATCTTCGTACAACACATCAAAAATATAAACACTCTGTTCAATTAAACCATTAAGCAGACACTCTTAGATAAAAGCACAAAAAATAATTCCCACAAAATCTTGTCATTGAACTAATGCTACCAGTTAACTTTATAAAGGCCAATAGAAATGTTAATTCCAGATACTCTGTCGAACAGATACTCTGTCGAACAGAGAGGACGATGGTGGCGTAGAAGGACGCTGTGATAACCTCCTGCTGATTGCTTAGATTCCACCAACATCCGCTTAAATAACCCAGAACACCGCTGCAAGACTAGCAGAACGAACTCTCCAGAGCCAAGCATAGACAAGAGGCCCACAGAAGAGGATAGGAAGGGTGAAGAGGCAGTGCGTGCTACAAGGACTGGCGGGAGGAAGCCGGGGCAGTGGAGGGGCAGCCCACCCGGCAAGGCAGAGCCACCGAAGTCTGGCTTCCAAAGCAGAGGGGGCAGATTTCATGAGTTCTGACAGCCAGCGGGACTTAACATCTAGAATGTTAAAAGTCAACAGCTCTGCTCTCGGAGGATGGGAGGGCGAGAGGACACCAGGAGGGAGAGTGTTGAGCCCTGGAAGGACAGAGCTCAGCAGGGGAACAAAGGTACTGGCAAGAGTCATTTCCCTCTTCCATCCCCCAACAGAAATTCCAAAGGGAACCAGTTCTCATCACTGAACTTGCTTGCACCACGCAAACACCCAATGCTTTGCTTCTGTGGATCCATCCCTCCCACAGGCCTGTTTCCCCACCCCCCACCCCCGGTGCTGCAGGGACCCTCCCAAGGGGACCACAGACAGCAAAGCTAGCTAAGCCTGCCCCTCCCACCCGAGCACCTTGCAGATCCACCCCATCTAATACGCCCTTGGCCAGATCCCACCGAAGCAGCACCACAAGCCTGTCAGTGTGCAAGCAGCCCAGACAGGAGCCACACCACTCCACAGTGAGTCTTGCCCCTGGGAGAGGGGAACATAAGGTACACACCAGTCTGACTGTGGCCCCAGTGGTGGGCTGGGGACAGACATCAGGTCTGACTGTGGCCCCACCCACCAACACAAGTTAGTCTGGACAGCACAAGGGAAGTGCCCTGCAGTTTGGACATACTGCAGGGACTAACCTAAATGATAAAACGGAAGAATTCTCCTCAAAAGAAACTCCAGGAAGTAGTGACAGCTAACGAATTGATCAAAAACTATTTAAGCAATATAACGGAACAAGAATTTAGAATAGTCATAAAATTAATCACTGGGCTTGAATAAAGCATAGAGGATCTTGCTACAGAGATCAAGGGGCTAAAAAATAGTCATGAGGAACTAAAAATGCTATAAATGAGGTGCAAAATAAAATGGAGGTGACCACAGCACGGATTGAAGAGGCAGAGGAGAGAATAGGTGAATTAGAAGATAAAATTATGGACAAAGAGGAAGCTGAGAAAAAGAGAGAGAAAAAAATCCAGGAGTATGAGGGGATAATTAGAGAACTAAGTGATGCAATCAACCAGAAAAATATCTGTATCATAGGAATTCCAGAAGAGGAAGAGATAGAGAAAGGGGCTGAAGGTGTACTTGAACAAATCATAGCTGAGAACTTCCCTCATCTGGGGAAGGAAAAACGTATTGAAATCCAAGAGGCACAGAGAACTCCCTTCAGACTTAACGTGAATCGATCTTCTGCATGACATATCATAGTGAAACTGGCAAAATACAAGGATAAAGAGCAAATTCTGAAAGCAGCTAGGGACAAACAGGCCCTAACTTACAAAGGGAGACCCATAAGACTAGTGGCAGACCTATCTACTGAAACTTGGCAGGCCAGAAAGGAATGGCAGAAAATCTTCAATGTGATGAACAGAAAAAATATGCAGCCAAGAATCCTTTGTCCAACAAGTCTGTCATTAAGAATAGAGAGATAACGGTTTTCCTAAAGGAAATAGAAGCAGAACAGCAAAGACACCCCAAACCCAGCAGAAGACAAATAATAAAGATCAGAACAGAAATAAACAATACAGAATCTAAAAAAACTATAGAGCAGATCAATGAAACCAAGAGTTGGTTTTTTGAAAAAATAATCAAAATTGATAAACCTCTAGCCAGGCTTCTCAAAAAGAAAAGGAAGATGACCCAAATAGATAAAATCATGAATGAAAATGGAATTATTACAACCAATCCCTCAGAAAGACAAGCAATAATCAGGGAATACTATGAAAAATTGTATGCCAACAAACTGGACAACCTGGAAGAAATGGACACATTCCTAAGCACCCACACACTTCCAAAATTCAAACAGGAAAAAATAGAAAACTTGAACAAACCCATAACCAGCGAAGAAATTGAATCAGTTATCAAAAATCTCCCAAGAAATAAGAGTCCAGGACTAGGTGGCTTCCCAGAGGAATTCTACCAGACATTTAAAGCAGAGATAATACTTATCCTTCTCAAGCTGTTGCAAAAGATAGAAAGGGACGGAAAACTTCCAGACTCATTCTATGAAGCCAGCATTCCTTTGATTCCCAAACCAGACAGAGACCCAGTAAAAAAAGAGAACTACAGGCCAATATCCCTGATGAATATGGATGCAAAAATTCTCAATAAGGTACTAGCAAATCGAATTCAACAGCATATAAAAAGAATTATTCACCATGATCAAGTGGGATTTATTCGTGGGCTGCAGGGCTGATTCAATATTCGCAAATCAATCAACGTGATACATCACATTAATAAAAGAAAAGAGAAGAACCATATGATCCTGTCAATCGATGCAGAAAAGGCCTCTGACAAAATTCAGCACCCTTTCTTAATAAAAACCCTTGAGAAAGTCGGGATAGAAGAAACATATTTAAGATCATCAAAGCCATTTATGAAAAGCCCACAGCTAATATCGTCCTCAATGGGGAAAAACTGAAAAATTTCCCCTGAGATCAGGAACAAGACAGGGATGTCCACTCCCACTGCTATTGTTTAACATACTGTTGCAATCAGGCAACAAAAGAAAATCAAAGGCATCAAAATTGGCAAAGATGAAGTCAAGCTTTCACTTTTTGCAGATGACATGATATTATACATTGAAAACCCGATAGACTCCACCAAAAGTCTGCTAGAACTGACACATGAATTCAGAAAAGTCACAGGATACAAAATCAATGTACAGAAATCAGTTGCATTCTTATACACTAATAATGAAACAACAGAAAGACAAATAAAGAAACTGATCCCATTCACAACTGCACCAAGAAGCATAAAATACCTAGGAATAAACCTAACCAAAGATGCAAAGGATCTGTATGCTGAAAACCATAGAAAGATTATGAAGGAAATTGAAGAAGATATAAAGAAATGGAAAAACATTCCGTGCTCATGGATTGGAAGAATAAATATTGTTAAAATGTCAATACCACCCAAAGCAATCTACACATCAATGCAATCCCAATCAAACTTGCACCAGCATTCTTCTTGAAGTTAGAACAAGCAACCCTAAAATTTGTGTGGAACCACAAAAGACCCCGAATAGCCAAAGTAATTTTGAAGAAGACCAAAGTGGGAGGCATCACAATCCCAGACTTTAGCCTCTACTACAAAGCGGCAATCATCAAGACAGCATGGTATTGGCACAAAAACAGACACATAGACCAATGGAATAGAATAGAAACCCCAGAACTAGACCCACAAACGTATGGCCAACTCATCTTTGACAAAGCAGCAAAGAATATCCAATGGAAAAAAGACAGTCTCTTTAACAAATGGTGCTGGGAGAACTGGACAGCAACAGGCAGAAGGAGGAAACTAGACCAGTTTCTTGCACCACTCATAAAAATAAACTCAAAATGGATAAAGGACCTGAATGTGAGACAGGAAACCATCAAAACCCTAGAGGAGAAAGCAGGAAAAAACCTCTCTGACCTCAGCAGCAGCAATTTCTTGACACATCCCCAAAGGCAAGGGAATTAAAAGCAAAAATGAACTATTGGGACCTCATGAAGATAAAAAGCTTCTGCACTGCAAAGGAAATAAGCAACAAAACTAAAAGGCAACCAACGGAATGAGAAAAGACATTTGCAAATGACATATTGGACAAAGGGCTAGTATCCAAAATCTATAAAGAGCCCACCAAACTCCACACCCAAGAAACAAATAATCCACTGAAGAAATGGGCAGAAAACATGAATAGACACTTCTCTAAAGACATCCAGATGACCAACAAGCACATGAAAAGATGCTCAACGTCGCTCTTCATCAGGGAAATACAAATCAAAAGCACACTCAGATACCACCTCACGCCAGTCAGAGTGGCTAAAATGAACAAATCAGGAGACTATAGATGCTGGCGAAGATGTGGAAAAACGGGAACCCTCTTGCACTGTTGGTGGGAATGAAAACTGGTGCAGCTACTCTGGAAAACAATGTGGAGATTCCTCAAAAAATTAAAAATATATCTACCCTATGACCCAGCAATAGCACTGCTAGGAATTTACCCAAGGGATACAGGAGTGCTGTTGAATAGGGACACTTGTACCCCAATGTTATGGTAGCACTTTCAACAATAGCCAAATTATGGAAAGAGCCTAAATGTCCATCAACCAAGGAATGGATAAAGAAGTTGTGGTTTATATATACGATGGAATACTACTTGACCATGAGAAAGAATGAAATCTGGCCTTTTGTGGCAACGTGGATGGAACTGGAGAGTGTTATGCTAAGTGAAATAAGTCATACAGAGAAAGACAGATACCATATGTTTTCACTCTTATGTGGATCCTGAAAAACTTAACAGAAGACCATGGGGGAGGGGAAAGGGAAAAAAAGTTAGAGAGGGAGGGAGGCAAACCATAAGAGACTCTTAAAAACTGAGAATAAACTGAGGGTTGATGGGGAGTGGGAGGGAGGGGAGGGTGGGTGATGGGCATTGAGGAGGGCACCTGTTGGGAGGAGCACTGGGTGTTGTATGTAAAGAAATTTGACCATAAATTTCATATTAAAAAAAAAAAAAGAAATGTTAATTCCACAGAATAAATGTAGTAAAACTGGAATAAAAATACTCACCATTCTCTTTTCTGGTAAGTAAATACAGCAAATGGCACACATAAGGGCACTGTTATAATATAAAATTTTAAAAAGAAATGACAATATATCTTGAACAGAGTGGCAACGCATCTTCCTCAAATGTCAATTTTATCCTGATTAAGTAAAAAGGCTGCAGAATTTTGCTGAACAATAGCTCTTAAAGCTTCCCTTTTTCATACTACATAGTAGTGGTAAAAACCAATAGCTTTAATTGGTATCTCATTACACTATTTTTAAGTTTCTTTTGGAATATAGAAACACTGCAGACAATTTAAAAAGAGAAAAAGATCTTCTAGGGGCACCTGGGTGGCTCAGTCAGTTAAGCATCCAACTTCAGCTCAGGTCATGAGCTCATGGCTTGTGCGCCTGAGCCCAGCATCAGTCTCTGTGCTGACAGCTCAGAGCCTGGAGCCTGCTTCAGATTCTGTCTTCCACTCCCTCTGCCCCTCCCATGCTCATGCTCTGTCTCTCTCTCTTGCTCTCTCTCAAAAATAAATATTAAAAAATTAAAAAAAAGATCCTTCTACCTAACAAAAATTCATGCATTCCTTCCAGTGGTCCGTATTTAAGATACAAACTTAAACTTTTATCTTGTTTCCCACTTAAAAGCATTTTCCCATGTTGCTTTGTCTTCAAAATAATCATTTTCAATGATCTTAATATGGCAATGAGTGCATACTCCATAATTTAATTAACCATTTAGCTCTCAGTTTGGCAAAGAGCACACATTCAATAGATTTGTTACTTAAGTTACTGAATGACTGGTTCCTTTATAACATTTCATTTTGAGTGTCCATTTATTGAGGTTTTATTCTAGATTAGGGGTCAGCAAACTGCAGTTCATATGGTTTTGTAAATAAAGTTTTAGCAAAACATAGCTACACACATTTCATTTATGAACTCTCTATAGCTGCTTTCCTGCTACAACAGCAGAGCTGAGTAGTTGTGACAGAGGTCTATGGCCCACAGAGTCTAAAATATTTACTATCCTGGCTCTTTACAGGAAAAGTTTGCCACTACCTGTTCTAGAAGAAAACATAGGAGAATATCTATTTTTTTTAACCTTTCTTTTTGAAGGAGAGACAGAGCATGAGCAGGGGAGGGGCAGAGAGAGAGGGAGACACAGAATCTGAAGCAGGCTGCAGGCTCTGAGCCATCAGCACAGACCCCAATGTGGAGCTCAAACCCACAAACTGTGAGATCATGACCTGGGCTGAAGTCAGATGCTTAACTAACTGAGCCATCCAGGTGCCCCTAGGAGAAAATCTTTAGGACCAGAGGGCGGCGTTTTTGTTTTTTTTTCTTTCAGAAAAGAAAATGATAGCCACAAAATAAAACATGAAAGAAAAAGCCTCCATAAATTGGAGATCATTCAATTTAGAACATCTGTTTATTGGGCAAGTAAATAATCTATCACAGGGACGAGTAAACAATAACCTATGGGTCAAATCCAGCCCATCACTGGTCATTATAAATAAAGTTTTATTGGAACATTGCCACAGTCGTTTATGTATTGTCTATAGCTGCTTTCACACTACATCAGCAGAATGAGCAGTTGTGACAGAGACAGTATGGCCCTTAAACCTAAATATTTACTAGTCGGCACTTTAAGAAAAAATTTGCCAACACTTGCTGTAGAAAAAAAGTAGGGGCACCTGGATGGCTTAGTTAGTTAGGTATCTGACTCTTGATTTCGGCTCAGGTTATGATCCCACAATTCATGGGATGGAGCCCCACATGGGGCTCGATGCTGATAGCGCAGAGCCTGCTTAGGACTTTCTCTCCCTCTCTCTGCCCCTCCCCTGCGTGTGCACATGCTCTCTCTCAAAAATAAACATTTTTTTAAAAAGTAAGTGATGTAATGGAATTAGAGTAGGCAACAAAAGCAAAGACTTTCTTTAAACAAATTTGTATTTTGGTAATCATGAATCTAAACTTTAAAATCTGAAGTACAACATTCCATATTGCCTGTCCTCTACTTAGAAATGGGTTCACATTCTGCACATACTTGTAACAAGCATGAATTTAGATACAGGGTTTTTTCTTAAGGAAAGGACATACATTATGACCAAGTCTGATATAATCTACACAAAATACAGTAACATCGAGTAAAAAACTCACTACCTCATATCCCTAGGATATAAACCATTAGCAACACTATTTGTCATGCTGGGTATGAATGAGTGTCACACAATCACTTGCTCTGGGCTCCAACATTATAGGAACTCTGACGTTCTTTTTCAATCACATCTAAAAAGGAAAAACTCATATACATCTAGGACTTTACAATTGTCTTTCTGGCAAATGGTAAGCACTGCCTCTGAGTCACTAAAGAGTCAGGCTCCCACCAAATTATATGAAAATAACTTTCTGAAGTAATGCTTTTAAAAGTTAGGTTCCTTATTTCTTGATGTGGGTGATATTTACACAAATGTGTTCAGTTTATGAAAATTAATTGAGCTGATCAATTATGATACAGTCAATTTTCTCTACAATGTATACTTCAATAAATATTTTTAAGAGACAGAAAAAGGGTAAAGAAAAAGAAAAAAAGTAGGTCCCCCTCCCTCTTGCCAAGCTGATCAAGAAACTCATCAGCATCATGAAAACCATTCAAGTACAGGTATATGATCTGACAAACATTTATGAGTATCTTGTGTTCATTCATTCATTCATGAAACAAAAATTTATTGAGCAATGACTAAAATAGACAAAAAGGCCGGCTCTTATGAAGTTTATATTCTATGTGCCATGAACAGTGTTACTAAATACTTGGGTTATAAAATTCTCAGTCTCTGCCTGGAAGAACTCAGTCTATTAAGCTATTACAAGAAAGGGGAAAGCATGCTTTAGTATTTCCCACTCTTAACAAAGTATGCTTAAACATAGAATTCATTTGTTTTGTATTTTGATTAGTTTAAGAACAAAAACCATATGAAGTTAAGAGAGATGTCAAAGGTAAAGGAGAGTCGATCACATACTACTTACCATTCATCCACTCCTGTGTACCACAGGACAAACAAAGGGATGAACATTAGTTACTCTTGTTATTCAAGGTACTTCTCTTTCATTCTTGCATAGAAAAAGACTTCCTTTGACACTTAGTCCACCCAACTTCAGTACCTCCAACTTACCTATACTCTATCTGCTCACTACTAACCTCTTAGTGACTTCCAAAAGTTCGCTGAGGACTTACACGTCTGACTCAGTCTTCTACTATAACCCTAATCCCAACTGCATGTCAGAAGATTTTAATGTCTCTATCAACAAATCACCTTGTCCTTACAGCTTATTGACTTCTGAATTCCAATGACCTGATCACCATTTATAGAACTACTGTATATTAGATACCCTGATTGACCCTGCCTGCTTTCTTGCCAACTCAGAAATGTTGTTTTACATTGTATCCAGCTGTTTAAGTACATTTCTGAGCTGGCATGAAAGCAAAGAACTGCAGCTCCCAAAAACAAAGTGAAAGAGAGAACACTGAATATTGAACAAGTTCTCACCCCAAGATTTCTGCCAAACCTTAAAAATCGTGAACTTACAGCTTTAATAGCTACAAAGGGAAGTAGGAGACGGGTAGGCAGGTGATAAAGCTTAGGACCCACCCAATGTGTGGAATATACAAGGGATCTATTAGAAAACTAGAAACCATCCAATGTGTGGAATATACAAAGGATCTATTAGAAAACTAGAAACCTCAGGGCACCTGGGTGGCTCAATCGGTTGAGCGTCTGACTTCAGCTTTGGTCATGATCTTGCTGTTCATGAGTTTGAGCCCCACATCGGGCTGTCTGCTGTCAGCATGGAGCCCACTTCAGATCCTCTGTCTCCCTCTCTCCCTGCCCCTTCCCTGCTCATTCATTCTCTCTCAAAAATAAACATTATAAAAAATTTTAAAAAGAAAGAAAACTATGAACCTCAAGAACCACACCCTAAGCACCCAGGTATGAAATAAAAACAAACCCCACTGTGCTGAAGAGGACGGCAAGTAAACTTGCCTGTCCTGGCCTTGGGGATGGGTGAAAGGAAAATAAAGCCATTCCAAAGAATATGTGACCACAAGCCAGTCATATATAGGTCTACAGTTTGAATTTACACTAGTGATATGACCCAGAAAACCTCAAGTGAATAATTTTAAGTGGTTCCAGCTTGTATTTCCCAGAAAAAAACATATCTGATAAGGGACTTGTACCTAAAATATACAAAGAACACTTACAACCCAGTAATAAAAAGATACCCAATTTAAAAATGGGCAAAGGATCTGAATAGACATTTCTCTAAAAAAGATATATACATAGCCAATAAGCACATGAAAAGATGTTCAACATCACTAATCATTAGAGAAACACAAATCAAAACCACAACTAAATACCACTTTACATCCAGTAGGATGGCTGAAGTCAAAAAGTCAGACAAATTAAGTTGGTGAGGACATGATGAAATTGGTACCCTCATACACTGCTAGTAAATGGTCCAAACAGCTTGGTGATTCCTCAAAATTCTAAACATAGAATTAACATACAACACAGCAATTCCACTGCTAGGTATATATCCAACAGAATTGAAAGCAAGGACTTGAACAGTTACTTGTATGCCAATGGTGACTGCAGCATTATTCATGGTAGCCAAAAGAGAAACAACCCAAGAGTCCATCAACTTGTGAACAAACAAAATGTGGTATATACACACAATGGAAAATTATTCAGTCATAAATGTGAATGAAAATCTGATACATGCTATAACCTGGATGAAACTTGAAGACATTATGCTAAGTGAAAGAAGCCAGACACAAAATGACAAAAATTGTATGATTCTACTTATATAAGGTGTATAGAATAAGCAAATTCATAGAGACAGAAAGTAGATTAGAGGTTACCAGGTGCTGGGGGAAGGAGGAATGGAGAGTTAGTGTGTAACGAGTAGAGTTTCTGTTAGGGCAATGAAAACATTTTGGAAATAGATAGTAGTGATGCAATTAATGCCAATGAACTATACACTAAAAATAGGGGCGCCTGGGTGGCGCAGTCGGTTAAGCGTCCGACTTCAGCCAGGTCACGTTCTCGCGGTCCGTGGGTTCGAGCCCCGCGTCGGGCTCTGGGCTGATGGCTCAGAGCCTGGAGCCTGTTTCCGATTCTGTGTCTCCCTCTCTCTCTGCCCCTCCCCCGTTCATGCTCTGTCTCTCTCTGTCCCAAAAATAAATAATAAAAACGTTGAAAAAAAAAATTTTAAAAAAAAATAGTTAAAGTGGTAAATTTTATGTTATGGAAAAAATATAACAGGTTAAAAAAATGAAGTATTGATATATGATACAACATGGATGAACCTTGAAAACATTATGTTAAGTAAAAGATGCCAGTCATAAAAGACTACATATGATTCCATTTATATGAAATGTCCAGAATAGGCAAGTCTCTGAAGACAGAAAATAGATTAGAAATAGGCAAATCTACTCAGCGATGAAAAAGAATGAAATCTTGCCATTTGCAACAACATGGATGGAGTTAGAGAGTATTATTGTTAAGTGAAATAAGTCAGAGAAAGGTATCATGATTTCACTCATGTGTAGAATTTGAGAAACACAACAGATAACAGAGGGGAAGGGAAGGAAAAATAAGATAAAAACAGAGAGGGATACAAACCATAAGAGACTCTTAAATACAGAGAACAAACTGAGGGTTGCTGGAGACATTGGGGTGGGGGGTATGGGCTAAATGGGTGATGGGCATTAAGGAGGGCACTTGTTGGGATGAGCACTGGGTGTTACAAGTAAGTGATGAGTCACTGGGCTCTACTCCTGAAGCCAAGATTACACTGTATGTTAACTAACTTGGAATTAAATTAAAAAAACAGGCAAATATTTAAAGTCAGAAAATAAATTAGGAGTTGTTTAGGAACCCCTAAATAGAAAGATGGGGGAATGACAGATAAAGGGTATGGGGTTTTGGGGGTAATGAAAATGTCCTAAAATTGACTATTCTCATGGTTGCAAATATCTGTGAACATACTAAAAACCAGTGAATTGTATACCTTGAGGAGGTAGACTGTATGATATGTGAATTATATCTCAATAAAGCTGTTCTTAAAAAGTACCCAGAGAGAAAAGAAGAAATGACAGATTACAATTAAACAGACTCAACAACAAGAGAAAGAAAGAGCCAGTGGAATAATATTTTCAATGTCCTGAGAGAATTTAACTGTCACCCTAGAACAGGGCACTCTAAGACATTTTCAGACAACAACAGTTTACTATCAAAAGATTCTCACTGAAAGAATATTCTAAAGGAAATTGATCTCAGATTGAAGGTCTGAGATGCAAAAACAAATGGTAAGCAAAGATATTGGTAAATAAGTGGGAAAATCTAAACAAACATCAACTGTGAAGATAATAATGATGTCAACTTCATGTGCATGTGGAGAAGGGTGGAGAAGAATGAGATAGAACTAAAACAAGACAATAGCATATAATCTGGAAAGGCTTTGATCAGAGGTAAAGCGTTCTTAGGACCTTGCCTCATTTAAGATGAGGGTAAAGATACTGGTTACCTTTAGATTCTATGAAAAATCATATTAGAAATTAAAACTGAGAAAAATTGAAATGTTTATCAATTCATTAAAAAAATAATATGCCCATTACATGCTAACATAAATAACATATTCTATGAAAAATAACTATATTTTCCAGAAGAAAAACAGTAGGAAGAGTGACATTGTTGTACATTTTTACAATAAATATGCATGTTAAAATAGATACAATAACATCTAAAAGAACACACACAGAATGTATAACTAACTTCCAAACAAGAATAGGGGGAAAACCACAATCAATTGAAAATAACAGAGAAGGGGGGGGGGGGGGGAAGGCAGAAAAAAGCCAATCATTTAGAAAGTTTCAAATAAGATCTTTGAATTTATTCCTAGTATATCAATAATCACTACACAGGTAAATAATTGTCTAGATTAAAGACAAAAATCATCAAACAGGATTTAAAAATAAAATCTAGTTACATACTATTCAAAAGAGGCATCTAAGACATGAGGACAAAAAAGAAAAAAGATTAAGTAAAACCCCAAAAGATGGAAATATACCAAGCAACTACCATCTAAAATAAAGCCAGAGTAGCAATGTCAGTCTCCTACAAAACAGACTAAAACAAAAAGCATTTCCAATAACAAAGAGTTACTCCATGTTTATTTATTTCGGGGGGTGGGCAGAGAAAGAGGGAGGGAGAGAATCCCAAGCAGGCTCTGCACTCAGAGCAGAGCATAATGGGCTCAATCTCATGACAGTGATAACACGATGTGAGCCATATCAAGAGTCGGACACTTAAGCAACTGAGCCACCCAGGCACCCCAAAGAGTTACTCCATGATAACAGGTTTGACTCATCAGAATGATAAGAAAGCTATAATTGGGCAAACACCTAATAACGGATTCAAAATAAATAAAGCAAAAACTGACAGAACTTTAAAGAAAAACTGACAAATCTTCCATCACAGTGGGAGATTTTCAACATACTTTACTCCATAATCGATAGACGGGCAGCAACAAGTAATCCATAAGGAAAGAGAAAATGTCAATTCCAATAACCTTATTCCCTCACTCTACTTCAACAACTCTCTCACCATGGTCACTCTGAATCTTGTCATCACACTGAACCATCGACTCCTGAACCTTAAACTCCAATGCAACAATTTCCTATTATTCCAGCTTTTAACCCCACTACAGGTCTTATCAATCACCAAAGCATTCCAACCCCTGCTGTGTATGTTCCCAGTCTGCCCTCTTCTGTCTTCACCTACTTCCCCTTTCTATCTAGACTCCCTGGTCCATCAGTTCAATCATGCTCTTGTATTCTTATCTGACCTATCCTTTGCATATTAGTAACATCACATATCCCTGCTCTCTAACCCCATCTGGGCCTTCAAAACTTCTGTCTCTAATCATCTCCCATTCCCATTTCCATCAGAAGCTATTTCAAAATGTATACTGTCTCCTCAAACATAGCATTTTATCTTCCCCTCCTCACTGTTAGAAAACTTTGCCTCCTACTTGAGTGAAAACTTGAAAAAAAATTACCACTGGGCAGGAACTCCTTCAACTGTGTCCCTTACTAACCCACTCATGTATTAGCATCAACACCCATCCTTTTTCCTTATTGTCAGGAGAGGTATCTTGCTTCCTACAGAAAACAAATTCCTATAATTTGAACTCTGATCCCTAGTCTTATTTTGATGCCTTTCCTCTATACCACCACAGAACCCTGTGGATACTCTCATAGGATTTATCACCTTGTACTTATCTTTTCCCCTACTACCTTTAAAGATCTTCCAGGCTAAGTCTCTTACTAGGTAGCTTACCTCAGCAAAGTTATTTAGCTTTTCCATGCCTCAGTTGTCTCTTCTCTAAAAAGGGAATGATACAATTTTGCCATAAATCCTGGCTCTAGTCATGTGACCCTGGGTAATTATTTGACTTCTTTCTGCCTCAAGACTTCTCATCTCTAAAATAGAAAAACAAAGGGGCGCCTGGGTGGTTCAGTTGGTTAAAGGTCCAATTTTGGCTCAGGTCATGATCTCACGGTTTGTGGGTTCAAGCCTGCGTCAGGCTCTGTGCTGACAGCTCACAGCCTGGGGCCTACTTTGGATTCTGTGTCTCCCTCTCTCTCTGCCCTGCCCCTGCTCACACTCTGTCTCTCTCTCATTCTCTCTCAAAAAATAAAATAAAATGGGGGCACCCGGGTGGCTCAGTCTGTTAAGCGTCCAACTTCAGGCTCAGGTCATGATCTCGTGGTTCGTGAGTTCCAGCCCTACGTCGGGCTCTATGGTGACAGCTCAGAGCCTGGAGCCTACTTCAGAATCTGTGTCTCCCTCTCTCTCTGCCCCTCCCCCACTCGTGCTCTGTCTCTCTCTCAAAAATAAATAAACATTAAAAAATTAATGGCACAAAAACAGACACTCAGATCAATGGAACAGAATAAATAAGCCAGAAATAGACCCACAAACATATGGCCAACTAATCTTTGACAAAGTAGGAAAGAATATCAATGGAATAAAGACACTCTCTTCAGCAAATGGTGCTGGGAAAACTGAACAGTGACATGCAGAAAAATGAACCTGGACCACTTTCTTACACCATACACAAAAATAAACTCAAAATGGATGAAAGACCTAAATGTAAGATAAGGAAGCCATCAAAATCCTTGAGGAGAAAGCAGGCAAAAACCTCTTTGACGTTGGCTGCAGCAACTTCTTACTCAACACATCTCCAGAGGCAAGGGAAACAAAAGCAAAAATGAACTATTGGGACCTCATCAAGATAAAAAGCTTCTGCACAGGGAAGGAAACAATTAGCAAAACTAAACGGCAACCAACAGAATAGGAGAAGATACATGCAAACAAGATATCAGATAAAGGGTTAGCATTCAAAATCTATAAAGAACTTATCAAATTCAACACCCAAAAACAAATAATTCAGGGAAGAAATGGGCAAAAGACATGAATAGACACTTCTCCAAAGAAGACATCCAGATGGTCAACTGACACATGAAAAAAATGCTCAGCATCACTCATTATCAGGGAAATACAAATCAAAACCACAATGAGATACCACCTTACACCTGTCAGAATGGCTAACATTAACAATTCAGGCAACAGATGTGACGAGGATGTGGAGAAAGAAGAACACTTTTGCACTGCTGGTGGGAATGCAAACTGGTGCAGCCACTCTGGAAAACAGTATGGCAGTTTCTCAAAAATTAAAAATAGAACAACCCTACGACCCAGCAATTACACTACTAGGTATTTATCCAAGGGATACAGGTATGCTGTTTTGAAGGGGCACATGCACCTCTATATTTATAGCGGCACTATCCATAGCCATTGATGGATGAATGGATAAAGAAGATGTGATATGTATGTATACATACACAATGGAGTATTACTCAGCAATCAAAAAGAATGAAATTTTGCTACTTCCAACTATGTGGATGGAACTAGAGGGCATCATGCTAAGCGAAATCAGTCAAAGAAAGACAAAAATCATGACTTCACTCATATGAGGCCTTTAAGATACAAAACAGATGAACATAGGGGAAGGGAAGCAAAAATAATATAAAAACAGGGAGGGGGTGAGGCACCTGGGTGGCTCAGTCGGTTGAGCATTCACTTTGGCTCAGTCATGATCTCACAGTTTGTGAGTTCGAGGCCTGCGTCGGGCTCTATGCTGTCAGCTCAGAGCCTGGAGCCTGCTTCAGATTCTGTGATTCCCTCTCTCTCTTCTCCTCCCCCACTCACGCTGTCCCTCTCTCTCTCTCAAAAAATGAATAAACATTAAAAAAATAAAAAAAAAAACAGGGAGGGGGACAAAACATAAGAGACTCTTAAATATGGAGAACAGAGGGTTACTGGAGGGGTTGTGGGAAGGGGGATGGGCTAAATGGGTAAGGAGTATTAAGGAACCGACTCCTGAAATCATTGTCGCACTATATGCTAACTTGGATGTAAATTAAAAAAATAAATTAAATTTAAAAAATTAAAGCATTAAAAATTTTTAAAGAAAATAATAAAATAAGGATAAAAGCCTATATCTTTTAAGGTTGTCAAGAGACTTAAATGGGTTAAAACCACATTTTATCTGGTGTATATTTTATACTTACACACATTTTAGTTTGGCCCAGCTAACTTTCTAGTGTCCACTAGTCACATGAGGTTAATGGCTACCATATTGGACAGCACAAGTACAGAAAATAGTAGGTGCTCAATAAACATTTTTTATTTTTTATTTTTTTTAATTTTTTTCAACGTTTTTTATTTATTTTTGGGACAGAGAGAGACAGAGCATGAACGGGGGAGGGGCAGAGAGAGAGGGAGACACAGAATCGGAAACAGGCTCCAGGCTCTGAGCCATCAGCCCAGAGCCCGACGCGGGGCTCGAACCCACGGACCGCGAGAACGTGACCTGGCTGAAGTCGGACGCTTAACCGACTGCGCCACCCAGGCGCCCCTCAATAAACATTTTTTAAAAGTAAGCTCTGTGTCTAACAT
This sequence comes from Felis catus, assembly GCF_018350175.1. NCBI lineage: Eukaryota > Metazoa > Chordata > Mammalia > Carnivora > Felidae > Felis > Felis catus. Next base: position 80,883,304 of record NC_058386.1, on the reverse strand, counting down.
GGGGCTTGAACTCATGACCCAAGATCAAGTCACATGTTTCACTGACTGAGCCAGCCAGATGCCCCTCAATATTTTTTTAAAGGAATATTGATGTAAAAAAATATTGAATTTTAAAGGAATATTTCAGAACCCCAGGACTAGAAAAAATACTTTACATAATCCAATATTTTTTTTTACATTTTAAATCTCTGAAAATAGGACTAATCTTATAATTGATGCCATATGACAGTTTTAATGACAGCACTTTTTAGTAGTGGTTCATAAGATAATGATGTCTCTTACAATTGATGGCATCTTAGAGTTGATAAAATAACTGTATATAAAGCACCGAATGCCTAGCATATAAGCCTCACATATATTATTATGTCTTACTGTTATTTGTATTTTCAATTCTAAATTCAATGTCTGGCATAGTATGCAGTTAATAAATGTTCATTAAGTGAATTTCTACAGGATGCCTTGTGCTCTCAAACTTTGTACATCTAAATCCAAATATATTATATGCCTTCCAAAACTACCTCCTTCCCTTTCATGTTCAAAGGTACCATCATTCTGAGCCATGCTGAGAAATGGCTCAGATCTTGATCTCCTGATCCTTTTCTTAATCCAGTTTAGGTACCAGATCCTGTCAATTCTTCCTTTATAATTTCCACCAAAACCTGTCCTTTCACTTTTTCATCCCCACTGCTACCTCCTTAGTTTAGGACAGTGGTTCTCAAACCTTTTGGTCTCAACACTCTTTACGTTCTTAAAACTTAGAGGATCCCAAAGAGCTTTTGTTTATCTGGTTTATATCTATAGATACCCACCATATTAGAAATTAAAACTGACAAATTTAAAAATGGTTATTAATCCATTAAAAAATAATAAACCCATTACATGCTAACATAAATGACTTATTTTATGAAAAACTACTAATTCTCCAAAAAAAAAATGACTAGAGTGACATTAATGTTTCAGACTTAATAGAATACAGCTGGATTCTCTGCTTCAGCACTAAACCTGGTTTGTTTTCACTGAAGTAAATGAAGAAAATCCAGCCTCACAGACATGTAGTTGAAAAAGAAAGGAATATTTTAATAGCCTTTTCATAAAATGGTGTATATTAGTCTTGATAAGTGGTAGTCTCTTAAGGGTTAGCTGCAATGTGGAATCTGAAACCTTATCAATGAACTCTTTGTACTGTTCTTTTTTTTTTATTGTAAAAATGCATGTTTATTGTTTATTGATTTTTTTTCCTTTATGTAACCATTTTATTTTTTTTATATATGAAATTTATTGACAAATTGGTTTCCATACAACACCCAGTGCTCATCCCAAAAGGTGCCCTCTTCTATACCCATCACCCACCCTCTCCTCCCTCCCACCCCCCATCAACCCTCAGTTTGTTCTCAGTTTTTAACAGTCTCTTATGCTTTGGCTCTCTTCCACTCTAACTTCTTTTTTTTTTTTCCTTCCCCTCCCCCATGGGTTCCTGTTAAGTTTCTCAGGATCCACATAAGAGTGAAACCATATGGTATCTGTCTTTCTCTGTATGGCTTATTTCACTTAGCATCACACTCTCCAGTTCCATCCACGTTGCTACAAGAGGCCATATTTCATTTTTTCTCATTGCCACGTAATATTCCACTGTGTATATAAACCACAATTTCTTTATCCATTCATCAGTTGATGGACATTTAGGCTCTTTCCATAATTTGGCTCAGAAAATTAAAAATAGACCTACCCTATGACCCAGCAATAGCACTGCTAGGGATTTATCCAAGGGATACAGGAGTACTGATGCATAGGGCCACTTGTACCCCAATGTTCATAGCAGCACTCTTTGTACTGTTCTATTAAAATTCATTGGTGTATAAAATTAAAGTCTATTGAAAAAACATTAAAGAAATAAAGTCTTTTGAAAAAGTATTATGTAAATAAATAAAATTCATTGATATATCTTGCATTTTGAATGGATCTTTTACCCATGTATAATTTTATAACATCATACTTAGTCATCTGGAAAAGACTGGTTTATTGAGTTATACCAAGCTTCCAAATATTGACACATTTCATTACAATTCACATTTATTATTATTGTTACCAATCTCATCAGAAAAGTTTAAGTATTGGGAAGCTGTCAAGTTCACAGTGGTAGATACAAATTTTCCCAACTCATAATTTTCATTTGAAAGCTCCAATCAGTGGGAACAAATACTTCAAGTTGTTTCCTTTGAAATGACAGGCTGGCTTTTCATTTTTGAGAAAACATCTGCCAAATACCCACATCTGAATAACCATAGTTTAAACGTCAGTCATTCAAGTAAAAATGGTATTCCATGAAGAAAGCAGCTAGTTTAGCTCACAACTCAATCACATAAGTGCTATTCCTCAGGACAACAATTATACTTTAGTACACAGACGGGATTTATTTGTACTTCCTATTTCATAACACAAAATATTAAAAACATGTCTCAAAGGTTGAAATTTAGTAAAATTAATGCATTATTTTTTACTGCTTCATTTGAGACATTAAGAGAAACTAGCATTTTTGTTTTTTACTACAGTGAAGAACAAAATGACCATTAATACAGTTTGGCCCCACTGCCCTGATTCTGGCTAAGGCACCAGTGAGAGAGTGAGAGAGAAAGAGAGACAGAGCACAAACTGGGGAGGGGCAGAAAGAGAGGGAGACACAGAATCGAAGCAGGTTCCAGGCTCCAAGCTGTAAGCACAGAGCCCAACGCGGGGCTTGAACTCACAAACCATGAGATCATGACCTGAGCTGAACTCAGACGCTTAACCAACTGAGCCACCCAGTTGCCCCTCAGGCACCAGTTATATTCACCATTACTTTATAGCACCATCAGTGCAAATGCCAACACAATGAAAATAGCAGATAATATCTTGACATTGCTATGAAAATAATTTTGACTTCTCAGAACTCCTGAATCAGGGAGACTCAAGGTGCCCACAAATCATATTTAAGAATTTCTAGTCTAGGACTTCATCACTTTATACCTGGATTATCATATTAGTCTCCTAACTATTCTTCCCAACACTAGCCTCTCTCCTTATTCATATTGTTTGGCATACTAAACACAACTTCCAACAATTCTGCTTTCACCATGTTCTTCCCAAAAATTATCACTGATTTCCCCACTGGATAGAGGATAAAGTTCAAATTCTTTAGCATCACCTTAAGACCTCTACAATCTTTCCTCATCCAACTTTTTCAGGCCTACCTTCCCCCACTGCCTGACACAACTGTAGTTAAGTCAGACTGATCTATTGAAGTTCTCTGGGAACAAAATTTACACAACTAACAACTTTGCTTGAAATGTTCCTGTCATATGAAATAATATTTCCTTTTATCAAATCTCACATCCTATTCAACCTTCAAGGACTAGCTTGACGCCCACATACTTTATTTATGATGTTTTTTCTAATCACTCTGGTTTACAGTGCTCTCTTCCTTCCTGGAAAAGTCACAGCAATTATTATCCCCACATTGTCATATACTATCTTTGATAATTTAACTCTTAAGGTATTATTTAACTTTATGTACTTTCCTTAATCCCCCAACTGGATTTTAAATCCCTGGAATACAGAAACTCTCTGCTAAACTTTTAATCTTCTACAGTGCCTAGTACAATGCAACAAATACAGTGAAAACATCAATTTTTAAAAGTAAAATCAATGAATGAATTTCCTTTCCAAAGCCAAGAGGAATTTGGTTAAATGAATGATTCACATGGTCTACGAACTACTGATGGCCCTTGAAAGTCTTCCAGGTGGACAGCAGATTGATTTCTTAGAGTTACTAATGTTTTCAAGGGGAATAATTATGCTATTTCATCAAAATCAGTCCACTAGCATCTCATCAAAAGCAATCCTCTCCTCATTAATTCTGATGAGGTTTTTGCAGTGGTAATACAAGAAAATGTAGAATAAGTGACCCACAGGACTCTGTTAAAGTGGTTTTAAAGGGAAAAGATTACAATCACTGCCCTAAATTAGCAGACAGTCCAATGTGGAGTCGATTCTATCTGTAACATTTTATTTCCTTAAAGGAAAATATAAAGCAAATATGGTAAAAACTTTGTTAATATGAAAGACAGGTGCAAGAGTGTTATGCTTTATACTTTTCTATATGTTTAACATTTTATTTTTAATTTGTTTAATGTTTATTTTTAATTTTTTTGATGTTTATTTTTGAGAGAGATAGCACAAGCAGGGGAGGGGCAAAGAGGGAGACATAGAATCCTAAGCAGGCTCCAGGCTCTGAGCTGTCAGCCCAGAGCCCGACGCAGGGCTCTAACTCACATGTTGTGAGATCATGACCTGAGCCGAGGGGACACTCAACCAACTGAGACACCCAGGAGCCCCTTTTTTTAAAATGTTTATTACTTATTTTTTGAGAGAGAAAGAGAGAGAGAGAGAAAGAGACAGAGACAGAGCATGAGCTGGGGAGGGGCAGAGAGAGAGGGAGACACAGAATCCAAAGTAGGCTCTGGCTCTGAGCTGTCAGCACAGAGTCCAACATGGGGCTCAAACTCACAAACCATGAGATCATGACCTGAGCCAAAGTCAGAGGCTTAACCAACTGAGCGACCCAGGTGCTGCTGACTATTTTAAAATAAGGAAAAACAGGGGCAACTAAGTGCCTCGTCGGTTAAGCCTCCAACTTCAGCTCAGGTCATGATCTCACGGTTCATGAGTTCAAGCCCCGCATCAAGCTCTCTGCTGGCTATCTGCTGTTGGCATAGACCCAGCTTTGGATCCTCTGTCCCTCTATCTCTCTGCCCTTCCCTGCTCGCGTTCTCTCTCTCTTTCTCTCTCTCTCTCTCTCTCAATAAACAAACAAACAAACAAACTTAAAAAACTTAAAAAAAAATATTTAAAATAAGGAAAAACAGGGCACTGGGGTGGCTCAGCCGGTTGAGCATCCAACTCTCAGTTTTGGCTCAGGTCATGATCTCATGGGTTCATGAGTTTGAGCCCTGTTTCTGACAGCGCAGAGCCTGCTTGGGATTTCTCTCTCTCTTCTCTTCCCCAGCTCATGCGCATGCGTGCTCTGCCTCACTCTCTCAATAAATAAATTAACATTTAAAAATAAATAAAAATAAGGAAAAACTCATTGTGTGGCACTTTGACGCACACATCATGTGTCAATATACAAGAGCGTACCATTTGATTGATGCATAATGTTGTCCAATTTTTACTTACCAGTGCATCATCTTCCAATGAGGCAAAAAAGAAGCCATAGAGTAAGTTAATTTGCTCCTTGTGATCAATGAAGTCAAACATAGCAACCAGCCAACGATAAAAAAGTACCTATCAAGAGACAAAATGCTTATCTTTAGAGAAATGTAACTGGCACAGGAGAGAGCTTAATTGCCCACTCAGGGCTATTTTAGAAGCCTCTAGCACAAAGTAGGATAATAGATTTTATATCTCAGTAAAAAATTTCTGCTTGAGCAGAGTCCCTGCATCAAGTTATATTGTTCCAAAACCACAGGCTTTCCACAAAAAGCCACTGCCATTACTCCATAAGTGGCTCTTCCTTGCCAGCCCTTAAGTGGTTCTGAAGGACTTATCATCAAAGTGTTTAAAAAGATTACCTTGGTGCTACCAGAACACTTGCCAACACAAAGCCAGGAGACCGCCTTAACCACAGAATCTTCTGATATTAGAGTTGTTGGAATCATGCACTTCAATATCCGAGTGTTTACAACATTTCCTGGAAAGCAGACAAAACTGCAAATTAAACTACATTTTAGAATCTTGTTTATTACTTTACTATTATTCACTTAGTCCAAAAAAATCTCACTGTACACTGAAGGCAATAAACAAGTGAGTAATATTTGATAGATCTCTTATCATCATTTTAAAACATAGTTTCAAAAAAAATGTACCTTTAACTTCTAATATAAACTATAAAGCAAATTCTTTGACTCTATATTTCTATTTAAAAAGGGAGGATGAGTACAGGGTTTCTCTCTGGGGTGATGAAAATGTGTGGGAATTAGAGAGTGGTGATGATTGTACAACTGTGTGAATATGCTAAAAAAAATCCTGAACTGCATACTTGAAGAGTGAATTCTATGGAATGTGAATTATACTTCAAAAAAGCCTTACAAATTTCAAAGATTATTTTTTATTTAGTTATTATTTTTTAATGGCACAATAGATTCTTATTTAAAGCTACAGACATCTTGCATGAGCTGCTTCATTTAAGAATAAATATATTTGTATTCTCCATCCCTCCCAAAAAGTGGGGAGGACAGCAGAATGAAACAGCTATTCTTGGAATTAGCTGGCAGTAATATCATTCTATACTGGTCCAATCTTTCCATCATACTCTCTGGCTTCCATGGTATTCTCCCATCTGGTAATAGAAGTGATGCTGCAAATAGCTTTGTATACACCCTATATCAATTTCTGCTTATGAAGGTTTAAAGAATTAAATGCATATCTCATCAATTTTTTTGGTACGTAAACATTGTTTCATTTGCATTATAATGTGGTAATCACACCAGTCACTGAAAAAACAACTATTCTCAACTTCTCATGCAAATAGAATTTTCAAAAGCATCTTGGATCCATGTCTTTAACCACTGTTTCACATGCATTACAGTGTGCTGATCACATCCATTCACTATAATAACACAGTTCTCACTTCTGCAATTAGCATTCTTAGAAATTATCTTATACAGTTTGTTTTAGATGTATTCTAGGATGATGATCACATCCATTTATGGAAATAACACTGATCTTAACTTGGCCCGTAGGTAACATCCTCAGAAATATCTTACACACATCTTTTTTTTTCCCTGAGGGTGAAGACCTCTATTTATTTTTTAAATAAAAATTACATATATTTAAGATGTATAGCATGATGATATCATACGCATATACATAGTGAAATGATTACTACAGCCAAGATAATTTACAATTATCTCCTCACATTGTTAACATTTGTGTGTGTGTGGTGAGAGCACCTGAAATCTACTCTCTGACCAAATTTCTCGTATTCAATACAATATTATTAACTATTGGGGCACCTGGGTGGCTCAGTCAGTTGAGCATCTGACTTTGGCTCAGGTCCTGATCTCACTGTTTGCGAGTTCAAGCCCTACATCGGGCTCTGTGATGACAGCTCAGAGCCTAGAACCTGCTTCAGATTCTGTGTGTGTCTCTCTCTCAGTCTCTCCCCCACTCACACTCTGTCTCTCTCTCTCTCTCTCAAAAATAAATAAACATTAAAAACAATATTAACTATAATCATCATGCTATACATTAGTCTCTAAATTTATTCATTCTACATATACCTCAATTTCTACTCCATCATTCTGTAGAGAAGTAAGGAAGCAGTGATGGCAGGTGATGAATCACAAGAATAAAAATCTCTCTATTCCACTATGGTTCCTTGTTTTCATTTCTCTTTTCTCCCTTACTCCCATCCCCAACTCTTCTAAAGTTTAAAACAGTCTGACCACTAACACTTCACACATGTACCAAATTCAAAGGGTGAATTCAATAGACTTAATACTTACTTCCCAGCAACTTTTTAATTTCTAAAGTGTCTGAAGTCCTTTTTTCAAAACTTTATTAACTTTGAGAGAGAGAGAGAGAGAGAGAGAGAGAGAGAGAGAGAGAGAGAGAGAGAAAGAGAGACAGCGAGCAAACAGGGGAGAGGCAGAGAGGGAGAGACAGAATCCCAAGGAGGCTCTACACTATCAGCACAGAGCCCAACACAGGCTCAATCTCATGAACCATGAGGTCATGACCTGAGCCAAAATCCAGAGTCAGAAGCTTAACTGACTGCACCCCAAAGTCCTTTTGTACTTAACTATGAAATCTGTAGCACACCTGCCCCTGAATATGCATTTCAACTTAGCAAAAGAGCTATATGTAAAGATATAGTAGTGATGGAGGGTATCACAGAAATAACGAAAAGGAGAAAAACAATTAAGGAGGCCACATATGACATCTCCAATTCCAGCTTAACAGAAAAATGAAGTTAGAATAGAAAGAAAGATTATTTTTAAAATTGCCATATACTAGTTTCCAAGGCTGAGGCATGCATTTGCCACAAGACCTGACAAACATCATGGAAACCTTCTAACCATTGCTTTCTAAGATATCAAAAAAAGAGAAATTCCAAAATAGAAAATACTTGTATATTCCATACATGTTTTAAGGGGAGAAGAAATAGAATTGACAATAGACACTGATTAGTTAAACATGGATTCCTGGAGGGGCGTCTGGGTGGCCCAATCGGGTAAGTGTCCAACTTTGGCTCAAGTCACGATCTCCTGGTTCATAAGTTCGAGCCCTGCGTCCGACTCTGTGCTGACAACTCAGAGTCTGGAGCCTACTTCAGATTCTGTGTCTCCCTCTCTCTCTGCCCCTCCCCCACTTGTGCTCACTCTGTCTCTCAAAAATAAATAAAACATTTAAAAAATTAAACATGGATTCCTGGAAAGATATTAGAACCAAAAAATTTAGGGGCACCTGGGTGGTCAGTCGATGAAACATCCAACTTCAGCTCGGGTCATGATCTCGCAGTTCATGAGTTCGAGCCCCAAGTTGGGCTCTGTTCTGACAGCTCAGAGCCTGGAGCCTACTTTGAGTTCTGTGTCTCCCTCTCTCTCTGCCCCTCCCCCACTCTCATTCTGTCTCTCTCTGTGTCTCAAAAATAAATAAAACGTTAAAAAATAAAAGAACCAAAAAATCTGAAACCGCTTAAAAGAAGAGCCAATTTTATCAGGTCAAATTTAACTTTGTGGGAAAACACAGAGAATTAATCAAGTAAAGGTAGAGAACTAAAATACCTGGGAGTCATATTTTGGTTTCAGCTAGTAATGTGTTGTTGCTTTAAAACATACACCCCTGAAAACATGATGCTAGGGTATACACAAAGGAACCCAATATGCAAGGGCCAGGAAATAACATATAAAGCAACCAGTTTTGACAGATGTCTTAACAGTTCAAAAAAAAAAGTAGAAAGCCCAATAGCAGTGTGGTACAGTATAAACACTAGAAGGGGAGTTAGAAGATCGAAGTTCCCCAGTTCTAACTCTGACATTAAGCAAGTCTCTTTAACCACTCTGAGTCTCAGTTTCCTCACCTTTAAAATGAGGATGTTCAAGGCCTTAAATACCTTCCGAGTCTGAATTTGGATGAGAGTAGGTTAAAAGGTTCTTGTCAAGTAAAAAAGAATACGGGTCAGGTGTTATTTCTTTCTAAGAGCCTCTCCCCCTCCATTCAAAATGCACTTAGAAGAGGAAAGAAATAATTTCCACAAAAACAAAAGCATATTGTCTGTTAGATCATAGACACTATAAAGGAACCAGTATCAACAGGGACTTGTCATAAGCAAGTAAACCTAAAAGCAATGAAACAGATCAAGTGATCTCTTAAGCTGCCTTCTAGCAGCATTATTTAAAGTATTATCTATGCTTCTTAAGAGAAATACTAAAAATGACTCCCATATATTTGGAGATAAGAGTCTATACATTCTATTTGTAAAGTCATGTGATAACTAACCATTCTCAACATATGCACACTGAAACTTTTGGTTCATAAGGTAGCTTGAACACAAGAAAGGTCCATTTTATAATCTTACCAGATTGGCTTTATGAAGAGAATAGTACAAATAAGGAACTACAGCTGATACCAATAAACAATCTAATTCAAAGTCTGGAAGGCAAAACTAACTGCAAACTGATGACAAATGTATCCCCTTGACATACCAAATTTGCCACTAAGTGCCACATTTAGTAGAATGTCAATTCCTTCTGGAGCTAACCCACTCTTCCAAGCCACATTTTCCACAGTTTTCAAGTGTTTTTCCAAGGTTTTATCTCTACTCCGTGAAGTTTCAACAGGACCTGGAAAAAGGAACAATATTAAATAGTGGGACCTTTAAAATTCTTTCAGTCTTCAACCTCAACAGTTGCAACTTGGGATACTATAAAGAAATAGCTTTATGTTAAAAATGTCTTCCCCAAAATGTTTCAAAGCCTTTAAAATTCTACAATATTTAACAGCAATGGAGCAATAGCACCTTCAGTGAGGAAAACTGAATCATGCTCTGGCATCTCTGATCTAAAGTAACTAAAAGCACTGAACTTAGACTATAAGCTGATCCAATACTAGAGCAGTAGTTCCCAAACTCTGCTGCAAATTGGAATCACCTAAGGAGACTTTTAAAAATCCTGATGCCCAGACTGCATTCCACACCAATAAAATCAAAATGTCTAAGACTGGATGCCAGGCATCAATGTTTTTTTAAAGATTCTCAGATAATCCCAATGTGCAGCAGTTTGGAAACCACACTGCCAAGAGTTTGTTTTGTTGTTGTATCCCTAGTACCCAACATACTGACATTAGTAACTGCTCAATAAATGCCTATTAAATTAAAAAAAAAGCATGAATGAACAAAAATATGCTTTCCTTTAAAAACCCATAAGGGAGCACCTGGGTGGCTCAGTGGGTTGAGCATCCCACTCTTGGTTTTGGCTCAGGTCGTGATCTCCCAGTTCATGAGTTTCAGCCTCACAATGGGCTCTGTGCTGATGGTGCTGGGCCTGCTTGGGACTCACTCTCTCTCCCCGCCTCTCTCTCTGCCCCTCCCCTGCTCATGCTTTCTCTCTCTCTCTCAAAATAAATAAAGTTAAAAAAATATTTAAAAAATTAAAATCCACAAGTAAAAGGTGTAGGATATTTTTTTACAGAAATAGAACTTTCATAAGAAAAATTATCTGTCTTACCTTTCTCAAAGTATCTCACTGCTCTTTTCAGAGCATCTTCTGCTTCATCATCAGCATGTCCATAATCTTTCACTGGATCGTTTTGTCCATGTTTTAAGCTGCACTTTGAGTCATTTAGGTCCTCTTCTTTCAAGGCCAAGAGATTAGTCTTATAACTATCACTATCTTGTGAAGTCCTCTTTTGTGCCTTAGAGTCCTTAACTCTCTTTTGAGGTGACATTATTGCACATGTTCTATACAGAAACAAGTGTGAAGTTACCATTAAACAGGCAAAGCATCCCTTTGTACTCCACAAAGACAGGAACCATATCTGCCTGGTATTCCCAAACATTCAGTACACAATAACTATCACACAAGCAGCATACACACAAAATACCTGACAACAATCCTGGCAACAAAGTCTATAGGTTAACTTGCACAGAAAGCCCTTGACCGAAATAGGAATAGGGAGAAACAACTCTCCAAGGTAACATTTACAAGTTGAACTTGACTTATTGTGGAAAAAAAGAGTACAAGCAACATAGCAAGCTCTCTTAAAATGGCTCTATCACACAATAAGTCCAAAACTATTCCATCTCATACATTCAATCTCACTTTCTCCACTCACTCCTATATTTCTCCACCCTCCTTGATTTTGCTTTTAATCTTTTATGCTCGCCACTTTGTGAGTGCTAAATTAAAACTGCACAGTTCAAAAGTCAAACTGGTGACCAAACTAAGGATTCTCACAACAGAATTATTCCCCGTGAACTCATTTATTCCATAAATAATTGTTGATCAACTACATGCAAAGCACAGTTCTAGTTACCAGGGATAAGATACCAAAACAGTCAAGGTCTCTACCCTAATGAAACTTATGGGGGTAGCGTGGGGAGGAGTGTGAAAGAGGGGAGTGATACCATCTGATTTGTTGTAAGACCGTTTCAGCTGCAGTGTGGAGAAAAGAATGTTAGGGGATCAAGGAGTGAAAACAGACCAATTTTTAAAAGTCTTGCAGAAGTCCAGAAGACATACATAACTGTAGTCTGAACTAGGCCTAAAAAAGCGGTGGAAGAGGTAGAAAATGACTGATATGTTTTGGAGATGGACTGGGCAAGGCTGTGATAAAAGAACTGGATGTAGGGAAAGAAAGGCTAAGAGAGGAACCCAGAATGCCTTTTAAGTTTTGGCCTCAAATAGGAAAAACTAAGGAAATGGTCGGAAAGACAGTTACTCAATCCCACCTCCCTACAACATGAGGCCGGAGCAGGAGAGCAATACGTATATCTAAGCTAATGGGAAATTCTAGGTTCTGAGTAGTTTCCTAGGGTACTAGAAAAGAAGCGAGGGATAGCAGCTTCTGAACCCATCCAGTTGAACCGTCCTATCATCGCTTCCCATGAACCCGGCCCTTCACAGCCTGCCCCAGCAAAGAGCGAACTTGGCCATGGCGACTCACCCACTAGACAGATACCTGGGCTGGGGAAAAATCCGACCCCAGCCACACCTTGTAGGAGAGTCCTGCTCAGAAATCAGGAGATTCCCTCCGCTCTGAGGGCCCCCATTTCGCGCAGCCTTTAGAAGTACCTCACCTGTTCGAGCCCCGTGTCGGGCTCTGTGCTGACAGCTCAGAGCCTGGAGCCTGCTTCCAATTCGATGCCTCCCACTCTCTCTCTGCCTCTCCCCTACTCACGTTCTGTCTCTCCTTAAAAAAAAAAAAAAAAAAAAAGGAAAAGAAAAAGAAAAAGAAAAAGTACCTCACCTAACACGCTCCTTCTTCAAAGCCTCCAGAATTCAAACACCGCCTCCTAGATTCAAATAAATGGGACCCGCCCCGCGCATGCGCTTCTGCGGAGACCCAGTCCGCGGCCAGGCCGAGAGGCGCGCTTTGCTGAAGCCTGATTGGTTGCGTTTCAACTCAAGGACGCGAGGCCGTGAGCGGGCTGACGCAGACCCAATTCCGGAGAGCCGCTCCCCCCCCTCCCGCCCCGGGCAGGGGGGGCGTGTGGGCCGTTGCTGCCAGAGCTAGCTGATTGGCCGTTGCTGCCAGAGCTAGGTGATGGCTAGCGCTCCCACTGTCTTAATAATGTTTGCCTTTGTTATTTTGCTTGAAACCCGACAATTAGTGTCTCGATTCCTGAATTTAACAAGAGCAATTCAGTTATAGTGATCATTTTGCCCAGATTGACCCCAATGTCGGGACTTTGTAGAAAAACATGAAACTGCAAACTTAGCAATAAAGGCTGCTTCTCCCTTGCTGTACAAGAGACTTAGGTTATGAAGCTGTCGCTTTTCCCAGGTGAAGCAAGGGGGTGGGAAGAAAGGACAGCTGGATCTGCCCTCTTTATACCGAGGTTGGGCAGCCATATCTTCCAGGGTTTGCTAGAAACCTGTGTCCTAAAGTAGGTGTGGCACCTTGCACGTAACCCGCCAGGCAACACGTAAAGATTTCTAACTTTGGGGAATCAGTGAGTTTTAAAGAAACTGGCTAAAACAGCAACATGGGCTTAGTCTGAGACCTGAGTTTGGTCCCTAGTTTAATCTCTTAACTAGAGTAGGAATTAGAGAGGAAAGGTAAACTGAGTGGCTCTTACTGATTTTTTTTTTTTTGAGGCCAAAGCATACCCATAAACTGTAGGCAAAACTGTAAGAGAAAACTGAAATCTTAGGAAGAAATGACGAATCAAAGATTAAGTTGATATATTTTGGAAAGATGACACAGAAATTACTATTGACTGCATCTCATGATTTTCGGAGTACTTTCATGAACTGTTGTTTAATCATGCGTAAGAACTGAATGTTTGATATTTGCTATGACAGCTGCTCCTATCTAGTAAAACTGAAAATTTCTCAAGAGTCATTTTTCATACTTTTAATGATTTCATAGACCCAAATGTGAATTGGAAGGGATTTTAAACCTTCAATCCCCTTCCCTTTTGTAGATGGTGAAACTGGGGCTCTGAGTGGTGAAATAACTTTACTAATATGACAGGTCTGTGGCATTGGAATTTGTGCCACTTTGTGGACACACACAGTGAGAGAACACTGGTTCACCTTTATTTAATATACCTGCAATTTTCTCTGAAATCACTCTTCCACCTTCCCTTGGCATCATCTAGTGAAACAGAACTCCAAAAACCTGAAAATTGTATTGATCCTAATTCTATGGCTTTCTGTTTTATATGCTGACATCACAAAATTGTGGGGAAACTTAAAATGAGATTGGAAAGTTGGTAACCTCGTTAGTATATTAAGTGATTATACTTCTTCTCTTTCTTCTCCCTTATCCAGAATCAGAAATAAAAGAGCCTGAATCGCTTGATATGACCCTTTCTTCCCAGATTTTCATTATTTGTCCAGGCAGTTTCCTCCAAATTTCAAAAATTTTTTATTTTGAAAGAATGAGAGAAATAAGACAGAGGTATCAATTAACAAGAACAATGACACTGAAGAAAATACAATAATTTGTACTCCCCACACACACAACACCCCCACCCCTCTCCCCATCCCTGGCACAATAATATTAAAACCATCAAAGTACATCTAACAAGGAGAAACAGCAGTATGGAATGAAGAAAGCAATGTTTCATACTGCTCAATCCAACTAACCCATATCAAATGTCCTTCCCCCAGATAAATTCCACCCACCAGAATTGATAAAGAGGTGTAGAGGAGACAACCATGGGAGTAACTTGGATCTCTGCTTACACTTGCAAAGTTCAGTGAAGATTCAATAGGAGTAGTGAGTCTGGCAGGGAAACACTGGTTACAGCTCCTCTGTCAAGTTTCAGATGATCTAAGAGAACAGCTAGAGTTTGAGATTCACAGAATTCTAACAGGACTAATCCCTGCTCCCTCAACTGCAACAGTGGAGCAGCTGCCAAATCCTGGTTAGCTGCTGAGAATAGTAGGAAGTGAGACAGCTTTTGTCTTAAGAAAATCCAAAAAAGAGGTCTGGTGACAAGTTACTGTGTCAGTTTCAAACTGTGAGTAAAGGAGCTTAGTAGGTTGGATTGGGGCAAAGGAAAGGTGAAACTTCCAATTTTATAACTTGAAGAATTAGACTATGGGGCGCCTGGGTGGCGCAGTCGGTTAAGCGTCCGACTTCAGCCAGGTCACGATCTCGCGGTCCGTGAGTTCGAGCCCCGCGTCAGGCTCTGGGCTGATGGCTCGGAGCCTGGAGCCTGTTTCCGATTCTGTGTCTCCCTCTCTCTCTCTGCCCCTCCCCCGTTCATGCTCTGTCTCTCTCTGTCCCAAAAATAAATAAAAAACGTTGAAAAAAAATTAAAAAAAAAAAGAATTAGATTATGTATGGACTGCATATATCCCTTCTTTTAATTAAACTGAATATAGAGTATTTAAAATTTCAACAACTGTTACAGTGGAGGCTAGTCAGTATAACTCAGTGTCTCATTGAAGGAACTTTTTCCTAAAGTGATAAATTGGTTCTCAGCTTAATCTATTGAGAGAAATTCCCTCATGCCACAGAAACATATCACTTGATTTATACCAGAAGTAAGTAGGATTCTCTTTATAGGAGGTTTATTTTATTCTGCCCTTACTAGAATCAGTCTATAAAGGGAAGGATACCTGTGCAGGATTAGTTTAAGATCAGAGCCTTCTCCTCGCACCTGCATGCACGCGCGCGCGCGCACACACACACACACACACACACACACACACACACACAGTGAATACATTTTCCCACATATAGTCTTACAGTCACATGCTTGCTGGAGTCCATCTCACAAATACACTTCAATAGTTAGCCATATACATGTGCATGCAGCAAGATGTGAGAATTTCCCCGGAGTGATTAAAGATGGTGCACTATGTCTATGTGGGGAGGTCATTTTAGGGTATAGGTGTACACAAGCCAATAGGGCCATTAACTTGCAGATTATATTTTTTCCTTTCCCTCAAGATAAATAAATCAAATGAAAAACACACACTGACATCTTCCTGGGTGTGATGGAGGCAACTGCCTGGAAGGTCCACTTTTTGAACTTTTGCTTTCCTATGATAACTTCATTTTGCCCTGAGGGGCCTTCTCATATAAGGAGGACTGCTCCTCTGCATTCCCGGAATTCCCTGCTTGCCCTGGTGGTGGTGAGGGCTTCTTCTCAGAAGACCGGTCTTCTGGCTTGCGAGCAATCAACAGGCGGCAGGTGAGCAGGATTCCAAACACCAGAGCATGGGCGTAGCGTTTGAGAGGATCACCAACTAGCTGATGGAAGAAGAGCACAGCCAACACGAGCAAGAGTAGGAAGAAGTTGGCCACATCTTTGGGACGCCCAGGCACAAGGGTCATGACAATGCCACAGGCCACCTCAAGAGCACCAATGCTTTTGCGGAGGAGAATGGAATTGATCCCCATTTTCTTCAGCAGAGGGAGGGCTCGGACATAGCTCTTGTAAGCACGTTTCTAGAGTGAAATACCATAAGGAATGCCACATTAACCATGATTTTAACATTAGAATGAAGAAAACACAAGCAAAGTCCTACTTCCCCACCATTCCCTTTCTATGTCCCCACTAGGTCCCAATTTTTTTTTACTGTGGCCCCTAAGTAAAATCTTGTAATTAAGATGAGAAAAAAGCAAGCAATCTTCTGAGGACGCTGTGATCTGAACCTTAGTAACAGCACAAAAGAGAATTTGGCTTTATTGTTAGAAATTATTTTCTGATTATAAATCATAAACAACACTAAAAGCATTTAAAAAAAACTTAGGGGTGCCCAGGTGGCTCAGCCAATTAAGCATCCAACTCTTGATTCCAGCTCAGTTCACGATCTCTTGGTTCTTGAGAACAAGCCCCTCATCGGGCTCTGTGCTGACAGCATGGAGCCTGCTTGGGATTCTCTCCCTTTCCCTCTGCCCCTCCTGATTGTGCTCTCTAAATAAATAAATAAATAAATAAATAAATAAACATTTAAAAAATAAATAAAAGAAATTTTATTGGGCCCATAAAATCTGGTATGGATTAGCCATATCTACATTTTCTAGCGCTTGCCTCATCCAAACCCAGTTGAATATGAATACCAACCAAAATGAAACAAGGCAAGGCACATTATGGTAAAGCTTCACTAATTTAGACTTCCCTAATTTGGAATCTGATAAGTCAGACAAAAACTGAGCTAGAGTTTATATCTGTGTAATCTGTAAAAATTAAAAAGTGAGTGCTATGTGAATAGAAAAATACAAATGTATGCAAATACTAGACCCTTATATATCTTTAAAATATAGTAAGATAAAAATCATTCTCATGGCCATTGAGATAAATCCTTAGGCCTTTACAAGACACTACTTTGATTAGCCTGGTGCAAGTTCATTAATTTTAATTCAACAAATATTTATTAAACACCTACCATGGATTATGCAATGGAGATAAGGAGGTAAATAAGACAGGGTCAAGAAGCTCTTGGTCTAGTGGCAGGAAATAGATACATAAAACACCAGTAAAGAGCAGTGTGGTTAACAGCACATGATAGAAGCCTGTACAAGGTCTAATTATAGCCCAAAGTGAGACATCATAGAACAGAGAAGGGAGTCACTGGATACATTACAAAGCAGTAAGATTATATTGACCTTAGAGTAATAGATAATCATATTTTTCACTGTATTCAGATTGGCCTGATCCTCATTTTTTAGTAAATCAATGAGATTTCATCAAATGTCTTACTAGGTGGGCCCACTGCTTTGTTTTTAGTAAGTATCCATTAATTCATTCAATATTTATTAGTGCCTCCTTGTGCTAAGCACTGTACTAGGTACTTTGGATACAGATGTCAATCATTCAAAGGCCCTGCCTTCCTGAAGCTTGAGTTTATATGATGAAAAGTAATGTAAATACAGAAGTGCAATAAAGTGTAATGGGTGCTGAATAAAATCATATAGTGGATAGAGTAGAGGCAAGCCAGAGTGGTGAAGTCTCTCTAGATGGAAACTGAGAAAAGCTAGAGTGGAATATTAAAGGAAGAGCAGGTGTTTGCAATATCAACAAGGGAAGCTCATTGGGGCACAGGAAAATGGACGAGCAAAGGCCCTGAAGCACAAAACTGACGTGTGTGTTTCAAACACTGCCCCAGTTCAGCATAGGTTGGAGGAGGGAGAGGTCAGAGTAAGACATGAGACAGGGGAGATAGATATGAATAATGGATCATGAAAACTATATATATCCTTTTATATATGTCTATATATGTGTCACCGTGAGATCATGGAGAACTATATATGTTGTGTTGGAGAGGTGGACTTTATCCTATAAGCCAGGAGGAGTAACATAATTTGCTTTTGAGAAAGGTCCCTTTGGAAGTAATGTGGAGGATGGATTGGGAGAGGTATGCCTGGAAGCAAGGAAACCAAATAAGAGTAGGGTAATGACAGTAAGGAGAGAGGGAAGGGACGGTCAAGGATACTTTCAATGCAAAATCAACAGAATTTGGTGTCATATTGGATGTGGACACTGAGGGAGAGGGATACGTCAAGAAAGATTCTCTGTTCTCTGGATTGGGTACCTGCATAGAAGAGTGTTACCATTCTCCAAGTTTGGGGATGCATCTGGAAGAACAAGTTGGGGGTGGGGCAAGGGGTAGGAAGGAATAAGGGACTCAATTTGGGGGTTTTTTTAGTTGAAGTATCTCTAAGACATCTAAGTGGGGATGTCTGGTAGGCAGCTCAGTATGAGAGATCTGGGATAAAGATACAGAATGGATAGTCATCAGTATCCCAGGTAGAATGTATTCAGTAGGGAAAATTGTGTGACAGATGTTTAAGAAATGGAAAAAGGAAGAGAATCCACAAAGTAGACAGAAGAGAGTGTAGTCAGAAAAGTATGGGGAAAGCCAAAAGACAAGGTCATGGGGGCCAAGGTTTTCAAGAAGAGAATAATCAAAAGTTCCATATGCAAGGCAAGGATTATAAGAATCAGGAAGAAAGCCAACTTGACCTCTTAGAAGCATCTGGCCACTTAGAATATGTTCACACAATCTAGGTTTGGAACAAATGTTAAGTCATTTCTCTCACTTCTGGATAAGTGAATACACCTTATTTCATGGATTAATTATCATGAGTGGCACAAGATAATCCTCTATGAGGACTGTTAAAAGACCAATGGTTCAGTGGAAAATACCCCATGGGTTTTGATTCAAACAGACTTGCCTTTAAATCCCATCTCTGTCGCTTTCTACTTGGGTGTCCATAGGCAAATTATTTTACCTCTCTGAGCCTCATTTTCCTGGCCAGGGTTAAGATTAAAGTGAAATGAGCAAGGCTATTTGCCTGGAATGCAAAATTTAAGAGGGCACCAAAAACACTTCTTGATTAAGGTAGATAATATCTGTAAAGAACAAAATATCAAAACTTTAAGTAAAGGCAAGATCCAAGTCAGCACTTGCACAGCTCTGCCTCACTTACCTCTTCCTAATCCTGGCCCTGTCAGATCCTGTGTTTAACATTTCACCTCACCCTGTCCCTGAGCACATAAAGAAACACAGCAAGTTAGACATTCTTCCTCCCTCATCCCATTTTCGGTTAATCAGGGATTTTGACAGAAATTAGGGGAGAGGTTCGCCAGTAAGCAGTGGAAAACCCTGGGCTGAAGTGAGCCAGACCCAAATGGAGCAGAGCATAGATGAGGGTTAGGGCACCTGGTGGTGGGGAAAAGTATGCCTGTTTCCTCTTGCTGTTAAACTAGATGCCACCTGCCAACTCTTTCCACTCTGCACTCTGGTGACAATAGCAGGGCAACATTAAGGAAAGAAATCTAAACCCAAGAGGCTTCCTTAACACTTTTAAGTAAGGACCATTTCTAATTAACAACACAAAGCTTCCCAAAAGGCAGTTCCTAATCCTAAATGTAAGCTTCTGACAAGATGAATGCAGGAGATAAGAAGAATTTCTTACAGTCAAGTTCAGAGCCACGACTTTCAGATGCTGGCTGAGTGGCTTCTGGAAATGGTCCTGTTTTGGCTAAGGCTAACCACCCATCATTCAATAATAGATTCTTAACTATACCAGAGTGGAATCTGTAGCATTCGGTCAAATTCCAGGTCTTTAAATAAAGTTCCTAAGACTTCAGCGACCTTTATTTTCTTTTTTCTTTTTAATATTTATTTATTTCTGAGAGATGGAGACAGAGCACAAGTGGGGGAGGGGCAGGGAGAGAGGGAGCCACAGAATCTGAAGCAGGCTCCAGGCTCTGAGCTGTCAGCACAGAGCCCGACACGGGGCTGGAACTCAGGAACCATGAGATCATGACCTGAGCCGCAGTCACCCAGGCACCCATAGTGACCTTTTTTTTTCTTTACATTTGCTGTAACTCCTTATTACTTTTTCAGTTGTTTATCTAACTTATTAAACAACAGCTGTGGCTCTTTTATGAGGCTATTGCCTCTTTATTTCCCTTCTTTCCTACAGAGGAAACTGCATGACCATAAGCCATTTCATCAAATCTTTAGTTCAAAGTTGAGTAGGTACAGATAGCACCTATTCTCCAGGACTCTAGACAGGGAATGTTTAATTTGTTAGAGATGGGACTCAGCTTGGGTGGGGTCTTGAAATTATAGGAAGCCCTTTATTCTTTCTCCTGTGGAGTAGGATGGAGACATCAAAAGAATCCTACTATTGTTAGCCCCATCAATGTTTGGTCTGGGCCACTTCAGTTCTAACAATAGAAGGGTCCCATGTCTTGAGTCTATTATAGTAACTAGATCTCTAAAGACTTTAATTGTTCTAATAGTAAGAATAAAAAGAGTTGACCTAGTCACTCTCCCAAAAGGCTCTCACAGATCACTTTGTTAGATCTGTTTCCTTTCCATTGCAACGACCTAGACCCTGTAACCATAGTTTCCTTATAGGGCAAGGAAGAAAGAAAAGAGGAGTGTTTAGTCAAGTGTTTCAAATCCCTTCAATGGGAAGCATACAGCAATATCCTTGGGCTGAGATTCTTAAGCTAAATTTCAATTTTAGTTTTGCCCCTAAGTTGCTTGGAGAAAATTATTAAGTATTTTATTATCTGGGTTTCCCCTTTTATAAATTAAATGTGCAGTTTGGAGATTTAATAAAAAATCACAGCATCATGGCATCAACCAAGGGCCACAAACACACATTTCATAATGAACCACACAATGAGAAGACCATGTGTTTGTAAGCCACAGTGATTATTTTAATGGTAATAACAATGAATCAAACAGGTCTATTTTTATTGTATGAGAAAATATGATTCAGACATGAGTCAAAAACATATGGAGCCTTTCTTTAGTCATACTTTTTTTTCTTTTTGTCATTTACTATTCACAACACACCAGGGTCCATGATCTCATGTTAATGATATTAAATTTGAACAGCTCAAAACTGCCTAATTACGAAGCACCAGAATGGTTCAGTCAGTTAAGTGTCTGACTCTTGATTTCAGATCGGGTCATGATCTCACAATTTGTGAGATCGAGCCCCACGTCAGGCTCTGCACTGACAATGCAGAGCCTGCTTGGGATTCTCTCTCTCCCTTCCTCTCTGTCCCTCCCCTGCTCTCTCTCTCTCTCACTCTCAAAATAAATAAATAAACATTTTTTAAAAACTGTCTAATTACATTCATCTTCAAGTGCAATTAATAACTGGTCCAAGTCAGCTAACAGGACAAAATGCGAACAGAGGCCAAGTGGTTTGGTCCACTTCAGTATATTTATGCCAGTTAGGTAAAAGAAAAAAAAATGGCTAATTTACTGTGTACCTCCATTTATATAAAGTTCAAAAACAGGTAAAACTAACTTACATTTTTAGAATTCAGGAAAATAATTACTCTTGGGGAGGTAGTAGCTGGAAGGAGCCCCAAGGGGGGTTTCTGGGGAGCTGGTAACGGTCTGTTTGTTGATATGGGTGCTGGTTGCACAGGAGTATTCTGAAAATTCCTTGAGCAGTTCATTTATGTTAGGTACACGTTTCAGAATGCTATTCTTCACTAAAATTTACAGAGAAAAAAACTATATGAAAGCCAAAGAGGGCACTGACAAAAATATATTTTGGCTAAAATTCTCAGCCTGGTTGCTATCTTAGACAGTAAAGGCTGTCTTAGACCATAACCACTGCAGAATATACTGACTCAAGTATGATTTTCCTGCATCTCTGTAGGGAAAAAGTGCCATATGTGAATTATTATTTCCTAAGGGCAATAAAAAGCCATCACGTGTTTAATTGTCAAATATCCATGTGAATGATAAACACATTTTAAGCAATTCTCTTCCCCACTGTTATATAGTACATACCTAAAGAGAAAGCTGGGAAACCTGGTCCTGCTAACCAAACTGCATTTTAGGGCAGAAGAATCTGACTTCAACTGTTAAAGAAAGGTAGCTCTGAAACAAGCACAGCTGTTGGCCATTGAGGGGCCACAAGTTCCTTGGCATAAACTCCAATGTAGTTTAGCGTGGGATGGCTAGTTGTATGAACTAAGTAAAGTCACTTCACATCTCAGGGTCAGTTTCCTCTCTGACAGAATAAAGGTACTGTACCACCTCAGAGAGCAGTCTAGGCATCAGTGAATTACTGTCTTATTACCCAGCTGGAAAGCAGTTAATGGCGGTGATTGGAAGCATAAAAAATTACCTAAGGGCATTAAATAAACTGCCCAAACATGAGGGCATTTGACAATAAGATAAGCAAATCAATCAAATCAACAAACCTTCCCTATGAGGGGATGTAAAGAAGCAGAGACTTGCCTTGTTTTCCTTAGGGCCACAATCCCTTGGCTTCATTGTGACAGGAATTTGGCATTTTCTTACCATTCTACATGGGGCCCCTTTTGACTACAGAATGGAACCACTGCTACAAAGAGCTGAATACCAAATTTAGAGCAAGTCAACCATTTGTTTGTTCCCCATCACTGCACAGGAAGCTGCTTAGCAACATTTGTAAGCGTTGTCTCCTAATTTCAAGTGAATTAATGAAGGTATTTAGTCAAGGGAGTGATCAGTCATATTGAATTCACGTGGGCTTTAGAGTACTCTATAATGATACTTGCTAAATTTGGAGGAGGTATGGGGTGACACACACCAAATGGGCAATTCAGAGAGACATCTAGAAGTTCTGCATGGAATCCACTGTGCATTACCCAGCAGCAAGTGTGGAGTTTTCAATATTAGCTAATTGCATAAATGTCTGTTCACCAGGGCACATGAAAATAGCATCTTGCTCTTCTAAATGCCTGATTTCAATCCCTTAAACTGACCATTCAAATTAGTCAGGAAGCCACTGCATAATGTAGAATCCATGATCATCATTACTTCACCCGGAGCATTTCTTAAACACTCACTATATGTAAACACTATACCAGATGCTTCCATATATAATCTCGATTAATATTTGCAACAACTTTCTGAGGTAAAGTTGAGGAAATGAGGAAACTGAGACACCAAGAATGTCAGGACTCAAGCCCAAATGCTGCATCCATTAACTTTTCCTGGCTTCTGCAGTATACAGGAAAGAAGTTCATAGTCATGTGTCCATTTGGTTCTTAGCAACGATTCTCCATGGAGGGGACAACACGTAGGCATAACACTAATGGTCTTAGAACAGGGGAAAAAATAGTGGCAGAAAAGAAAAAAACCAAAATTCTAAATTTGAAAAATTGGTTTCAAAGTAAAAGTATGGATTGGTGCAATTGTACTGTTACAAAAAAGAAGCAAGAATGTGCCAGGTATTTTCAAGAATCAGTTGTAAGTTCTGACATCCAAAAAGGCAGTTGTGATCATTAATGACTCCTCTACTGAGAGTACTGAGTCATGGACTTGGTTTCTAATCTCCGCTCCCACAACAGTTTACCCTATGATATTGGATCAGTTTAATCCATCAGTAAAATAAGAATAACTAATTAAATGAATTTACCTCACTGATATGTTTTAAAGAACAAATAATCTTTAAACTACCACACTTTGAGATCTTGTAAGAAAAGCCACTGCAGGCAATGCATGACTATCAATGCAGAGGAATCACTCCTACATGGAAAACAGAAAATTCCAAATAATCATCACAGCTGATCTAGAGTTGGGGTCCTGAGGGGCCATATGCCCTACTAAGAGCAAGAAATGGCTCCTGTACTACATAATCAAGATCCAACCAGAGAAATCTGAAGGGTGGTGACCAGCCAAGAGAATGCTCCAATAATTCATTCATTTGCTCATCCATTCAACAAATATAAACTGAGCCCCTTCTTTGTACTAGAATTGAATTTTTCCCGTTTCCTATGGATTCAAGAATAAAGCTAGGCCAGCCCAGGACTGGTGCAGTGGGCCCTGTGCCCATCTCCAGCCTGGGGCCCAATGTTCAATGCAGGAGGGGACCTTGGAAAAGACAATCTGAAAATCCTCCTCAAGCTTCACATTACTGTGATGTCTACCTCCCAGCTAGATACAGTTCTTCCATTCCCTCCAGATGCCCCTAAACACATAATCACAGAATTGTGTATACACACACACACACACACAACACACACAATGTTTCTGTCCTGCTGTATTAGCTTATACCTATTTAAACATGTTCCTTTATATGATATGAAAATTTGATATTGGTTTCTTCTGACTTTCATTAGACTGCAATAAACAGCTTGACCCCCTAGGAAGAAACCTAGTATAAACCCATTGGTGGCTGGTCCTCCTCAGGAACTCCTGCCAAGCTGGCAGGAAGCTTCCTGGGTGACTCCATCTTAGTTGGATTGCCTGCAGAGCCTAACATTGTACTTAGGGTGCAGCTTGGGGGAGGGGGCTCTAAAACAGCTGAGGAGGGCCTGGGGGACAGGGAGTATACTGAAGAAGCGTACTATGTCCTGAGGAAAGGGAAAGCTCAAAAATACCTAAGGTGCACACACAAACATAGAAATATCTGTACATACTAAAAGTAAAGAAAAGCAAGAGCATATTCACGTATTTATAATCTAACACCAAACTACTACCACCAAGACAAAAATATAGTGGCATGTCCCTCCCACCCTGTCCCTCTGCCTTTGGTGGCTTCTGCTACCCCACCTCCCTGCCCCTCCCCATTGCAGGCTGCCTTGGATACTCATTTTGACCTGATTTCAATTCCATCTGGTCAAGCGTGATGGGAGGAGGGGAGGGCAGAAGAAGAAATATATTAGGATTTGCCACTGGGGCTAGACCTAGACCCTTGAGTCCCAGCCACCCTCCCCCACCTCAGGGTGATCGTGGGATGAGAGAGACATGGAAAGCACCAGCTCAAACCCTGACACAGAAGCCAGAGCTGCCTGCAAACATTTTCTGAGCATCTACAATTTGCCAGTCTCCATCCATTTGCAGCTCCCATTGAGGAGCCCTCGAAGGCTCCGCAGTGGGCTCCAGGAGAGCTATTTATTCCTGTCAACGTGTGGGGCTATTCCTCCTTGCCTCAGTCCTAATGGGGAGTCCCTCTTGCCTCTTTTCTCTCTCCCTTCCTGTTCCTCCCCTAAACTCCTTTCCTTCTTGACCTTGAGAGCTCAGTAATGGGTTCCCTCCCATTACTGGCAGTCTGGCAAAGGCAGTGAGAAACAGGTTCTCTTCAGCTGGGGCAGGTAAATGAAGAGGCAAAGTGACGGGGAGAGGCGAGAGACAGAAAGTGCTGGAAACATCCCCTGCCATCCCCTAGCACTCTATAGCATAGGAACAAGTCCTCTTCATGTCCAACTAGGGAGAGCAGCCCAGCCCCCAGGTTGCAGAGGAAATGTTTTGACCAGTCACCTTTGGTTATTCCAACTCTGCAGAAGGGAAAACCTGCAGAGGACCTGGCCCTGAGCATCCACAGGGCAAGATGGGGATTATGGATTATTTCGCAGGAGCGAAGAGGCAGACTTTGCAGATTTTGCAGATCAGCCCACAAACACAACACAACACAACACAACACAACACAACACAACACAACATCCAGGTCTCCCTTGAGTGAAAGGGAGGAAGCAGGTGCTCAGTGACCTCTATTTGGGCCAAGACTGCTTTGTTTCAAGCATACAGACACAACACACCCAGGGGGCTAGGGGATCAGTTCTCCTCCTAGAATGAGGAATACCTTTCCTGCCCCTAAAAAAATCACCAGTTTTAGTAGCCCTTTCTCCTCCAGCTGTTTCCCTCCTTCCCCTTTGTTCTTCCCGAAGATGAATAAACTCTCCAGCTTGCTAAACTCCTAGCTCCAGGGGAAGGAATCAGACTTGCAGACTGGTTGCCCACACTTTGGGTGTGCTAGAAGAGGGAAGGGTTCCTGCCAAAGACAGGTGCTACGCAGGTCTCAGCCTTCTGGTTTATTTGGAGGTGGAGGTGTACTTGCTGGGCAACCCCTCCCCCAACTGGTATTCAGTAGCTCCAAAACAGTTGCTCCTGGCATAGCCCACATCGCTCTTGCCCAGATGCTCCTTCAGAGCTGCAAAGTTGTTGGGGAGAAGGGATGGTTCGGGGTGGGGGTAGGGGTGAAGGGGGTGGGACCACGGACGGGGAAGAAAAGAAGGGGAGAGGTACTCGCAATCCCTCGGGGGTGCGTCCCTCATCACCCATTTGTTTCACTTACCATCTCACTGTAGGCATCCTTGCTGAGCCTGGGGGTCAACTTGATAGTTCCCATGAAAACAAAGAAGAGTCCCAGGGCCACTGAGAGGGCCACGACAGTTACGGTTCTGGGGGACGCCATGGGGTTACCAAGGCAGGTCCCAACCAATCCTTCGGCTTTGCGCACTCTGTCTAAGGCGCAGACAGTTAGCACAGGGAGAGCTAGAAGGAAGGAAAGCTAGAGGGATGCTGCGGAGGCAGCAGGCAGCTAGAATGACAAAGGAAGAGGAGGGAGCTCGGGAGAAAAATTGAGACATTGAGATTCAACCTCTCTCACTACAACAATCGCTGGGTCCTAATGCCCTACGCTTACTCCTCACTGGCCAAAAGCACAGTCTAGAAGTTAAATGGAGCCCTCCACGGAGGTGGAAACTTAAAATGGGGAAGTCGTAAAATTGGGAAAAGGTAGGTTATGGTTCGAGTTTAGTCCCTGGGCTGTCTCCGGAATGAGGAATCAGGGAAGACCTCCTTTCCACCACTTCCCACCAGGAGCACTTTTCATTTCTATAGTCCTCTAGTTAATTCACTCCACTCTCGTTTTTCAACCTCCCTCCTTCTCTCCCCTTTTCCTTTCCTTCAGTCGAAAACATTACTCCTCAGTTTGCTGGTTTCTGCAGTGGGTAACATTCAAGGATAAAACTGCAAAGTTTCCAGCTCCATTGCTGCTGAAGAACGCTTTATCTTTCTCTTCCTCAAAAACTTTTAATGGCTCCCATTGCCCAGTGGTTAACTCCAGGGTTTTAAATTAGGCATTTGAGGCCCTCCACATTTTGACCCCTGCCTCTCTTTGGAGGTTTATCTCCCAATAGCTCCCATGCCACCCCTTATCTCCTATCTACTCATGGCCCCATAAACCTGAGCTTTCCCACCTCTCCCTATTCCATCACTCTTCATTAATATTCAACCTTTTCCTCAATGTCACCTCCTCTGGAAAGCCTTTCCTGATCCATTCCCAGCTGGATATCGTTTCTCCATCCTCTGATTTCCTGTAACAATAACCAATGTTTGTTGACTGTTTACTAAGTGCTAGACACTGCCCTTTACTTGTATTAACTCATTCAGTCTTTTTATTTATTTTATTTTATTTTATTTTTATTTATTTATTTAGAGAATTCCAAGCAGGCTCTGTTCTGTCAGTGCAGAGCCCGACACATTGCTCAATCCCACAAACCATGGGATCGTGCCACGAACTGTGAACTGTGGGATCATGACCTGAGTCGAGATCAAGAGTTGGAGGCTTCACCGACTGAGACACCCAGGTGCCCCAACTCATTCAGTCTTTACAGCAACACTGTAAGCTAGGTATGAGCTCCCCACCCCACACACACCCTTTTGATGAGGCAGTGTTCATTAATAGTCTAGAGTCAGGTCCAGAAGGTCCAGGGTTTAAATGCCACCTCTGCAACTAACTAACTAACTCTGTGAACTTGGATAAGTCTCCCAACTTCCCCAAGCCTTCCATTTCCATATTTATAAAATGTCTGTGAAAATTCTGCCTCAAAGGTTTGTTATGAGAATTCGATATAAGTAAATTGCCTAGCACAGTGTCTAACATATAATGATGTAGCTCCTTTTTTGCTTCTTTTGCTTTCCTAATCTACTCCACAGTTAGTTTAGGTTATAAGCATTTCAAAGGTAGGAACAACTTCTATATATTCCCCATAGTACCTAGAACAACACCTTTTGTGCACGAGATCCTAATAAATCTTCCTTGCAAAAAAAAAAAAAAAAAACTGATGAATTTAAATGCACATATCCCTGGGAATGGTAACACTTTAAGTTTAGCAATCATTTACATCTTATTGTGGAAGAATTTCAATCTTTCGTGATTATGATTTGACCTATAAATTAATGAGTGACTACAATGTGCACACAAGTGAATTAGGCACTATAGGAATATGCAGATAAATGAGGCATAGACCCTGTTCCCAAGGGGTTTGTTCTATAGTAGAGAGTAGGATTTGTTAGAGAGGAGCAAAATGAGCACGTTGGGAAGCCCATTCACATAGTTAAGCAACTTATCAAATATATATATATATGTATATATACCATTTTCCTTTCAAGTTACATGATAATGGGAATAATAATATTCATTATAAAATGTGTAAAATACTGAATAATAGAAATACTAATAATAAATATAAGGAAAAAATAACTTGTGATCCCAACGTGCAGAGATGAACATTGTTATTCTGATTGGTCAATATTCTAATTGACCTTTTTCCTAAATGCCTCTCTATGTACAAAATATATATAAATTAATTTTTCAAAATTTGATCCTATTAAAGAATCAGTTTTATACCCTGTTTTTTTCACTTGTTAGCATTTTTCCGTATCATTAAACTATCTTCAAAAACAGAATCTTTTCAAAATGATTGTATAATACTTCAACCTCATTTGAATGTATTATACTTCATTTAACTATTCACATGCTAGATATTATTGGTTTAATGGTGTTTGCTTCTGTAAATAAAGATGCGATGCACATCTTTGTATGTCAATCTTTGTCTAAATTCCTGTATTTTTCCTTAGGATAAATTTCTAGAAGTTGGATGGGTCAAAATTATGAACTTTTCATATATGTATATTCCTTTTTTTTAAGTTTTTTTCTTTTTTTGAGAGAGATTGAGAACATGAGCAGGGGAGGGGCAGAGAGAGAAAGGGAGAGAATCCCACGCAGGTTCTGTGCAGAGCCCCACAGGGGTGGCTCCATCTCACAAACCGTGAGATCATGACCCAAGCTGATCAAGAGTCAGATGCTCAACAGACTGAGCCACCCAGTCACCCCTATACATATTCATTTTTATATGTACATATTTAATAATAGCTAACATTTACTTATCATCTAGAGAATACCAGACACTATTCTAACTGATTTGCATGTATTGTGAGATTAGTACTATTAATTCCCTCCATTTTATGAATGAGAAAACAGAGCAAGGAGTGAAGCAGTGACCCAGGTCCATAGCAGGGCTGCCACCTATTGGGGTATTCAACTTAAACCTGTGTTGTTCCTCCATTTGCTGTTGCTGCTCCTTTAAATCATTTGAAGAGATGAATGCTTAAAAGACTCTTGATACATATTACTTATGTGCTTTCCAAAAAGCAAATTTACCTTCCCATCAGCAGTATAGAATATGTATGCATCACCACATCAGATCTGCATTGAGAATTTCAGTGTTTTTTATCTTCATCAATTTCATTCATAAAAATGTTTTGTGTATTATTAGTGTGTTAGGACATTTTTTCATATATTTGTTGGTCATATGTATATCTTCTGTTTATGTCCTTTTCCATTTTTATTTTGAGTATTGATGTTTTTTTATTGACTCTAAGAACTTTTCATATCATACTAACATCAATTATGTTTTAAATATTTTCCCTAGTTTGTGTTTGCCAATAAATCTGGTGGAGTCAAATCTAGCAATACTTTTACAACTTTTTCATTGCTTTTACACTTAGAAAATTCTTCCCAATCTAGCGGCCGCTGAGTGGTTCAGTTGGTTGTGCATCCAACTCCTGATTTTAACTCAGGTCACGATGCCAGGATCATGGGATTGAGCCTCATGTGGAGCCCTGCATCAAGAGCACTAAGTGTGGACTCTGCTTAGGATTCTCTCTCTCTCTCTCTCTCTCTCTCCCTCTCTCTGCCCCTCTGTCCCTCTTTCCTGCCACTAATTCGTGCTCTTTCTCTCTCAAATTAAAAAAAAAAATTCTTCCCAATCTCAAAATTTAACATTTGCTTATACTTTTTTTTAAATATTTAAGTTGATTTATTTATTTAGAGACAGACTGAGACAGAGTGAGTGAGAAAGCAGAGAGAGAGAGAAAGAAGAGAGAATCCCAAGCAGGCTGCACAGTTCGCACACAGCCCCATGTGGGGCTCAAACTCATGAAACCTGAGATCATGACCTGAGTCAAAACCTAGAGTTGGATGCTTAACTGACTGAGCCACCCAGGCACCCCCAACATTTGTTTATACTTTTTAAAGCTGTTTTAGGCTTTCATTTTTTTTCATTTACTATTGTTGATGAATTCTGTCTTCACTGGTTTGTGATGCTTCCTTTATTGTATATTGGGTTCTTGTCTTTTTATTAGGTCAGTCTCAAGGCTTGTGTTCCTTTGATTTGTTTGTTGATTCCTGTGACAATACTATGTTTTAAATATTATAACTTATGTGTACATTTTAATATAAGCCAAGTGTCCCATCATTATTATTCTTTTTTGAAAATTTCTTTGCTATTATCCTTATTCATTCTTTTAGGTGAATTTAGAATCACTTTATCAAGGTAAAATAACTTTGAATCTTGACTGGATTGAATTAAACATATAATTAATTTTTAAAGCTGTCATCTTACAAAATTTAGCTTTCCCATCCAGAAATATGGCATCAATTTCCATGTTTTCAAATCCCACTTTCTAAAAGATATACAAATATCCTTGTTTTCTTTGTGTAAAGCATATGCATTTCTTAAAAAATTATTTCCAGGGATTCTGTGCTATTTTTTGTTGTCATCACAAATGGATTTTTTTCTCCATTATATCTCCTAACTGGTTGTTGCTGGCTTACAGGAAAACTATTGATTGCTGTTCAGCCACTTCATTGAACTCTTTTCTGAACTCTCTCTTTTCTGAGTTAAATCTGAGTGTTTCAATTGATTCCCTTGGGTGTCTTCTGGCTAGACAAACGAATCAGCTACAAATAATGATGACTTTTGTTTCCTTTCCAATAGTTATACTTCATTTCTTTTTCACATCTTACTGTGTTAGCTACAGGCCAGCTAACATTTGCTTGGCCTTGGGCAAGAGTACAAATGGAGGCCCACTTACCACATGTTAAGAAACCATGAATTGGAACACAAATAGAAGGAAGAAAGACAATGCTTGTTGCTACTGGGACACAATCATTGTTATGGAAGAATCTATTGTTATTGAGAGAGGAAGGACTTGACAGTTGATTTATCTTTTCTCTTACTAAGCATTTCAGCTGCTCAAATTCTCCCTGAACACCAAAGCATTTGTCTGATAGCAGCAGCAGAAGTCACAAACCTTTGTGGCATTCAGATGCATTTGCCTTTTGTTTCAAGTACACGTGGCAAGCAATATGAAGTATTCCCCTGACATTTGAATGATGTTAATTATGAGACCAGGGGTTTAGGGTTGTGTGTTGTGCCAACACTGAGCACTGGATCCTGAATGTCACAAGTGCCCATGTCTTCGTTAATAAATGTATTTTTGTGTATTTGTAATATGAGGGATCCTCTAAACTATGCCCAGGTCTGATGATGGTGCTGGTTACTCAGAACACTTCTAAGCACTTTTAAAGACTAGTTTTGTCTTCAATCCTAGTTAGAATAGTTCCAGTTAATAGAGAGCTATCATTTACTGAGGGCTTGCCACATGTCAAATGCCATTATAAGTGCTCTACATACATTATCTTATTCATTCGTTACAACAACACCCCAAAATAGGAACTCTTGTTATTAAGCTTTGCTTGGCTAGGTAACTTTCTCAAAGTCACATGTTTGTATGCTGCTGAGCTGGGATTTGAAACCCAGGTATGTCTGAAAAAGGTTCATTTTATCAACTGCCACATTATGCAAACTTGTATTTAGTCATTTATCATAACATTAGCTATTGGTTTGAGATGGTTATTTGTCTTTAGTTGGCTCTGGAGGCAAAATAGAATACTGGATTTTAAATTTTTTTTAAGTTTATTTTGAGAGACAGAGACAGAGAAGGAGGGGGCAGGGTCTGAGAGAGGAGACACAGAATCCAAAGCAGGCTCCAGGCTCTGAGCTGTCAGCACAGATCCAGATGAGGGGCTCAACTCACGAACTGTGAGATCATGACCTGAGTCGAAGTCAGACGCTTAACCGACTGAGACACCCAGGTAGGTGCCCCATGAATATTGGATATTTAAACTTGAACTTGAAACTGAACTGAGATCCAATAGCTGGTTCTTAGAAAGAGGTGGCTCTCCTTATTGTCTCATAGGGGATGAGAAATTCTATTCTTTATTCATACCATTCCTTACATCCTACCATTTGCATATTTGTAGGTTTTCCTTCCAACTGCAGAGGTCTCTGGGTGGTGACTACACTGGGGTCACAAACTCACATGCCTACAGAGGGTGAAGACTTAATGTAAATGTGTAAATTCCATGAGACATTAGACAACAGATACTAAGTTTTTTTGTATTGTGACCCCTTCATGCTCTGGAAAATTCTGAGGTAACTGGTAATGAGACCACCAGTTATGTAAAATACAGATCATCTTGCATTCTTTTGGTGATATTCAAAATGTGACTTGAGAACCCCAAGTGGTCTGTTATTTCCTCGAGGTACTTTGTGGGTTTGTCTCTTAGAGACTCCATCTCGGGTTATGATCTCATGGTTCATGAGTTCAAGCCCCACATTGGGCTCTCTGCTGTCAGCACAGAGCCTGCTTCAGATCCTCTGTTCCCCCCCCCCCCGCACCTCCCCCGATCGCTCTCTTTCTCTCAAAAATAAACATTTTTTTAAAAAAGCTTTCCAAGTGATTCAAATGTGCAACCATACTAATGAATATTTCACTCTGCTTTGTTGCCTCAAAACTCAGTGACCTCAGCTGTATCTCGGGGAAACACAAGGCACATGGTGGAAAAAGAGTGAAAAGTGAAAAGAGAAACAAGGTTATGGTGGGGTGAGTGTCTCTGTCTACTGTAGGCAACATATGTTCTTTATAAGGTAGGTGTGAACAACAAATTCTGAGAACAGCTTACATGGTAATGACTCTTTCCTCAGCTTCACAAGTAGTGCTAATCGAGACTCTCTACAGCCTCAGACTGAATGTGTCAGTTATATCAAAATACCAACTGACAGGTAGCTGTACTTGGCAAATATTGCTCTTCAATTTTAACTCTTTGAGTTACTTCCAAAAGAGAATCAAGATCATACTCTATACATATCAGGGTTGGGTTTTTTTTTTTTTTTTGTAGCTGTTAGGACCAAGTTAGAAACTGAGCCTAACCCAGGATATGACTGTTTCCAGAAATAGTGTGTTCTGTGAGCACAGCCTATGCACTGTGTTGTCCCCCAGGGTGCAGTTTCTTGTTTCGTCTTACTGTAAAGGCAGAGGCAGGCAGTGACTGGAACCCGCAGTTCAGAACGTCCCCAAGGACCCTGAGCACTGAGCCATAAGGAGAGTGCAAGCTTTCTGCATGTCTTTACAGCTCTTCTTTCCGAGAGGGAAGGCAGTAGAGTACAGAGTGCAACAACAGCATCAACAACAGCAACAACAGCATCACTTGGGAACTTGTTAGAAATGCAAAATCTCATGAAAAATAAGATAAAAACAGGGAGGGAGGCAAACTATAAAAGACTCTTAAATACAGAGAACAGACTGAGGTTTGCTGGAGAGGGGTGGGGTGGGGAGATGGGCTAAATGGGTGATGGGCATTAAAAAGGGCACTCTTCAGGATGAGCACTGGGTGCCACATATAAGTGATGAATCTCTGGCTTCTACTCCTGAAGCTAATCCTACACTGTATGTGAACTAACTCGAATTAAAAAAAAATGCAAATTCTCTGGTCCTGCCCTATACCTACTGAATCAGAGACTCTAGAAAGGGGCCCCAGCAATCTGGTCTATCAAGTCCTCCAGGGAATGCTGATGCACACTAAAATTTGAGGACCATTGATTAAAAGTTAAAAGATTAGGAGTGGAGACACAGGCATCAGACAGCTGAATTCAAGTGCTGGTTCCACCACTTACTGTGTGACTTTGGGCAAGTTATTGACCTGTCACTAAATGTCAATTACCTCATCTGTAAAATACAGCTACCAATTTTCTTATCTGGAAAATAGGTACCTACATGGGATAATGCATATAGAGCACCAATCATGGGGATGGGGCAGAAAGTATTTCATTTATGTTTCTTCACAGAATCATGGAACATAAAAGCATGGAGGGGCATCTTAAAAACAATCTAGTCCTACCATTCCATTCAACTTAATAATGGCTCTTAAAAGAATTCCAGGTGCATAGCATCCTGAAAAGAAAGTAGAGATACATGTCATTATTATTAAGGGTTTGATGGTGTTGGTGAGTTAGAGAGGCTCAAAATTGTAGCCTCTAAGTTGTTGTAGAATTTGTGCCCTTGAACTGAATCCCAGGCATGAAGCTGAGGTGCATGTATTGATGGCATTCCAATGTGGAGCAGGACATG